>NW_012107698.1:649346-749762 GCF_000951045.1 Mandrillus leucophaeus | reverse complement strand
AGTCTTGCTCTGTCGCCCAGGCTGGAGTGCAGTGGCGCGATCTTGGCTCACTGCAACCTCCGCCTCCCAGGTTCAAGCAATTCTCCTACCTCAGCCTCCCGAGTAGCTGGGATTACTGGCGCCCGCCACCATGCCCGGCTAATTTTTGTATATTTAGTAAAAACGGGGTTTCACCATGTTGGTCAGGCTGGTCTCAAACTCCTGACCTCGTGATCCCCACGCCTGGGCCTCCCAAAGTGCTGGGATTACAGGCGTGAGCCACCATGCCCGGCGGCAACTCTTTTTAGACAGTTGGCAGTGAAGGGCTGAGATAGCCATTGTTTTTAAACCACAGACAAGAGAAAAAGCCCTGGAGAACTAGGGCTCAGAGAGGAGAACTGGTACTGCTAGGCACTCCCAACATCCATTTCTCCATCCTGCATTTTGTTCAGCGGTCTACCCCTGCTCCAAACCTGGACCCCAGTGCTGTTGTGGGACTAAAGGAAATCCCTTCTTGCCAGTGGGTGGTTGAGAGTGGGCATGTGCCAGTTCTGCATGGTGAGCAAAGCCTGTGACTTGATGGACGTGGTGCCATCTCTGGCAAGATCCTGTCTCACTGCACTTCTTCCTCTGGCTGTTGTCTGTCCCTTGTCTGTCTTTCCTTCCTTCTGCAGATAATTGTAAAACACCTACTCTGCCAGACCCTGGGGAAATGAGGGTGAACAATCTTAAACATCTCTTCCTTCCTGGAGCACACCTTCTAGGCAAGTGGGGCCCAGACAGTCAATGAGGCCGAGGGAATGTGCCCTATGTTGGACGCAGTTACATGCCAGGGAGAAAAATTAAGCCAGAAAAAGAAGTGGGGAGTTGGGAGGTGGTTAATCATAAAAGGTGTGGTCAGGGCAGGCCTCTCTGGGGAGGTGATACTTGGGTGAGGACGTGAAGGAGGTGAGGGAGCCAGGTGGACATGTATGCAAAAGCACTGTAGGCAGAGGGAACACAAATGCAGAGGCTGGGGCAGGAGTCTACCTGGCATGTTTGAAGAAAAGCAAGAAAGTCCAGCTGGAGGGAGAAGCCAAGAGGGAGAGTGCAGGCCCTTGATAGGCTCCAGTTAGGTCTGGCTGTGCTGCCCAGAAGCATGCCCCCGTCTTGCTGGCTGCCTGAGAATGAAGCCCATTTCAAGAGTGGCAGAGCAGAGAGAGGGGAGGGCCCTGGGTTCCTGATGGCATTGTTGGACACAGGAATCACCTGGAGCCTATTTCTTATTATTTCACTTCTTTGAAGCTGGAGTTGCTGTTTCTTGCCCTCAGAGGCAGCCTAGCACAGGTAATCACCTCCCAGAACCCAGTCATCTCCCCATAGTTTGTTTTGCGCTATGATAATAGAATACCTGAGACTGGGTAATTTATAAGAAACAGATATCTATTTCTCACATTTCTGGAGGTTGGAAGTCCAAGATCCAGGCACCACCAGATTTGGGGTCTGGTGAGGGCTCAGCTCTGTCTCCCCTTCCAAAGTGGGGCTTTGCATGCTTCATCCTCTGAAGGGGAGGAACACTGTATCCTCACATGCTGGAAGAGTGGGAGAGAACCCACTCTTACGACCTAAACACCTCACTCTAGGCCCCACCTCCCAACACTCTTGCATTGGGAATTGAGTTTCATCATGAATTTTGGAGGGTACAAAAACACCCAAACTGTAGCACCCTCCAAGAGGTTATAGAAGCAGACTTGAGAATGATCACCTCCAGGTTTTATAAAGATTAAATTTTCCTCATTTTACTTCAGTGCTTTGTCCCCCATGAGTATGTTAGGTTGCTTTTAACTGTATGTAATGGAAAACCCGATAAACAATGTGGACTATTTATTGGTCTGGAGTGGGAGATCTCAGTGAGTTTCTGAAAGACCCAGGCTCTCTCCATCCTTCTGCACAGCCATCCTCAGCTGACTGGCTTTTTGTCCATGGACTTGTAGTTTCATGGTTATAGAATGGCTGCCACAGCTCCAGACAGCACATCTTCACATGCTGCAGCCAAAAGCAGGTAGCAGGGAATAGATTGCCAGAGTGGAAAGAGTGGAAAGAGAGCTGGACATTATGCACCTGTTTGTTTTTTGCATCAGTAAGAAATATCTTTTCCAGAACCTCCTGCCTACACCTTTCTTCCCCGAGACCTTCCTTTATACCAAATCTGCCAGATCTGGGTTACACTGGCAAAGCCTAGCTGCAAGGGAGGCTGGCAAACAGTATCTGTCATTTTTCAGAGTCAATGGTCTGGTCTGTAAACTAGGATTAAATTTAACTGTATGGAACAAACACCCGAATGACATTGGCTTAAACAGGAGAGGAACTTGTCTCTCACATAAAGGAAGTTGTAGGGTGAAAGTGGGGTAGTAGACAATCTGTGGTTGGTATTGGCAGATCCATGAGGTTGTTAGAGGTCCAGACCTTTTCCAGATCTCTGCTCCCACATCCTAAGGGTGTACTCCTTGCCCTCAGGGTCCAAAATGGTCACTAGCCATCAGCAGGGCTCCCTTTATGGATTTCCTAGAAGTCTCACAGGGCACTTGTGCCCTGTATCTTATTGGCAAGAACTTGGTTGCAAAGGAAGCTGGGAAATGTAGTTTTTATTCACGGTGGCCCTATGCCAAAATAAAACTCAGGATTTTGTTACTAAGGAAGAAGATTGTGTCTTACGTTGGGTATCCTAGAAGCAGGCCCGAAAACAAAGATTGTTCGCAGAAGAAATGCTCCTAGAAGAATTCAGTAAGGAGCTAGAAGAAGGATAGCCATGCAAGGATGTCAGATAGTTATATGACTTATATGACAGGTAGGTTCAGCCTGACCTGAAGGGGAGCTCCAACTGTAAACGATGCCTCTGAGATGTCCCTGCCCCAGGCAGGGTATCTGGGCTTCCATTCTTCTATGCCTGTCAGCCACTGGCTAAGAGCCATCCTTGTTGATAACTCAGGTACTTCAGTCTTTCTGTAGGTGGGCATAAAAGGGCAGTAGTACAAGAACAGCCCTCCCAGAAGAGTTGCAGGAGCCTCAGGTCAGAAGCAAAAGTATGCCAAGTGGAAGGGGCAGACTCAGAGAAAGGGATCCAGGAATCTCTGCAGAGCCCCAGTGGGGTCCCTGCAGGGATAATGCCTAGTGGGAAGGAAGTAGCCACCTCTGTCACTGAGGCGAGGAGGGGAAGGGTGGGAATGGCTGATAGTGTCCAACAGGCAGCCTGTGCAGCATGTGTGCAGTTCCTGCCTATGAGATAGTGAGAATCATGGAAAGTCATAAGCAAGAGGGAAGACAGAAAAGACAAGGAGACCAAGTGCTGCTATGTGAGCTCTGGGTGCTCTTCCGAGGTTAGGTATTTTAAATAGTGACAACAGTTACAATGGGGGCAAATTGATGCTGATCAGGAACACATGTAGACATTTAATTATAGTATTTATTTTATAAACAGGGATTTTCTGGAACACAGAGTATTTCCTTTGCAAGAACTGTCCATGTTCTTTGCCCACTTACCTGTGGGGTTGTTGGATTACTGGTTGATTTGTAGAAGCTCTTTCAATACGAGGGAAATCAGGCCTTGGTCTGTCATGGGTATCCCTGTTTTTTCTCAATTCATAGACAGATTTTGTGTGTTCACAGATTGTTCTTCCTTGCCACGTACTGTGTCGGGAGTGATGTTGCTAACTGTTCACCACGTTCTCCAAAAGACCTGTCATCATATCCCACCCCCAGCCTGGGGCCGCTGGGAGACTGTGCCACATGGGAGGGGAGGAAAGTATCAGCCAGCAGGTCTGCTGTAGCCTCTGCACAGAAGCAGATGTGTCCCCACAAGGGTGTCCTGATATATCATGTTTCCTAGTTCCTTAGTCATTGCTCAGTTTATCATGAGCATTTTAGAGAACTTACTTTGTGTTTAAGAAACCTAGTGGTATATAAAGCTATAATGACTTTTAATCATATGAAAAGATAGTACAGACTGTGAGAGGGGAAATTGACATGACCTGTTTGGTGGACTATTTGCAATATCTATTGAAATTAGAAATGCACATGGCTTTGACCCAGCAATTCCACCTTGAGAGTTTATACTAACAACACATTCACACATGTAAATGAAGAAGTATGTGCAAGGATGTTCATTTCCACATATGGATTGTAAACTCCTCCACGGCAGTGACACTGAATGTCTCATTTTCTTCTCTATCTTCCCTAGAACAGTGACTGGCACACAATAGGCGCCAATACAGATTTTTTTTTTTTTTTTTTTTTTTTTAGTAATGAAGAGTTAAGGGCTGGAAAAACACCTGTGTTTCATGGTTGAATAATTATGGTACCTCCATAGAATGGAATATTGTACAGTCATGAAGAAGAGGTATATTGAGGTGTGTGTGATACTGAACCATCTCTAAGGTATAATGTTAACAGCAAGGTGTAGAGTAGGGCAAGTAGTATGCTGCTATTTGTTTAAAAAGAAAAAAATAACATACATAGATGTGGAAATATGCTAAAACAGTCTCTGCGAAGGTTTACAAGAATTGCCAATAGAGGTTGAGAGAAAAACTCTTCACCATAGGCTGTCTTTTGTGGTGATTGCTTTTTTCATGTGTGTATAATGTATGTTACCTGTTCTAAATAAGTAAATAAATGAGGTGCAGTTTCTGAGTGCACTTCCATCAGTTTCTCCTCTGGTAGGGAAGACCACCACAGGAGCTTTCCAGTTCTGTGGTTCCGTGTAGCCAGAGCAAGCCTGCTTTGCTTGTTGTGTAGTTCCAGCTTGTCGTGTAGTTCCAGCTTGTCTCCCTTTCTCTGAGTCTTGCCTTGCCACACTCTTTCTTGCCTCGGACCTAGTCATGTTTCCTCACATTGAAACTTCCAGGGAAGGAGCTGCTGAGCAGATGCATACTGTAGTGTCAGTGGCTATCATGGCTCACTGCATGGCTCATCTCGGAAGTATTGTTATTTAAATAGGGACCAGGTCTTGAGCCAAGATACCTAAGTTCTGACTGAGCATATTGCAGCACTGGCTCCTGTGCCCTATGCTAGGTAGAGGTATCCAGCAGCCCCTGAACAGCTGTACTTGCACCCCTCCTATCCTCTTGACTACATAAAGAGGCCAGAGAGCAGAGAGAAAGGGCTCTGAGAGGCATTGGCTGTTTATTTTCCTTGTCTTAACCAACTCGGGCTGCCATAACAAAATACCTCAGACTAGGTGGCTTAAACAACAGAAATGTGTTTTCTTATGAATCGGAAGCTGGGACGTCCAAGATCAAGATGCCGGCTGATTCACTTCCTGCTGAGGCCCCTCTTCCTGATGTGGCCTGTAACGGTGTGCTCACACAGCAGAGAGGGAAGCAGCAAGCCTCCATGTCTCTTCTTACAAGGATGCTAATCCCATCATGGGATTAGGAATTATGGTTAGACTTCATCTAACCCTGATCGCCTCCCAAAGGCCCCACCTCCAAATATCATCACATTGGAGGTTAGGGCTTCAACAAATAAACTAGGGGGGACGCAATTCAGTCTATAGCAAACCCCTCCCAGAGGGCCTGGGGTGTGTCTTTCCGGCAAATGAGAGGACTGGGCATGAGGAGACTGGGTGGTTGGCTGTGGAGAAAGAAGGGTATGGTGACACTGCCATCCTGGCTACCTTTGGCCACCCCAGCTTGTGGAATGTAAGAAGGCCCAGGAACCAGTTCCCATGCACCTCAGGCCCCAGGTTTTCTTAGCCAAGCCCTGAGAATACATCAAGAACAGGTGAGGGCATGTGGACACAGGTGTGCGGGGGGCCTGCCAGCAGCTGTCCCCGCTTCCTGCTAATGCTGCTCTGATTTTCACCTTTGCTCACCTCTCTCCAGTGCTGCTGAACACACCCCGTTCTGGCGATCTGACTGGAGAGAGACAGTGTCACTGTGGTGGGCTCAGGGATAGACTCATGACCCTATTTGGGCAAGTAAGTCAGGAGAAGCGGTTGGTGGAGTCTTGGAGGGAAGTTGTCTTGCTCTTCTGAGAGTGTGTGCACTCCCGTTCTCTGCCGTGCGTGTGAGAGGAAGCCTGTGCCCCAGAAGCTGGTGGTGCCATCTTGCCTCCTCAGGAAAGAGGGCTCAGGATGGTGTCGACTCAGTGGAAGGCAGAGATGAAGCTCGGAAAGAAACCAGGCCCTTGGGGGTGTTACTGACCCACTGGACTGTGACCCATTTGAAGCCTGCCCTGTCTCTAGACTTTTTATTGTAAGAACCAGTAAGTCTGTTTCATGATTAAAGCCAGCACGAGTGTGGTTTTGTAACTTTGGTTGAAAATTCCTAATGGATTGCTGAGGCAGTTAGTATTGGCAGGAAACACAGAGATCTAAGGCTGCCTCGCAGTTGGGGTGGGAGGTGGGAGGCAGTGGGGAGACTGTGCCGGGTGTGGTGGAAGCCAGACACAATCTGGGAACACCACAGCTGCTACCTGCATTGGGACTACCATATCTTCAGAGTCCACCAATTTTGGGATGACCTAGCTGGAGAAGGGACATTTCCCTTCACCAGCAACTCCCAGCCATGGCAGTAGTGCCTTGTCAGCCACAGGGGCCAGGCCAAGCCTTGGCCCCAGGTCAGAAGTGACTGCTCCCAGGCTAGACAACTGTCTGTTCCCATTTGAGCATCATCTCTCAGCTCCACAAGCCCTGCTGCCCTCTCTAAGGCTGTGAGGCAGAGCAGGGTCGGGGGGAGAGAGGAAAAAAGACCCTGGGGAAGGAGAAGGAATCCCTGAGATAGAGGCTTTAACCTACATCGTGGCTAAGAGTCACATCAGAGAAGACAGCAGAGTCAGTGGGGTGGATGGAGTATTTTGCAAAGGTACCCTTAGTTGAGACTGTTTTCTCCTCTCTCCTTGCCCCTGCACTCACCAGTGTAAGCACTCACACAGGCGCTTGGAAAGCAAAGTTGATATCAGTTATTAGAAAAGATAAAAACATCTCCTATTTGTGCATGAGTGTGACTGCCCAAGGTGATACCAGAAGCTTCTTCCTTCTAGATATGCATTTAGAAAGGTGTGCACACAGACCGTCTCTGGAAGGACAAATCAGAAATGACTAACAATGGTTAGGGGAAGAGAGAGGATGCTTGGGGTCAGATGGGCTTTCTCTAACTGTTAAGTCTTTGGGTTATTTTCTGTTATCATTTGTAGGTAGCACAGTGGCTCAGAGAGTGGACTTGGAGCCAGGCTGCCCGGTTTGTAGCCCAGCTTGACCTGTGTGATCCGAGGTGAGTTATTTCATCTCTCTATGTTTTGTGGTACTTCCTACCTCATTGAGTTGTTTGTGAGGTGCAAACAACTCACTATCTGTGTATACATAAAGCATTTAGGACAATGCCTGGCACAAAGTAATGGCTATGTAAGTGACTGCTATTATTATTATTATTATTGCCATTAACTTAAAAATTAGATACAATCTCGAAAAATACGCAGTCACCTGTGGATTTCATTTCACAAAGGATGAGAAGGGATGGCAGGGACTGAAACCTACTAGGCCACTAAATAAAATCTCAGCTATTACTTGTAGCCCCTGTAACCTAATCTTTCATTAGAACTATTTGCAGTTAAGAAAATAAGAATCTGTAATCATTTTTGGTCTTCCCCTTGCAGAGGTAAGGGTGGGTGAGGTTGGCAAGAAGAATATGGAAATCCAGCCTTAACTATTGAAATCTGATTAACCAAAGCTAGAGTGTGGCCGAGATGATTCTTAGAGCTTTGGAACCAGAATGCTGGTGGAGAAAAGGGAGCTCTCCTGGGTCCTTGGGCCTGCATCTTGCATGCTCTGAGGGGAACTCAGCTTTTGTTTAGGTGAAGCCCTGTAAACCTACACATTTACCGTGCTGTGTTCCTGGGCCCATAATGCCTGTCCTGAAGCCCTTGTAGGAAGGCACTTAGCTATCCACAGAAAGAACAGAGCCCCTGATCAATGGAGCGAGCTGCGTTCCTAGAGCATTTGGCTTACTGGTCTCTCCTGTGAAGGTGCTTGGGACTCATATGGGGAATTCACAATGTCCTAAATATTGTGGCTGTAAGCTACCTGAGGTTTATGTGGCTGTGTTGAATCCCCAGCGATGGTATTTTGCTTTAGGAGCAAGACCCAGGACTTGGAGCCTTCAGCATTATGCCCACATCCCATCAGACTCTCAGCAGGAAGGCAAAGGCCGCAGTGCAGAGAACCCTAGAATCTGCATCTGGGCTGCAATGGAACAGCTAACTAGAGTTTTCTGAATCCATGAGGTTAAAGAAGAAGCCTTTCCAGCTTGAATCTAGTGAGACTGAATTCTTTGGGGATGCGGAACTGGAGATGAGGTTCTTTCTAAAAGAGATGCCACAGAAAACAGTGGTTGCATTTATTCCTGTCACCAAGGAAAGATTTCACATGACATAGTTTAGGTAGAGACTGACATGGATGTGTTTGGAAGTGTCAACACCCAAGGGGATAAGGTAATCAGCACAGTCCAAGAGAGCTTTCTGATGACAATGATCCATATCTGCACTGGCTACATGTGGCTACCAAGTGCTTGAATTATGGCCAGTGCAGTCTAAGAACAGAATTTTTAATTGTATTTAATTTAAGTTGATTTAAATATACATAGCCACATATATTTACATGGTGTCTGATGATAACTATATCATACAGCACAGTTGTAGACAACTGACTTTTCCCTATGGCACTTCGTTTGGGAAGAGAATATTTTGGGGAGCTGTGTTTCAGACATGATGCTATGTGCTTTCTCTTACAGAATAATCTTGTTTAATCTCCACGAGTTTGAGGACTAAACTGGGTGCCAGAGAGAAGTTAAGTAACTTGCTGAGGTTGTGTCAGTGACAAGGGAGCAGGGAAGAGATTCAAGCTCAGGTATGGCCCACCCAAGTACTGCTTGTGCATTCCACAACTGGGGAGACTCTAATTTACTTAAGGGTTTAGATTACGGCGGCAAAGTGAATTAAGGACCAGGAAATGTGGCTTTGTGATTAGCTAAGTTGAGATATTTCACTTCAAGAGAAGAATACTGAAGAAGTCACTCGATATTTAGAACTATATTCAAAGATCATTTCCTTTTCTTTTTTTTTTTTTTTTCTTTAGATGGAGTCTTGCACTGTCGCCCGGGCTGGAGTGCAGTGGTGTGATCTTGGCTCACCTCCCGGGTTCAAGCAATTCTCCTGCTTCAGCCTCCTGAGTAGCTGGGATTCTAGGTGCCCACCACTACACCCAGCTTATTTTTTGTATTTTCAGTAGAGATGGGGTTTCACTATGTTGGCCGGGCTGGTCTCAAACTCCTGACCTCAGGTAAGCCACCTGCCTCGGCCTCCCAAAGTGTTGGGATTACAGGCGTGAGCCATCATGCCTGGCCTCAAAGATCATTTCTTAGAGAAGAACAGCTGGCTGTCTCTGTCACCATTAATGAAAGCTTCACTTTATTCTGGTTTACGTAGGGGCTATGGAAGAATGTGATAAAGTCTTGTTTCTGACATGGGCATTTCTCTTCACATCTCAGGGAGCCTGGTTGGACTTCAGGCCCCTGTGAGGCTGACTCTGTAGTCCTGGAGAAACTCAACAGCCAGGAACTTAGGACCATTTGTGTGTGGCATTTGGGCTAACCAGATTGGTGGCTTCTAAAGAAGATGGAAAGCATCAAGTTTCCTATATTTAAATTATTTGGTGATCTCAATACTGGTTGTTAGCCAAAGTACACGATGGAGACAGCCTATTTGCTCTACTACTTTTAATGTAGAAATATTACTAAGCTTGAGCTGATTAATAGAACTGTTACACATTTCTGTGCTCCCCTTACTGGTGGCATGAAACAATTCTTTTAAAACCTGCCATGTGTTCACATTTAAAACTAAAAGTAATTTAGATTACATGGATTTGAGAAGCACATGTTGACACATAATTGCCAACAGATGGGTTTTCAAATGTAATGAAGTAAAAATGGTCAGTACCCCATGTGTTGGATTTTGCAATTTTCCAAAGTAAGCCCTCAGTTTTGGCATGTCATGCTAGTTAAGAACACAATGTATTTATAGCTCAATTTTACATTTTCTGATGAATTTGGCATGGTATTTTGTTTTTCCATCAGTCACTTAAGACAGGACATTTGCCATTCCAAGAATGAATTAACACTCTTCTAAGTGATCTATAAACTGAGATGTAAAATAAATTACAAATTGGGACTGTTTTAGTTTTCCAAGCAAAGGGTATTTAAATAAAGCTTGAAATCATAAACCTTATTTCCTATTTGAGAAGATGCTATATTCATTACAGAGTGAAATAAATGATTTTAACTTTTTTTTTCTAGCAATAATAGTTAGAATCTTATGTTCTTCAAAGAAAATTCATAATACTTATTAATATTTGTATGCCATGAACTTTCTGGAGTGATTGATTTATGCAATTCTGTTTATGACACTGGCGTTCGTCAGTCAGATTTGCATAGAGTATGTTATCAAGGCAAACCACAACCAACTCTTCATACCACAGAGGAAGGCACCTGCCCACATGTGGCAGCCTAGATAACAGGACAGTGTGTTAGAAAGCCCTCATTCTATTTTCCCCTCTTCACCATTATTTCTACAGGGTGCACAGCAGGGCATATGTATACTAGTGAGAGCAAACAGAAGTACTGAGAAATAAATCACCTGACTAATAAATAGACAGCACAATCACCTAGACGACTTAGAATACATGAATACATACAGACAGAGGTTGGTTGATTCCTTGGAATGTTCTTATGACAGTGCTGATTTGTGTGTGTGGTTAGTTGTTAAAATTTGGTGCTCCTGCAGGGAGGATGATTGGTGCAGGCTTCTATTCAGCCATCCTGCCCCTAGTTCCTTGGAATGTAACGTGCGGTAGGTGGATCTTCAAGTCCAGAAGCAGAAAAGCTGGATCTGTGGGCGTTCAGAAGAGTCAGCAAGTTGCGAGGACAGCAAGGGGCAGACTAGTCTAGGCAGATGGTGTGGGCTGAGTGAGTGAATTCTAGGGAAGACCAAACAGAACAGCAGTGAAGCTGGCTGGAATCATGCCAGTGGCTACTTGGCAGTAAAGGAAAATGGAGGAAAACCTTGAAGCCCAGCAATGGGCATTTGTTCTTAGAGGCTTCTCTAAAGTCCCAGCACACCTAGCCTTGAAAAGAGCCTACTGTGCGCAGGGTGAGTTGGGTTGGATTATTTTTTTTGAAACAAATGCTAGTGTAAACATGTTTTTCTCTTCAGTGGTAAATATCAGAATTATGATGAGGCTTTAGGATAAGGAGATGCTATTGTTGGCTAAAATGAAATTCTATCTTTTGATTCTTAAAGAACTAAGAAGGATAGTACAGGGCAAAGAGCTCTTGTCTGGAGTCAGAAGGCATGGGGTCTAGTCCCAGCTCAACCGCTCAAACTGGCTCAGTCTCTTCTGTGTAAAGTGTTGGGTGTAGGAAGAATTACATGGTAATCAGAGGGAACTGCCGGTTTGAAACACTGTAGTTTTATTCTCTTTTTCCTGTGCCTACCTGGTGCAGAGAACCTTGCTAAGCTGTCCTTTCTTTGGGCTAATCTCAGTAGCATCTTCCCACCTTCTGAAAAAAAGCTTATGCCTTCTTACCATCATGCATGTATCATGCATGGCCTTATTACCAGATATTTTAAGTTAAAAAAAAATCCAAACCACCAAAGATCAGAGTTTAATTGATATGCTTATTGTTCTGAGCTAAATGAAACAAATGAATGTCTGGAATTTGGTAAATGAGATGACTCCTATTTTGAATTGTAAGTAAACTAATGTGGTAGTCAGGGTAGTCTAGGATATGCTGCAATAACAAACGATGCTTACATCTCAGGACCTAAGATGAAAAAGGTTTATGGCTGGGGGTTTTACCATAGCATTGTCAGTGTTCTTATTCCACAGGGCAGGCCGGTGGAGCAGCTGCTTCTGGAGCATTTCTTGTTGCTACAACTGAGGAAAAAGAGAACAGGGTGAATTATGCTTAGGCCCTTAGAGTTTCTGTTCAGGAGTGATATATGTTACTTCTGCTCATCTTTTATTGACAAAAGCATGTCATAGGTGGTGCTTAACTTCTTCAGGGGGTGGGAAAGTACAATATCATCATCTTCTCCAGGAGGTGGAGAGCTGGAGGTATGTGGAACAGCACAAATGCTTACCACAGCAGTGACTGCTGGGCGACACCCAAACTCATCACGAGCAGAGTCTTTCGTATATTGTATTAGTTTGCTGAGCTGCCATAACTGAATACCACAGACTGGGCAAATCAGACAGCATTTATTTTCTCCCAATTCTGGAGGCTAGAAGTCCAGTGTCATGGTGTAGGCAGGGTTGGTTTCTTCTGAGACCTCTCCCCTTGGCTTCCCTTTCTCTGTGTGTCTTCACATCATCTTCCCTCTGTGTGTGCCTGTGTCCTTGTCTCCTTATAAGGGCACCAGTCATGTTGGACTACAGCCCACTCCAATGACCTTACTTTAACGAATTACCTCATTAAAGAGTCTGTTTCCAAATGCTGTAATATTCTGAGGCACTGGGGGTTAGGGCTTCAACATATGTATGAACTTTGGGGGGACACAATGGAGCCCATAACAGATATCATATTAACATTAGAACCGGGGCTATAAAAATGGTAATTGTTAATAGCAATTAGTAATTAGCAAAACTTTTTCATACATATTTTCCCTATCCGTATACTTGGTACCAAAAACTCTTAAGATTTTTTTTTTTTCGTAGGGTCTTGCTGTGTCACCCAGACTGGAGTGCAGTGGCGTGATCTTGGCTCATTGCAACCTCCACCTCCTGGGCTCGGGTGATCCCCCCATCAGCCTTCTGAGTAGCTGGGACTACAGGCATGTGCCACCATGCCTGGCTAATTTTTGTGTGTTTAGTAAAGATGGGGTTTTGCCATGTTGCCCAGGCTGATCTTGAACTCCTGGCTCAAGCAGTCCACCTGCCTTAGCCTCCCAAAGTGCTGGGATTCCACGCATGAGCCAGCACGCCAGGCCACAAAATCTATTTGTGCAAATAAATTATTTCTTGCTATAACATTCATGACAGCTCTAAGATGCTGTGATTAGAGTTTAAAAATTATAGATTTAATTGCAGACCTATAGAAGGTTTTCCTAATATACCTCATACCCTAAACTCTCTTTAAACACATTAAGATACTACAGAATCCAGAAGACTGACTGAACTTTTTAGTGGTTTTAATATTTCTCCTGTGATATGTGTTAGAAAACCATTGACCTGTTACTTTTACTGAGTATTTTCTTGCTATTAGACATGATTGGCTGGGCACGGTGGTTCACGTCTACAATCCCAGTGCTTTGGGAGGCTGAGGTAGGCAGATCACCTAAGGTCAGGAGTTTGAGACCAGCCTGACCAACATGGTGAAACCCCGTCTCTACTAAAAATACAAAAGTTAGCCAGGCGTGGTGGCGTACGCCTGTAATCCCAGCTACTTGGGAGGTTGAGGCAAGAGAATCACTTGAACCAGGAGCGGAGGTTGCAGTGAGCTGAGATCGTGCTAGTGCACTCCAGCCTGGGTGACAGAGTAAGACTCCCTCTTAAAAAAATAAAATAAAAAAGATATGATCTAGCCTGGTGGTTCTGAGACTTGAGCATGAATCAGCATCCCCAGGAGGGTTTGTTGAGACAGACGACTGAGCCTCTCCCCCAGAGATTCTCATTCCGTAGTTCTGGGATAGATCTAAGATTCTGCATTTCTGACATGTACCCAGGTTGTGCTGATGCTGCCAGTCAGACCAGACTGCAAGAAGTTCTGGTTTAGGAAGTTGCAGGTGAGGTGATGGAAAAACCGTCTTTCTGTGTTTCCTCATCTCTGGGGCTTAAGGTCCTGGAAGGCAACCAGGCTAATGTGGGTACATCACTGATACCTTCCAGTCACTGGGAGACAGGGAGTCGAAATTGTCAGAATGGTGAATGAGGCACTGTGTAACCAGGACCAGCTCTTTTGTATTTCTTAATCCTTATACAAACCATGTAGTATTACCCACTCTGTGTAAGGCCTGCTTCCTCTTGAACCATTCTTCAGTCATTTTGTTTCTGTTTTTAGAACAGAGGGGCTGGTACAACATTCTTTTTAACAGTTATGCCAATTGCACCAAAATCTTGAGAAAAAACACCCAGTCATTTTCTGTTTCCAACTGTGCTGCTTTTCATACACACAAATTTCTGGGGCCCAGTGCTAACTGTAACCACTTTTGCTTTGGGAGTCCCAGAGCTCCTTGCCAAGGCTCAGCCTCGTGGCCCACACTCACCTCTCTTCCTGATGGCCTTAGCCTCCTATTTGAGACTGCACGCTCAGACCATGCTGTTAGGACTGATGGATTTTTAGTCCCCCAAGTAACAGTAAAAACTGGAGAAGTGACAAGTGGATGTGTCCAGAGAAGGAGGCCGAGGCAGACTCTGCTCTCTGCTTCTGCAGTATCTGTTCTCCATTTCTTCCTTACTGTGATGGTCTGAGTTTTGTGTTCCTCCCGAATTAACATGTTTCAGTCCTAACACTCAAGGTGATGTACCCACATTAGCCTGGTTGCCTTCCAGGACCTCAAGCCCCAGAGATGAGGAAACACAGAAAGACGGTTTTTCCATCACCTCACCTGCAACTTCCTAAACCAGCGCTTCTTGCAGTCTGGTCTGACTGGCAGCATCAGCACAACCTGGGTACATGTCAGAAATGCAGAATCTTAGATCTATCCCAGAACTACGGAATGGGAATCTCTGGGGGAGAGGCTCAGTCGTCTGTCTCAACAAACCCTCCTGGGGATGCTGATTCATGCTCAAGTCTCAGAACCACCAGCCTAGATCTTTTTTTTTTTTTTTTCTTTGAGAGGGAGTCTCACTCTGTCACCCAGGCTGGAGTGCACCGGCGCGATCTCAGCTCACTGCAACCTCCGCTTCTGGGTTCAAGTGATTCTCTTGTCTCAACCTCCCAAGTAGCTGGGATTACAGGCGTATGCCACCACGCCTGGCTAACTTTTGTATTTTTAGTAGAGATGGGGTTTCACCATGTTGGTCAGGCTGGTCTCAAACTCCTGACACTCAAGGTAGGGCCTTTGAGAGGTGACCAGTGGCTGTATGAAAGAGGCCCAAGAGTGACACGTCATCTTTTGCATCATGTGAGGACACAGCAAAAAGGCATTGTGAACCATGAAGTGGGTCCTCACCAGAACCTGAATCTGCTGGCACCTTGATCTTGGACTTCCAGCCACCAGAACCATGAGTGATAAATTTCTGTTGTATAAGCCACTCAAGTCTATGGTATTCTGTTATAGCAGCCCAGATGAACTAAGATACTTACTGACCAGATCCAGGGGTCATGTAGGGTGGTGATGTGCCCAGCTAAATACTGTGCCAGTGACACAGTATCCAGGGGCAGCTGTGTGACCTGCTACTGGTTCATGCATGCAAGAGTTCTGTGTGGGGCTTCTGAGAAAACCTTTAAAAGGAGGTGTGGCTCAGCTGGGGTGCTCTTATTGTCCTCTGCCCTTCACCGTTCCCCTTTTTCCTTCCTGGAATGCAGATGCTAGGCTTGGAGGTGCAGCAGCCATGGTGCTACAAGGCAGGCTCCATGCTGAGCAAGTTGGAGCAGGAGGAGAGCAGGAGCCTGCCTCTCCAGTGGCAACCCCAGCAGCTGCTGAACTCCAGACTTCCTCTGATGTGAGAAAAACAAACCTCTACTAGACTCTGCCTGTTTGTTAGATTTTTCTGTTACTTGCAAGGGCTCTGCCTCCATCAGCACGGAGTCTGAGAAAGAAGAGAAGTGACTGGGAAGTGACATGTGAGTGTCCCACCACTGATAACGGTGATGAGAATCAGCAGACTAGCAGCCACGCGAACAAACATTTCCTGAGTACTGACTCCAGATCAGGCACAATGCCAAGCCTTCGGCGTGACATTTTACAGATGAGGAATCTAAGGTTCAGAGGGTTTTTAGTAACATGCCCAAGTCACGCAGCCAGGAAGGGTAGAGCTTGGATTCACACCCAGGCCTGTCCAACCTCCCTGGCCCTCATCAGGACTCTTGACCTCTCTAGCTCTGATCCCCAGGCCTGTCTTTGGTGTCTAGAGTCAGGCCTTAGGCACCTGTCCACTTTCAAGGCCCTGGCTCTCATGGCTTGTATCTCCACCAACCTCCCTGATCCCTTCCCTGCAAACACAGCTGCTCCTCCAGGGCTGGGCTGGGGTTGAAGCCCCTCTTCCCCTGCTGTGCCCACCCTCTTCTGTCTGGTGACTCCTGCAGGATGGGGCTCCTCCGCCTACTATTCCCTGTGTTCTCCTCCTTTGCTTTCCTTATCAGAATGAGAACAGGCATGGCGCCTCTTCTTAGAGTTTTAATTTTTCAGAGTAGCAAATACGTGTGCTCTACACATTGTATCTTTATCATTTTGATTGATGTCAGTTTCTAGAACACTTCAGCACTGGAAACAAGTACCAGAGGAAAACAACATACATTATAAAGAAAAATATGTGTAGTATTGATAAATGATAGAATCACAGAGTTGAAAGGAATCTTGGGGCACCGTTCAGCCTCACCATTTCCCCTGAGGCTGAAAACTCAAAAGGTGAACTGGGTGGGTAGCGGGCTCAGAGTGCTTGCAAGGGAACTGAGGCCTGAGCATTCCGTACAGAAAGAATAAATCCCACGTCTCCCACACAATGTGTTCAAGCACTTTCAAATGTACGAAGACACTGTTGTGATTGATAGAATATGGATTCCTTTAAAAGCATCCCTGAACGTAGAGGTTTTGACCATGATGCATTTTCTGGTATATGTGTGTGTTTAAGGGGTCTTCGTACTCAGGGAGTCATGAACTCCTTCGCAGGCAGACCTGGCGCGTGCTGCTCACTCATCCACGAAAGCTCCTTGGGAGCCTCAAAGCCAGCCTTATCTTGCATCCAGCTCTGCCTCTGGGTCACTTCTACAGTTGCCCTGGTCCTGTGTAGTGTGACTGAGAATAAGCCCCTCCAACCTTTGGAAATCAGAGTCTGTGTCCTGGTCCAAATGTGTCCTGGCACCTCTTACTCATTCTCATCTTGACCTACGGTGGCCAGCTTCTCCTGGGCTGCCAGACAGTATCCTGGATTTAAAACTAAAAGTTCTGGGTCTGGAAACTCCCTCAGTCCCAGGAAAACTGGAATGGTTGGTCACCACTGTCTACTCTCTTTCAGGCTGAATAATGCCATTTCCTAAATTGTTTATGGTAGACAAGGTATCTATATCCCACCATCCTGGTACCCCTCTGGGCTCATGCTCCGGTTCATCACCGCCACTCTGAACATGCTGCATCTTGAGCTGAAGGAGATCCTCCGTGTTGAGACTGTGGATCTGTCCATCAAAGCATTCAACTTTTAACCAACTGGTCCACAACACTGGCTTATAATGCATGTGTGACCAATTAAAACCACAGGGCGTTCTCCATAAGCTTCTGTCAGGTCAGGTTTCCCACCTCCACCCTGTACATGGCAGTTGGTCTTTTGAGCTAATGGCAATTTATTTTAAATTTAGTTTAATTCATTGGCTTGGGCCTAGCCAATGTCCCTTTTCAGGTGATGTGAAATGTGAGCCCGTGGCCCATCTTATTGGTCATCTCACCCAGGTGTTGTGGCCTCTGCTTATTTGATAAACACACCTTCTGTGCCCTCCTCCGAATTGTCAGTACAAATGTTTGGCACAGATCCCTGGGGCACATCACCTGAGACATCCATTGAGATTCACATCAAGCTGTCAGTTGATAATCTCTATTTTCTTGTTCAGCTACCAGGGAATAGATCTAATTGGATTTTGACTTTTGATCCTTAGGGGTAACCCCAGAGGCTTTGGACACATGCTGATGAAAAATCAAAATCTCTTGGTGGCTGAAGCATATTCCAGAAAGACTATGATGCCACCAGGTCAATACCACTCTGAATAAGCACAGGTAATTGAGGCATTGACCCTATAATTATGTGGGTGGTTTACTCCCAGCAAAGGACTAATTCTCAATTGGCTTCTCTTTGCCACTCAGAGGTCTCTGAGTCACTTCCTTTCACCATTTTTAGTAAACTCCTGGGGAGTTCGGATCAATTTGCTAATTTCAAGATTTTATTCCATCACATAAAGAAATAGAGTCGTAGGATGTACCTTCAACTATAACCTCTTAGAATTTGTGTTTTAACTTTTGTCCCTGTACCTGTGACCTTTTTAAAAAATTGAATTAATACCTACAGAGAAATGCCCAGATCTTAAACATGCAGTTCCATGAGTTTAAGCAATTGTATAATCCATGCCATCAGCACCCCAGTCAAGATACACATCCCACCCGTCACCCCAGAAATGCTTCAGTGCCTCCTTCCAGTCAGTTTCCCCCTCGCCCTTCATATGGCCTAAGACTGTACCATTCTTAACACGTCTTAGACACCGGGCAAATATAACCAAAGGTGATTAGAAACAAATACCCTATGAAAATAAAATAAGACTGATATACATGGTTTGAAAATAACTACAGTTTATCATTTTCCATCTCCATCTATGTTACAGGTAACTAAGTGTTTACTACATTGTTTTCTTACATTTTCTATTGCATAATTTTCTTTGAATAGTTCAGTGTCATACCAATTAAAATGTTTATTCTGTGTTGCAACTTGTAGTATCTTAAAAAAATATGTAAAATTGAACTTAAAAGGGGGGACATTCTGCTGGAACATGAGAGTCATTAGGTGTATAACAACCAATGTCATCATTCCTGACTGGTAGAATTGTCTCATGAGGCCTGCAGCCAGCAGGGGTGCTCATAGGTGGAGGAGTGGAGTTGGCTGCTGTTTGTGGAGACCTGCATTTGTAAGAGCATCCCTGACTTCTGTGGACACATCTGCAAGTGTCTGTGGAATGTAATTAGTGCAGCCCAGGCTTGCAAATAATTTCTCTATATATCCTCTTGGCCTGTTTCTCTGGAGAACCCTAACTAATACGGCATTTTGCCTAACTATGGTAAGGTGCTACTCAGACCCCTGCATAGCAATGAAGAAATAGTAGTAGTAACAGCAATAACAAAAACCACCATGACAATAATAGCAACCATTTACTATTGCTCACCATGCTGGCAGCTGTGCTGAGGAGCTTGTATAGATCATCAAAATTAATTCCCACAGCTGTACCATTTATAGCTCAACCAATTGAAGTAAAACAGGTGAAGTAACTTTTCTAAAGGGGTAAACAACATTAAAAGTAGAATTTGTACCAGGTGTACCTGTCAGTGTCCCAGGAGAAAATGGCTGGTCTATTTAAATTGAGCGATCAGAGGCAAGTATGATAAATAAATAATGGAGTTTTCATGTGTGTGAGGAACTGCACCTAGATGTGTTCTTTGGTCTGTGTCTGGACCATTCCATGCTATGATGTCCTTTTAATATCTCTAGCTTTCATAGTAAGTCATATTATCTGGAAGAGTGAGTCTCTGGCTCTCCCTGCTGCTCCTCGTCCTCTTTCTTCTTCAATTTTTTTTTTCTTAGCTCTTCTTTTCTGTTTATTCCTTGCATTAATTTGAGGATGTACTTGAAAAGTTTCATGAAAAAAATATCTGGGTGGGGTGCATTGGCTCACACCTGTAATCCCAGCACTTTGGAAGACTGAGGCTGGCAGAGCATTTGAGGCCAGGACTTTGAGAACAGCTTAGGCAACATAAGTGCCACCTTATTTCTACAAAAAAGGAAAAGAAAATTAGCTGGACATGGTGGCTTATGCCTGTAGTCCCAGCTACTCGGGAGGCTGAGGTGGGAGGATCACTTAAGCCCAGGGGTTGAGTCTGCAGGCAGCTGTGATTGCACCACTGTACTCCAGCTTTGGAGTCTACAAGGCTTCATTCTGTCACACAGGCTGGAGTGCAGTGGCCTGATCACAGCTCACTGTAGCCTTGACCTCCCAGGCTCAAGCAATCCTCCCACCTCAGCCTCCCAAGTAGCTGGGACTATGGGCACGAGCCACCACACCCCGCTAATTTTTTATTTTTTTGTAGAGATGAGGGTCTCACTGTATTGCTCAGGCTGATCTCAAACTCTTGGGGTAAGGCAGTCCTCCCACCTCGGCTTTCCAAAGTGCTGGGATTACAGGCATGAGCCATTGCACCTGGCCAAACTATCATCTTACAATAGTTTTTAACACTCTCCTGGATTTTCTGTACTAAGGTAGTCAAAATTCTAAGGCCCCCAAGATTTTCACCTCTTGATGTACATACCCCATATAATTCCTTTCCCTTGAGTGTCAGTAGAACCTGTGAATATGATAGGATAGTCACTCCCATTATTATGCTGTACCATTTAAGATAGTTCTAGGTGACTGAAGGGAGAGATTGTCCGATGGCTTTGAATAAGTAAGCTGTCACAGTGTAGGCCAAGTGGGAAGGGACTGCAGGCAGCTTCTGGGGGCTGAGAGCAGGCCCCAGGCAACAACCATCAGAAAATGGAAGCTTCAGTGCTATCATCCCAGGGAACTGAATTCTGCCAACCACATGAGTTCAGAAGAGGATCATGAGCTCCAGCTGAGAGCAGAAGTAGGACCCCTGCCTTGATTTCAGCCCAACCTTGATTTCAGCCTGCTGATACCCTGTGTAGTGGTACTGACTTCTGACCTACAGAACTGTGCCATAATAAATGTGGGTTTTTTTAACTGCTAAATTTGTGGTTGTTACCCAACAACAGAAAGCATTGTAAAAATTAATGGCATTTGCAATTAATGGCAAGATTGTTTCTTCCTTTCCAAACCTTTTACATTCTATATTTATTCCTGGCCTTATTTTCCTGGCTAAAACCTTGAGTTAAATAGAAGGGATGATATTGAAAATCCTTAAATTTTTCTTGATTATAAGGTAATTCTTTTATTTTTATTTTTATTTTTGAGATAGAGTTTCGCTCTTGTTGCCCAGGCTGGAGTGCAATGACTCGATCTCGGCTCACCACAACCTTCGCCTTCCAGGTTCAAGTGATTTTCCTGCCTCAGCCTCCCGAGTAGCTGGGATTACAGGCATGAGCCACCATGCCCGGCTAATTTTCTATTTTTAGTAGAGACAGGGTTTCTCCATGTTGGTCAGCCTGGTCTCGAACTCCTGACCTCAGGTGATCCACCTGCCTTGGCCTCGCAAAGTGCTAGGATTACAGGCGTGAGCCACTGTGCCTGGCCAATTGTAAGGTAATTCTTCTAATGTGTCATCATTAAATGTTTTTGTAATCTTTTAGAGAACATCGTTGATGAACTCATGAGCTTTAGCTTCTCTTCCTACTTTGCTAAGAGTTTATTTTCCAATTACGAATGGGCTTTAAAGTTGTTAAGTGCGTTTTCTAGATCTGTTGAAATAATTATATATTTTTTCTTTTTTAACATGTTAGGCTAGCTTCTACATTGACAGATATTCTGAAGTTAAGCCATTGTTTCATTCTGGGAATAAATCATAAATTTAAAAATGTAGTACATTGCCAGTTTTAGATTGCTGATGTTTTATTTAAGATCTTTGCTATCTTTCTTCAAAGGATTAGTAAAACAATTGTAAAGTCTTCAAAGATTGTAGCTCTTTTTTTCCCTCTTAAATAGACTTTATTTTTTAGATCAGTTTTAGGTTCATAGCAAAACTAAGCAGAAGGTACAGAAAGTTCTCATATTTCCTCAGCCTCTCCCACTATCAACATCCCGCACCAGAGTGGTACACTTATTACAACTGATGAGCCCACATTGGCACATCATTATCAACAAAAGTACATAGTTTACATTAGAGTTCCCCTTTGGTGTTGTATATTCTATGGGTTTGGACAAATGTGTAATGACATATATTCACCATTGTAGTATCATACATAATAGTTACCCTGTCCCAAAAAGTCTTTGTGCTGTTGAAAATGATGTATTCTTTAACATCTTTCATCCCTTCCTACCAATCCCTGGCAGCCACTGATCCTTTTACTGCCTCCATAGTTATGCCTTTTCCAGAATGTTGCATAGTTGGAATCATATAGTATGTAGTCTTTTAAGATTGACTTCTTTTCATTGAGTAATATGAATTTTGTTTTCTCCATGTCTTTTCATGGCTTGGTAGCTCATGTCTTTTTAGCACTGAGTAACATTTCATCGTCTGGATATGCCACAATTTCTTTATTCGTTGACCTACTGAAGGTCATCTTGGTTGCTTCCAAGTTTTGGCAATTATGATAAATAAAGCTGCTATGAACATTCATGTATGGGTTTTCGTGTGGCTGTAAGTTTTCAACTCATTTGGGTGAATACCAAGAAGCACAATTGCTGAATCATATGGTAAGAATATTTTTAGTTTTGTAAGAAGCTGCCAAACTGTTTCTAATGTGGGTATATGATTTTGAAAGATTGTTGTTTTTGTTGTTGATTTTTCTTGTACCTTTTATTCAGCTGAATAGAATAGTCTATTTTCATTATGGAACCATGCATTTTAGTCATTTATAATAATTATGTGGATTTAATATACTTATAATGTGGGTTAACATTTGGTAGTGCAAGCCCATCGTTCATCCCAATGTATGCATTATTTTCTTTTTCAAAATTTGTGATGCTGAAGTGTTATTCTATGAACTCCTCTCACCCCTTTGCCCCCAGTTGTTGATTTTTTAAAAAATTGATTAAATTTTTAAATTATTGTCTCTAAATGCTTACAGATCTTTTCAGGTATTTTATTCATCTTGAGTTTTTAAAATATTTCTCTAGAAAATTATGTACTTCATATACATTTTTATTATAATATTGTTGTTCATAGTATTCTTTCATGAGGTTCTAAAATTCTCTATGCCAGTATTTATATTGAATTTTTATTTTTTAGTATTGTTGATATGTGCCTTTTCTTATTTATTATTTGCCAGGTTTGTGAAGATTTTATTTATTTTATAAGTCTTTTCAAGAGTCAGCATTTGGTTTTATTAAATCTATTTAATTATCTTTGTTTTCTTATTTCATTCATTTCTGTTCCTGCATTTATTAGCTCCTTACTTCTACTTTGTTTTGTTTATTAGTTATATAGCTTCCTTTTTTTTTTTTTTTTTTTTGAGACTGGATGTCACTCTCACTCAGGCTGGAGTACAGTGGCATGATCATGGCTCACTGCAGCCTTGACCTCCCAGGCTCAAGCAATCCTCCAGCCTCTCAGCCTCCTGAGTAGCTGGGACTACAGGCACATTGCCACCATGCCCAGCTAACTTTTGTATTTTTGGTAAAGATGGGGTTTTGCCGTGTTGCCCAGGCTGGTCTCAAATGATCCTCCTACCTTTGCCTCCCAAAGTGCTGGGATTACAGGCGTGAGCTACTGTGTCTGTCTGTTAAATCTATTTAGTTACCTTTGTTTTTTATTTCATTCATTTCAGTTCTTATATTTGTTCTTTCCATTTTATTTATTAGTTATGACTTCTTGAACTGTTAGATCATTAGTTTTTAAATTTTTCTTTTTTTCAAATATATCTGAATTATTTCCTCTAGGTTCTGCATTATCCGCATTCCATATGATATGTAGAGTTTTCTTTGGTATCCATTTCTAAATATAGTATTTTGTTATTTTTAAAATGATTTATTCTTTAACTCATGAAATATTTAGAAAAGTATTTCTTATTTTCCAAATCTGTTGGTTCATTTTTTATTTGCTTTGGATTTTTAATTGTGTTTTATTATGGCTTGGGAACTTGATCTGAATGATACTGAGTTTTTATTTACTGAGATTCCTTTTGATGTTCATTCAGTGTTCAAGCTTTATGAATGTTCAGTTTTTTCAAAAATGCTTCAAATGTGACAAAAATATGTCTCTAATGTGAGGTACATGATTCCATTATTTTACATTTTTGAGGTCTCACTTTGTTTACAGTGTTCTTACAAGGTGGTTGCCTTTCGTTAGATCACAGGGCTTTCTGGGTCCCTGCCTAGCTCTCAGTTTAATTTTCTAGTAAGGATTCCTGTAATCTGCAGAAAATGTAAATGTGAATACCATTTCCTTAAGTGGAATAGGTTTGGGGGTTTGATTTTATGTGAAAAACTTACTCTTTTTTATCCTTAGCAGCAGGCAGATTACAAACTCCCTTGACATCCATGGTGTTGAGGGAAAATGTATATTTATGTGTATAATTTTTCTAGCCTCCTTTTCATAGAGGGGGCTTCACAGGAAGTTCCAAAACTTGTGTTGCATTTATTAGAAATTTGAGAGGCTAATCCCTATATGAACACTTGGATTGATGATAGAGAGGTACCAATTATAATTACATATACATACAACTATATGTGTATGTTTCTTATATATGCAAACAGATATATTTGCACACTATAACTTAGATTTTCACTGTAATGTGTGAACTAGTGCCCATTTCAAACACTGCTTTTGAACTTGATAGACATTGGTTATATATATTTTTAAATTATATTTAAAAAATTCTATCAAATTATCTGCAATCATTAATTAGGTTATTCAGAGCTGTCTCAGCAAACTTATTCTGTATTTGAGAAAATGGGAACTGAATGGACTTGTTTATCATCAATTTGTGCCATTGTCTACAGAAACTGAGATCAGCTTTGGCTAGCGTTTTCCTTCTGCTTTTTTTCAAAGAAGAAGATTTTTATAGTATGTGGGACAGGGACTTTTAATTTTCTCCACTACAACATTACCACACTCTACTGAGCTGATTGGAATTTTATTTAATCTTCCCTCTTAAAGATGGAAGGCCTCCAAAGGCTTTTGTAGGCCCCAATTTGGGAGTATAATCACTCTGAATGAAGAAACCAAAGTAAGTAAACTGTACGGTATTGGGGGGAATTAGGATTGGGGTGAGGTAAAGTCTTTTTTAAAAATGTACTAAAAACAAGATCTCCTTTGACTTTTGATAAAGTCAAGTTATCCTAAATGCTTAAACCATTTCACTTAATTCTTGGTAAAGATATCCATTAAATGTACTTTCATCCACTGTAGTTCTGAGGGCGGTTGCTTTTTGACTCGTTTATTTTTCTTAGGCATTGAGAGAGGATGGGTAGGAGCTTTCCACAAAGGAGGCCCAAGGTGGTCCATTCCTCCACGCTGGCTGTCTCCTCACTAGGCCAGCTCATCTTCCTCTAACTCAAAACAACAAATAGTTTCTCTCAAGAAAAGTGGTTTTTGAAACCATTATTCTTGCTATTTGACAGGCGGGAATGTTTGTTTGTACTAACTCCAGCTCCAATCATAATACTGTACACATGGTGCTCAAGAAGCTGGGTGGTTCAGAAAGAAGTAATGCTTCCAACGATAGTGGGCATTTTCCAAGTATTTGATCTGTGCTAGGTGCTGGGCTAAGAGCTATAGGGCTCTTGTTTGATCCACAGGCCAGTTCTGCGAGGAAGGAGCAGATCATTTATTCTGATATTCAGAGCTTGCCAGGGTTTGGATCCTCATTTACTGTTGCTCTGCTGGTGTACACTGCCCAGGTGATATCCGTTATTATTATCCTCTACTCCTCATCCTGATCTTGACCTTGAAGTGTGAGCCAGTGTGATTGCCTGAGAGAATAATTCTTTAATGCATAAAAATAATTTATAAAAGTGCTCTTTGTTGAAAACCTTCCTTGAATGCCATTCTAGGAACATTTTCTTCTCATCATTGGCAGTGTGGGCTGGGCATGGTGGCTCATGCTTATAATCCCAATGCTTTGGGAGGCAGAGACAGGAGGATTGCTTGAGTCCAGGAGTTTGAGACCAGCCTGGCCAACATAGTGAGACCCTATCTCTATTCAAATATTTAAAAATTAAAAGAAATTTGGCAGCATGTTCAGGAAGGGCAAGACCCACTTAGATCATCTTATGACCATGAGACAGGATGGAGAAGGGAAGAAGGTGAGTCCTAAGCTGTAAAGGAAGATTGATTTATGGGATAAGTGAATGAATGACCAGAACTGTAGCTTCTGTTTCACAAAATGCTTTGTAATAGAGAGAACATGAGCTTTGTGATTAGACCAGGTTTGAAATGGCATCCCACTGCTTGCTGATGGCATCCTGGACATGTCATACAGGCTCTCTCGGACTCAGTTTCCCTGAGGAAAGAAAGAGCAAAAAAGAAAAAACGTAATGGTCAATGAAATCTCATCCTATCAGAAAAGTAGGTTACAACAACTTGGTCTGTTAAATCAGAGCGTTATTGAGAATGCAAGTCCTCAAAGACACCTTCACTCTAGCACCGCTACTGATGCAGGAGAGTAGTGGGGGTGCTTGGCCATTGCTCACTCTCTTGTGCGCCCCCCTCTGCTCAGAATTTGGGCTCTATAAGGAGCCAGGGCTTCTTGCAGGGAAGCTGATTTCCTGTCTTAGTTGGAGAAAATATCAGGATTGATCTGAAGCAAAATAATGATTTCAAGTGGTTTATGAGCCGTGGTGAAAGGACATAGGCATTGACCTAGAGAGCTTCCGCTTGCCTTTGGAAATGTGAACGTGGCCCTGAAAATGATAATTATAGTTCATTGAAAGAGTTGAACTTGTAAAAAGTTCATAATATTTATAACAGAACAACTAAAATAAAGTTCAATAAAAAAGGAAGTCATAATAAGAGAGTAGATGTACTGCTGTGTTTAATTTTGTGTTGATTGTGGTAACAGGAGAAGTGTAACCCATGTGGGGTTTCTCCTTCTTTTGGGCTATGTCTACTTGCCAACGTCGGGTGTGGATGCACACTTGTTTCTGTCTATGTGAGCAGAGAAGGAGAGCACAGCTGTGTTTGGCTCTGGCCGTGTTGGGTGGGCTCTGTGTGTTGGTAGGAAGGTAGGCTTTGGGCTTCCTGCAAGTCATTGGTGGCACTGGCTGGTCCCCTTGCCTTGTTTCACGCTCCTGCTTTAGGTCTCAGCTTAACGGTCTGTTTCTCAGTAAGCTTCCCACCCAGATTAGTTTACTTCTCTCAGAACCTTTCCCTTGAGAATTTATCACAATAGGCAGTTGTGCAGTTATGTGTATGATTATTTGATTAATGTCTTCCTCTCCCACTGAGCTGTGATCTCCATAAGGGCAAGGCCCACGTCTGTTTTGCTCACTATGTTATTTCCTAATACCTGGCACAGGTACATCACAGGTTCTCAAAATATGCTTGACACATGAATAAATGGCATAGTGCTGTACCATCCTTTATAAATGTAACATTTGGCTTGATTCCCCACCAGTACAGAGTATAATTAACATGCAAATTTTCTACCCCTAACACAATAAAGGTTTACTCTTGAATTTTATTCTCTATAACTTAACAGTAATTTGATTACTTTAACTTTTGCATCTCTGGCCTCCAGAAAAAGAGAATAATCATAGACTCATGGCAGTAAAGGGGACCCTGTTATCTCAACTGGACAATTTAAACATTAGACTAACATTAAGCAATCCAATCAAGATAAATGAGCTTCCTAAAATTTCGGCAAGGTAAGGAGGTCGGGAAGGGAGAGCGCCCCGGGTTGAGGGAACAGCATGTGCAGAGCTCTGCGGTGGGAAGGTGCCCATCTGCAATGCTTGAGGAGCTCATAGAAGGCCAGAGTGGCAGGAACAGGATGGGGAAGGTGAAGTGGGCAAGTGGGCAGGAGTCAGATACCCCTCTGATGGGAATGTTCCCCTGCCGGAGTCATATGTTGAAATCGAATCCAAATGCAATGAGTATTAAGAGAAGCTTGCATGAATGGAATTCGTGCCTTATAAAAGGCACCCAGGGAGCTCATTTTTCTCTTCTGCCATGTGAGCTTACAGTGAAAAGACTCCTGCATATGGGGAAGTGGCCCTCACCAGACACCAAATCTGCCAGTGCCTTGATCTTGGACTTCTCAGCTTCGAGAACTGTGACCAATAGTTTTTTTTTCTTTGATGGTTATGCAGTCTAATATACTTTGTTACTGTGGCTCAAATGGACTAAGACAGATACCAAGTTCCAAAGACAGTATTAGGCATTCGGCCTTTGTTCCAAGCGTGGTGTGGGGCCATTAAAATGTTCAGGTAGAGGTGTGACTTGTTCAGACTGTGTCTTCAGAGGCTCACTGACTGCCCTGCTGTCAATTGTGGACAGGCAGAGTGGATGCAGAGTACCCTCAGTGAGGAGGGTATGACTGCAACACTTAGCCCTCACTCAGGATGGAGTTCCTTCTCCCCCATGCCGTCTACCACTTTAGAGCACATCAGGTTACGTGATATTTATAAAAATGACCTTTCTTAGCAACCCAGTGCACTGGACCCATGGTGGGGCTTTGAGGGGCTTCTAAGGTTTCAAAAGTACCCCATGAGTGGTCAGTATTGTAATTATTACTGACTCAAGGGGGATGAGGCCTCTGAAATCACAATGACCACATCCTGCTACACCCCTCATATCCTTTTTGAGTTCTCTCCAACCCTAACTCTACTTTGCCTGAGAACATGATCCTCCAGAGCCCAAGGGAGTATGGCCTTAGGCCATATCTTGAGCAATCTTAATACTTTATAAAATTCAATTCTGTTTCCTCCTACTGACCTGCAGAACTTTTACATACATCATTTGAGGATTAATTATGAAATTTAGGAAGATGTCCAGGTAAACAGATATGCTGTCTTTCAAAACCTCAATAGTGAGAAGTGAAGTAATTTTTCTCTGGTAGAATTATTAGTGGAGCTATTTTTTTGTGTATGTAGTGTTAATTTTTCATCACGAATAGTAGGGCACCAACCTTCTGGAAATTCAAGCTAGTTTTAAGGAAATGGAGTAAGACTTAGGACTACATGTATCACTACATCTTAGATTCAGCAATTAAAACAGTTTATTTTGGGATACATTGTGTAAGAGAGTACTTTGTTCTTCTCTAATGAAAGAGAGATACTTATTTTATCAAAAGATATCAAATTCATTATTTCTGCCTCTTGGAGCCTGGGGAGGCCCATGAGAACAGGGCTTCTGAAACAGCAAACATGTCTGCAAGGCTGTGCCCTGAGGCCACTTTTGCTAGAAGCGGCATCTCTGAACCAGAGGGAGCACACATCTGTTCTTGAAATTGAAGGTGTTTATGCCCGAGATGAAACTGAATTTTATTTGGGAAAGAGATGTACTTATATGTGCAAAGAACAACACAGTGGCCCTGGCCACAGATCAAACAAAACCAGAGTCATCTGGGAAAAAGTAACTTGTGCCCAAGGAAAGAACAGCGTGGCTTGTGCCAAGTTCCAAAGTAACCCTCCCGCTAAGGCCATTGGGCACAGAATCCATGTGATGCAGTACCACTGGAGGATTCAAATTCATTGAAAAGTAAATAAATACAATTTTAGGTTTGTTCATTTGAAAAAAACATGTGGGTATCTAATGTCTATGTGTTGGCAGGGCCAAATAGTGAAACAAGGATCTTCAAGGCGAAGGCAGCATGTTGGGCTCCCTCCTTCTGACCTGCCCTTGGCAGCACCTAGGCAACCTGTCTACAAGGTCCTTCCACTTGCTGCCTGCTCCACTGTCCCAGGGGGTCATTGATGGGTGTCTTATTTTTTATTTTATTTTATTTTTTTAGACAAGGTCTCACTCTGTAGCCCAGGTTGGAGTGCAGCGGCGCGATCAGAGTTAGTATGGGATGAACTGTTGGGGAGGGGGCTGGACAATAGGACTGGACTAAGAGATCTTAATGCTTACTAAATGTAGGCCACAGTGGACATCTGCTGTGCAGCTCAACAAGAAGCAAGGACCAACTCTTAGTTCTCTGAGGTGAGTTTTCAGGAGTGACGGGGCAGATGTTTTGAGGACATCCTGAACCCACACCATAGGTGCCTCTGTAACCAAGTGGAGAGAGGCCCTTGGTTATAGAGTTGGGGGAACCTGGATGCCTCAGGTACACAAAGAACTCTGCAGTGGGGGCTTAACTTCCATCCTTGGGAAGGTCCCCACCTACCTTCCTGGTCTTGAGGGATTCTCAGATGAAGGCCTGCCTGCAAGTGGCTCCTCCATTGTGTTCTGTTAGGAGGGAGGGATGGATTGATGGAAACTGAGTGGAAGTGTTGTTGAAAACTTTTGTTTTGGCTAAAAATAAATGATTGAACTTAAATACTGCTTGGAAATAATTCTTTGTTTTACCAGTCAACTTTCCCTCCTATTCTTCATGGTGGTTACCTTAATATTTATTCTTCGCCAACCTCCCAATCTAATTCCTTCACCGTCACTTTAAGCAACCACTCATTCCTTTTACCTTTCAGAAAAAATAAAAGCCTCTTCCTGCCACCAAACTTACAAACTTACTAGCTCCACCCCATTCTCCTCTTTTTGTTGTGATGGAAGGAGTGTCCCTCCTCCTCTCCAGGGTGAATCCCTACACCTGCACTCTGTGCTCTTTCTCCTCTAGCTTCTCCCTTTCTATAACCTTCTCTTTCTCTAGCTCTCCTGCCCCTTTCTTTCGTTTCATCGTTTTAAACATACTTAAGTGTTGCCCATCTTCAACCAGCAAACTAAGCAACCAACCAACCACTTCTTAAATGGAAAAACAGGCATTCTTATTCCTGGTTAGTAGCATGTAAATTGGTGCAACTTTTTGGAAAGCAAATTGGCAACACCTAATGAAATTTAAATGTCCATGCCCTTTGATCCAGCAGCTCCACTTCTATGAATGCATTTTAGAAGTGCATTTGCACACACTGAGACATGGCTGAGAACGTTCACTGTGGCATTGTAACAAATAGCGCAAATATCCATCAGCATGGGTTTGGATTGTCATGTTGCTATGAAATAGAACGTGGTTGAGCTGGATATTACCTGTGTGCGTTATTCAATGGTATTCAGAGAAACAACCAATAGAGATTCTCTCTCTCACACACGCACGCACACACGCATGCACGCACACACATCTATCTATCTAAATTATAAATCCTCCACAGGGGAGGTCACTGGAGGACCAGCAGAGGAAGGGTCATCTCTCCCAGCTGTGTCAGGAGAAAACCAGATGACTTCCAATGTCCTGTGAGTCTAAATTTTTATATCATTAATATAACATTGTCAATAAAGTTTTAAAGCTTAATTTAGAAAAGAAGCATAGAATGTGCTTTATCATTGAGGAGACCCTGGTAGTACTGTCCCCCGGATGACATGAATCTCTCTGGGTTCCTGGCAACAAGTCACTGGGCACAGGGCTTCTACCTTGCCTAAGGAATTTCCATGACTCGCTTCCTCTAGAACCCTGGAAGGGGGACCTTTGATCAGCTGGCCGGAGACTCATCTCCACTAAGAGGCTTCCTTCCCACAAAAGCCTCCAGTCACATCCTTGGTTAGGTTTTGCCGCTTCCTCTCAGTCTCAAAGTCTATAGCAAAAGGTAGAGCTGCAGGGGTTTCTTCTCCTGGAGCACAAGACAGGCTGCATGCAGGGATGCCTGGTTTAAGCATATTTTTCTTGGGGTGATGAGTGGCTTGGGAAGGACATGCATCATCTTGCTGCCCTCCTCTGCTAATTTAAGCTGCACCGTGCTTTTGGTGTTTGCATCAGCCCTTAATTTTGACAATACAAATAACTCTAGGGCAACACTGTCCAATGGACCTATCTGTGATGATGGAAATGTTCTGTAATATCTATGCTGCCAAATATGGCAGTCAGTAGCCACATGTGGCTATCGAGCACGGGAAAGGTGGCAAGTATGACTGAGGAAGTGAGTTTTAAATTAAATTTAAATTCATTTAAATTTAAGAAAGCACATGCAGCTAGTGGCTGCCGTATTGGGTAGTGCTGCTCTAGGTCCTTGAACAGAGTTAGTGTGGTCTTGGTTAAGCTCTAGCCTTGGAATGTTAAACTGATCTTCTTGAAATGTACTCTGATTCTTCAGCTGGAGAGCTAGTATTAACTATCTGTATTGCCTTTAAACCAACCAATTAATCCATCAACTAACCAGTTTACACCCCCCTGCCCACTCACTGACTTTCATGGCTTTCACAGCCATCTCTATGCTGATGCCTTCCAAATCCCAGATTCTCTGCTGAGATTCAGACCCAAATGTACAACCATGTGATGGACATCTATCTACACTTGGATGTCTTACAGGTGACTCAGATTCAACCAATTCAAATAAAATCGTTGTCTTCCTGCTTTCTTCAAACCTGCTTTTCTTCTATGAGCTCTAGCTCAGGAATGTCACCTCCATTCTCCCACTTGCTTGTGCTAGAAACCTGCAGCTTGGTCTTGACTTCCCCCCCTCTCTCACCCATCTCATTCAGTTTCCATGATCTATAAATTCTGCCTCCTAAATGGTTCTTAAATTCTGCTGCTTCTCATCATCTCCACTGCCACTCCCCTGGTTCAAATCACTATTGGATATTTCTAAAATGCAAATCTGATCATGTCCCTTCCCTGCTTAAATTACTTCAGTGACTCCCAATTTCTCCCAGGATAAAGACAAACCTTCTAACATGATCCCTATGTGATCTTCCCCTGGCATCTTTTACCTCCCCTTATCTTTGGCTGCTTCCTCCCCTTGCATTCTCTGTTCTAGGTTTACCCCAAATACATCACAGCATCTCTCATCTACGGGCCTTGACACCTGCTGCTTCCCAGCTGAGAACCCTCTCCTTGCCCACCTGCTTTGGCTTAATGATTGCTACCCATCTTTTAGGTGTCAGCATTTAGTGGTTACTTTCTCTGTGGCCGTCTGGGCCACATGTTCCTCTCTGTGCCTCCATAGGACCCTGCAATTTCCAGCTCCTCCACGTGACTATAGGTTCCTTGAAAGCAGAGCTTTGTCTGTCTTGTCTACCACTGACACATAGTTGATGTTAAGCCTCCATAACAGAATCCTTAAATGGAGCATGTTTGGGCCAGGGCTTCTGGGGATCTTCTTCCTGTGACTTCTTCAGCTACTTTCTGCACTCATGGAGATTTTCCTACATGCCAAATCCATGCTAGAGGGCCTGCGTGGTTCATGGAAAATGACAGCTGGAGCTCTGTCCTCCTGGTGCTGATCTCAAGAAGTAGTTCATTTGGAAAGAGCAAGAAGAGAGGCCTTTCTCCCTATACCTGAACATAGAGCCACTTGGTTAATCAGCATACGTTCCCAGGGCAGCCTCAAACAAATTGGTGGAGTCTATGTAAGTTCACAGGATGGACAAGCCCATGTGAACAGACTACCAAATAGAAATTGCCAACACTCTCTCATATTGTGGTAGGATAAGCTTACAGCTCTCAGGTGCAAGGTTTTAATTATTTATTTATTTATTTATTTATTTATTTATTTATTTAGAGACGGAGTCTTGCCCTGTCACCCAGGCTGGAGTGCAGTGGTGTGATCTCTGCTCACTGCAACCTCCACCTCCTGGGTTCAAGTGATTCTTCTGCCTCAGTCTCTCGAGTAGCTGGGACTACAGGCGCGTGCCCACCATGCCCAGCTAATTTTTGTATTTTTAGTAGTATCAGATAGAAGTGCTGGAGCCAAAGAGTGTTTCACCATGTTGACCAGGCTGGTTTTGAACTCCTGACCTCGTGATCTTCCCACCTTAGCCTCCCGAAGTGTTGGGATTACAGGCATAAGCCACTGCACCCGGCCTAATTTCTTATTCTTTTAAAAATATTTTTTGAGGGTCTCCTGTGTGCATCTGTTCTAGATGCATGTAGTTAGAGCTGAGCACTCCAAAATGCACACAAGCAGCCATGTCTCTGGAAGTAACCGTCCCACAGAGTGCAGGAGCCTTTTAAAGACTGTGCTCCTCTTATAGTCATCTTATTTCCCAAAGTCAGAGAGGTTGAAGTGCAAAGAGTATGCATTTTGCTAAAAAGGAATATTTATAAAACTGAAAGTGTATTGCACCTCCTGATATTTTTATGAGTAAATAAAAGCAAAGTAGCCAGAGCTAAAGAAATGCCTTTAGTGAAGGCTCTACACTTGGAAGTCTGAGCAATTGCAGAGTGAGACCAAGAGTTCTCCTCCATTAGGATACTCCTCCTACAACTAGGAAGGGGCTGCTCTGATATTAACTAATGGGGCCCACATTGAACCTGGTGGTTTCCTGAGGATACAGGAGAGGAGACACAGAATTCCAGCACCAGAAAACACTAAAAAAAAGGGGTCCAGATCAGGGAACAGTTTCTCAGTTACTGATGGACAATGGTTTAATCATTGTTCCAATGGGAAAAAGTACCCAAGGTTGGTGGTGGGGGTGGGAGTAGGGGAAGTAGGGAATCAATTGACTTCTGTAGTCACTCTGAGTGAGAGGGACAGGCAGCTGGCCAGTGCCCCTCCCATTGCCCTCCTGGCAGAGAAGGAAAGAGAATGACTAAATTTCTCTGCCTTAGAGTTAAAGCACCAAGAGAAACATGAGAATGCTTGTGGGAAGCCAACCACATTTGCTCTTTGTTGACTTTTGTTAACAAGTGTCACTTGGTGTCACACTCTCTTCCCATATTCCCATCCTCAGCATGAACACATATGTGGGAAATACTCTAGGATTTGCAGCCATTTTTGGGAAACCTTGTCCATTCCACACCAGGCCCACATTCTGGGGGTGGGTTCCAGGCCCACAATAGCTCCTTCCTCTGCACCCACAACTTGGCTGTCTGTGGTCAATGGTTTAAATTTTCCTTTATTCACATTTTGCCTCCCCAAATGGATTGTAATACCTTTGAAGATGGGGAGTATACCTTGCACATCAGTGGTGCCTGCTTCGTATATAACAACACAGAGGTCATTAAAACACTGAGTGAATCAGATAGAAGTGCTGGAGCCAAGCAGAGTAGTTCCTAATGTGTGTTAGGCACTCACAGCGCATGAAGAATAATGGGCTTGACTATTGTTCGTTCGTTCACTCTTTCATTCATTCGAACGTGTGGGAAATGCCCAGTCCATTGGGTCAGTAGAGAAGCCACTTGCAGTTCTTCGTGTTGGTTAGAAAGGCTCAAGGGATAGACCCTCTGCACTAACACCCCCACATATCTGCATCTACTCTGTCTCCTTTCTATTTGTTATGACATTTTTGGCTTAGAAAAAGAAAAGATGAAACAAAGTTCAAATGAAATTCATTGTGTGTTTCCTCACAGCTTACACTTGGCAATCCTCTAGGGAGGACTTTGGCTGAACCCAGTGAACCAGGAGGAAAAGAATCACAACGTCTGGAGTTTGTTGACTAGAAAAATTCCCTGTGGTCTGACAGATTACCATTTCCCACCCAACCATTCTCATCAGAGAAACCAGTCCCATTTTCAACTGGCACGGCTAGTTGAAAGTTCTGCATGTTTCCCCAGGTATCTAAATAATATGCTTTTGTATTGATTTTGCAGATTAGGCAGAAACTTTGACTTCCTCCTGTGAAAGATGAAGATTGAGCACTTTTGTTCCCCTATTCTTCCAATGTAATTATATTGTATTTTTTTAAATTAAGTAACTACCCAAAATTAACACTGTTATGATTATTATAAATGTTTTCCCCAGTAAGGCACACAGTGTACACTGATAATACTTCCTTGGTTATACAACTTCTTTTTCTCCCTGGAGTTCAAAATTTTCTTGTTTTGATATTTTTCTGTCCCTAATTCTCCTCCAACTCATTGCCAGGAGTGTTAATCTCCTCTTAATAGTTCAAACACATCAGGTAATCAACTGATTTTTTATTTTTAACACATCCCCTCTGGAGCCCACTGGCATCCTGCTCTGATGCGTCGTTCAGTTCTACTTAGTTGGATCCCTCTCTCTCGAATCCTTTGTATGCCTTTTTCCTGATTTGCTCCTTCATTTTGTGGAATATATCCAGTACCTTCCCAGTAAAGCATGTTTGGATTCTATTGGATTTTTTTTTCCTGTTTTTATATTTTTTTAGAACTGAAAGCTCATTTTTGTTGTATGAATAGTTTGTTCTTTTTCATAGATGCAGTTATATTCTCTCTCTGAAAATATTAATTACGGTTTTCCTGAAAGTTTATTCTGCTTTTTGTGCTGTCTTGGCTTTCTCTGAATATGTATATTTCATTATAATCCCCAGTAGTCATTGTTTATAAGTCTTTTCTTTGAGGAGCTCAGTTTCTCTCTAGAGAAGAAATTTCTAGTGTGCCGCCCCATGTGTCTAAGCTGAGTCACCAAGATTCTCAGATGCAGTGGCAAAAGGCTGCTGGCTGTTTTTACCATTCAGCATGCTGACTGGCCCCTCATCCCCTTCTCTGGTATATCTTCTGTTGGATGAGAGAGGTGCTTGTCTGATGGAGTGGAGAAGTGATCAAAGGATCAGGCTGTATTTAGTATATCCTTTTAACCAACAAGGTTAAGGTCCCTGGGCCTCCAATTCTATGCCTACCAGGGGCTCTGGGGCCAGTCTGTTATCCTCCTGCCTCCTCACTGCAACCTGTGCCTGGTCTCTAAGTTACTCATCATTTACCACCTACTTTCCAGTTTCTGACATCGTGTTTACCTCTCTCTCTCCACACTTGTTCCTTTCTCTTTTAGCTTTGTCCTTGAGATGGTTTGTTTATTTGTTTGTTTTTTGCCTTTAACAAAATCTCCATACTGTAGTGAATTTTGGGGGTGGGAATATAGGCAAAAGACGATGTTCAACCCACTATTGTTATGGTTTAAATGTGTCCCTCAAGTTTCATGTGTTGGAAACTTAATCCTCAATGCAGCAGTGTTGAGAGGTGGCACCTTTAAGAGGTGATGAAGTCATCAGGACAGTCTTAGTGCCATTATTTCGGGAGTGGGTTAGTTATTGTGGGGTTGGATTCCTGATAAAAGGATGAGTTTGGCCCTGTTTACTCTCTCTTTCCCTTCCACAAGAAAATGGCATACCCAGAAGGCCCTCACCAGATTCCAGCACCAGCCTCCAGAATGAGAGCCAAATAAATCATTGTTTATAAATTACCCAGTCTTAGGAATTCTGTTTTAGCAACACAAAACAGATCAAAAACAACCATGTTTACTTGGCTGGTTACCCCGTCTTTCTTGAAAGGGGGGGAAAAAAGCACTTGAAATAGTCTGTGGAAATTCTACCCAGTTTGGAAATGTTGCTGAATTCTCATGTCTCTAGATTCAGTTCACAACCCTCACTGAGCTGATGCTGCCGGGTAAAAGGTGAGCGATTACGGTGTGCTGACCATTTGAGTGAATAAATTAGTCAGGTGTTCACTGGTGGCACTGTTGACTCCTCTGAAAGCTAATGGACTCTGAAAACTCAGAAGAGGGGAGAGTATAGCAGCCTTAGTAAACTTGGGAGAAGTGGCTTCCATATCTGACTGCAAATTAGAATCACCTAGGAAGTTTTCAGAATTATAGATTCCTTGGGATGATTCCAGAACTAGTTGAATCCTAAGCTCATGAACTAGGTCCTGTATAAACTGCATTTTTACCAACAAACTACCCACTTATAGCCTTCTTGTTATGTGAAAAAAGACACCTGTAGTGTTTAAGGCACTGTTAATCATATCTTTTGTTGCTTAGAGCTGAAAGTGTTCCTAACAGATCTGCAGGGCTCATGAGAGTTCTTTGACACGAGTGGGGAGGCTGTGTCCATTCAGGGGAGTGTGGATATAGAGTCAGGGCTCGGCAAACATCTCTGGGAATATGCAGCCAGCTGAGGGGCTCCTGGGGATGATGGGGGAAGGCTCCAGGTGCTCCCCAGACTTCCAGTGTGGACTTGCTCCTCACCATGTGCTCCTCCCCTCCCTCAGCCCAGCACACCTTCCTCTGGTCTCCCTGGAGGCACTGGGATGGGGCTGTCCATCCCTATCCCTGGTCCACATGTCTCTGTGCTTTGTGCCCCAAGCCTCGCTTTTTTGATTCTCAGATGCCGTTTTAGAGTCACAAATATGAATGTTGACATTTTTGGCTCTTTTCAATCCCTCTTTACCAACTGTACTCTTGTGGGAGGCTGTTTGGTCACTGTACAAGGAAGTGAGCAAAGAAAAACCCACAGATTATTATCTCAAGATAATATCTTGCCATACTTATTAATAACAATCAGCCCATTGTTGCATCCACTCCTACCCTACCTTCAGCAAGATAGCTGGGTTCACTCCCAGAAACCGCTGGAGGCAGATTATGCGGATCCCACAGGGATGGCAGAAAACAGAGAAATCTGGGGAGAGGGCAGTGGCTGGAGCCCCGGAACTAAAGAGTGCAGTGGGGATTTTTTATGTCCTTGGGGGAGGGAGTGTACTCCAGAGCCAAAGTCCCAAGTCAGGGAGGCAATGGGAGACAGCATAGCCCCAGAGGGTTGTGCTCATGGATGGGGAGAGGTAAGGGCTGTGGGTGGGGGTTCCAAGCAACTCTTTTTGTTAAAGAAGTCGCAAAGGTAGCCCAATTTCAAGGGTAAGGGAGATAGATTCTATCTGTTAATGAGGGAGTAGAAAGTTTCTGGATGAGCATGTGGAAACAAACATTTTGTGGCCATTTTTGGAAGATACAGTCTACTACAGCAGAAAGCATCCCACTAAAAGCCTGGTGCCTTGGGAACAGTAGGATGATCAGACTTTCACATGGTGGAGGGAATTCATTTCAATTCTAATGGGTAGCTGAAGGGAAGGGGTCATTTTTGACTAAGGCAAGAAGATACTGGTTTGGGAGCATTCAGGGGGCGGGCCAGGCCACTGGGGAGACAACTTTGTTTAAGACTTGGAGTCTGGGGTGCAGGACAGAGTGAAGAAGAGGGATGGTTGTAGCCCCCTGACATGAGCCTGCTCATCCCTCGGGGTCAGCATTTCTCACCTGCCCCCATTGGTTTCCGCACAGCAAGCCTCACACCTCCTGTGAACACTCTGCAGAGAATCCCGCAGTGCTTCTCTCTCTTCCTGTCACCCGCCACCCCTCATTCATTCCCATCCTTCTACCTCTGCACAACGTGCTCCCTTTAGGGGTCCCCCAGTGTCCTATATGTCCCTCTCTTGTTGTGCTTATTAGTCTGAACTGTCACATACTGGTTCTTTGTCCATCTCTAGTATAGGGCTGTGAGCTCATTGCGAGTAGGAACTATAATTTTGACCCCTGTCTTCCAAAATGTCTAACAAAGTGAGAGGCCTCAGTCATGTTCACTGAATGAATGAATGAATGAATGATCCAGCACTCATTAGGCCCTGAGAACACCTATCTCTCCCATCAGAGGCTAGTGGTATTTCTGAGGCTGAAAATGTTCTCCTCTATGCTTTTCCAGCAGCCAGCTCCCTTGGGCTCACCAAGAACCATGTCAACAGCCATACTTGCTGCACTGCTGATATATGCAGCTCCCTTATCACAGCCTCCCAGTTCTTGTCTTCCCTCTCTTCTGTTAGATGCTTGTTTTTCACCATCAGGGTGACAAGGTCCCTCAGATAGAAAGTGGCAAGACCACAGTTTGCACCGGGTCCCTGTCTTTTATTAGCAGTGTGACTGCCGCAGCGGACTCGTCCCAGCTTGTGTTCTAAACATGCACCCTCACCCACATCGGTTCTTCCCTCTCTTCCTTACATTTTCAACTGCTCTCTCTTTCTATTGCTTCCTTCCCCTTAGAATATAATTATGTGCAAACGACTCCTATTTTAACCCATTTCCACCCATTGACCAAAAGTTTCTTTCTAAATATTGCCTGTTTTGCTTTCACACCCAAGTTTCTTAAAAAGCATCCTGTGTCTCTTTCTTATGAACACAGTCCCCTGCTGTCTTCCTTTTCCTCTTTTCCATGCTTCTTCGATGGGCCAATTACTCCCTGGGTGACACATTCTTTCTAGGGGGTTTCATACATTCAAGTTTTCTTGGCTTGAAAATCACCGATCTTTTCAAGGTAACTTTTCGGCATTCTGTTCCCATCTGGCAGGTGTTATTTTTATGAATTGGCAGTGGGGGGAGATAATTTTGCTTATATAGCTGTGGGTTTATGGCCTCTCATGCTATGTACTCACATACTACCTAAATGGAGTTGATCTGTACAAGGAAAGAAGGTGAAGCTGAGTTACCTGGGAGCTCGAGAAGCAGAACATTTAGATTGAACACTTGGTGGCTATTGTGCCAATAACTTTTCTCTTTTCCACTCTCCTAAGCAGCAGTACCACGGCTTGAACTCCGTGTCATGCTCTTTGCATCAATTCTGGGCAAAGTCAACTTGCTTTCCCGTAAGTAGTAGAACTACGGGAAAGTAAAAAGATTTCTTTCCACCTCACAAGGGAGTGGCTGAAGGCCAGTTTTAATAGAAACGATGCTTTGTTACTCAATATTAACATTATTTGTTTGTACTCTATTATCCGTTCATTATTGTCATGTTCTTCCTTAAAAGAAGGTGGGGCATCTGCTTGTTGGATTCAGGCAGAGCATGATTTTTAATGTGTGTATTCTTGGTCTTAAGCCATGAAAGTGTTGTAAATCACCAGCAAGCAGCACTAAGTATTATCATCCTCTAGGCATTGAAAATTTGAAATGAGCTGCTGACCCAGATTCTTTGAAGAGAATACTGAGTCATAAAATGTTATTTCCTGTATTTAAAAATTACTTTTTTTCACTTCAAAGAAAATGAAGTGAAAAAAAATTCAGTCAAAGAAAAATAACTGGTGTTTGTTACCCAGTTATGTGTTTTGGTTGAAAGTTCTTCTAAGGAGTAATGTGATCCTCCTCCACCTTCTCTTTTTCCAGTGTGTTTGCTTCCCCTTTTCATTTTCTAGGTCATGTAAGAAATCTTTAAATTAATTTTACAGTTTTTTTTTCCCAAGATGCTCAAAATCCTCTAGTTTTTATCATCTGAGTTCAGGCATCCATGCATATGCCAGCAAATATTATTCTTTATAATAAAATTTCCTCCTGTAATCATCAAAGAGATAAATCAGATTTCAAATCCCAACATCAATGCATTCATTTCTCAGAAATACTCTGTGCTCATAACAACTTCCACTTCTGCCCAACCAAGTGCATCTCTCCTGTGGCTCTGAAACTGCATGAGTGAGGAGTAATCAGGGTTCCTCAAACATGGTGCTGGAAATTTTGTGTGAAATGAGTTAAGGAGCACAACTGTGTGACAAGAACCAAATGGTATACTTTTCCAGGAGGAAGTCTTACTCTCCCCTGATGTACTTACTGCAAGATAAAAGTACTGTTTAAACTAAAAATTACTGCTTTTGTCTTCTGAGTATTGTTTTTCTGGGGTCTTGTAATATAGCCTTAACATTTTTTTCTTAAGTTTTTGGAGTATCTTGAAAGGCTTATATTGACTTTTTTGTTTTTGTTTTTGGTTCTTTCTCCAAAAGGTGAGGATGAGTGGGAGACAGTAACACTCAGATTGCTGAAACACACAGTACTATAAAATAAGATGAAACTGAAATGTCAGGGTAGCTCTGGAGAGGGATGAAGAGCCTGGGAAAGGAGAAGCGGTGGAGATAAGAGCAGAAGGATGGGGAGGACCCAGGGACTGGTGGTGGGATGAGTCTGAGGTCAGGACTGCCAGTAGAAAACCCCCAGGGCTTGGATGGACAAGGACCTTTTAAGAACAATGATTAGCTGTTTTCAATTTCAGGTTGCTATCGGTGAAGGATGTCCAGGTTCTTGGCATCTTGAACAAAGAACTAGGCAAAACACACAAACAAAGCAAGGGAAGAATGAGGCAACAAAAGCAGAGATTTATTGAAAATGAAAATACGCTCCACAGTGTGGGGGCGGGCCCAAGCATAGGGACACAAGGGCCCTGATACAGAATCTTCTCGGGTCCAAATACCTCCTAGAGGTTTCCCACTGGCTACCTGGTGTTTACCCCATTTAAATGAAGTGGTGGCCCCAATCCGTCTGGTTGATTTCCACTCAGAGGCTGAAGTGGTTACAAAGGTCACACTCCTATGCAAACTCCTAAGATTCACTTTAGCATCACAGGCTAAAGTGGAGTTACAAAGTTGCACTTTCAAGCAAAGGAAGACTTGGCTCGCAATCAGTCTGATTGGCTGTGAACAGCAACCAGTCAGAGGCTGAAGTGAAGTTAGGAAGTTACACTTCTATGCAAACATCTGATTGGTTGCTTGGCACCAATCAGAGGCACTTTCAGTTTCCCATCTGCCCTGCAGAAAAGGTGGGGGTTTGCAAAGCGAGTAGCCTCTGGTCCTTTTGTTACTTAGGCATGGAAAGTTAGGGTTTTCCTTTTAATTTAGCTCTATGAAGTCAATGTGAAACAGCCTTAGGTTCCCTGCCTTCAGACCCTATTCTATCTCAAGGTTGTTCTGTTTGGTGGGTAGGCTCTGCTCCTCTGTGTTATCCCAGAACCTTCATGGAGAGCCTGCAGTATCTGGCAAATTTGCACAGGTAGATTTGGGGACTGAAGGCAGAAAAGGACCATTTTCACCTGGGAAAGAAGTGACATGAGGGACAAGAGGCAGGGGCATGCCTGGGGCCATAGGCCACAACCACCCCCATGCATCCCAGTACCCTTCAGGGTGGCATTAGGAAGGGCCGTGGGATCTTCCCACACAACTCTGGTGGGTTTGTGTTTGGGTCTGAGAAAAGTTGCACAAGAGGAACACAGGAAGTGGAAGGAGGCCAGGGCTGGGGAGAGGGGCCTGGGGAAGGGTGGGAAGGCTGCAGGGCAGGCCTGGAGGCTGGAGAGGGAGTTGTGGCTGTCAGGAGGGAGTGTGGATCGTGTAACAGCCTGGGTTCCCTTGAGATATTTGGCGGGGTGGGTGTGAGGGGGAAGAATCTGACAAAATACATAAAGTTCTTTTGACCAACTAAGTTGGAGCATTACAGGCTGGGGCTGTGTTACAGACTGGAAGTGGGGCCTGATAAGGAACTGATACATTTCACAACTGGTAAATTACAGTAAGCTAAAGTCCCATGACATTCCAGAGTCCCTCAGCCACCCACAGCACTCATAGAGATAATCGGGAAATCTCAGACTAACCAAACTTGTCCTGTGTATTTTCTTCCTGTGGTACAAATTAGACTACAAAGCTTGCAATAGAAGAAGAAAAGACAATCACTGTGTATTGCTGGGTTGTGGGTTCTGAAGCAAACTTGAAATTGAAGGTTAAAGCTGGGCAAATGTAGCAGAGTGATCTGTTTCTAGAGAAAGTGATTCTAATGCAGAGATTATGGCCTGAGATTTTGAGAGTGGGCAGTGAGTGTTGTGGGGGCAGGCACTGGCCTGCTCTGCAGACAGGATGGAGAGAGATAAATGGTCCTCCTGAAATAGTAGCTCTTGGGGTAGATATTACTGATGACACAGCAGAACTGAGTGATGTGCTCCTTGCTGGGGAGGAAACCAGCATTTTAAAATTCTCTACATATTTATGACCCTTTGGACGGTAATCCTGGAGCACTTTGCTGTTCTAAGTGTCTGATGAGGACTCCTGAGCTGCCAGGTTCCAAGATGCAGCTGCCAGATTATGTTTATTTTTTGACAAAAACAGGAGCTGGTGGATCCCAAATCTGGGACAGGGCCCTGATGTCCTGCAGACCCAGATTGGAATTCATTTAGAAAAATGCAGATGGGCTGCACCGTTTCTTACTTAAGGATATAATATACCCATAATGCTTTAAATGAAGTGCTGGAGATGTTTTCTAGAGGTCTTACTGAGCAAGAGATCTAGCGGGCCAGACAAAGCTAACCATCAAACTGCTGCCCCTGTTTGAGTCCCTGAGATAACTTCACGCCAATCAGGAGTCATACAAGTCTGGAGCTTTGTGATAATGAGTTCAGAATTAGTAGTGTTTCACTCTTCAGACTTGTCTTGAATTCTATCAATGACTTCCCTTAGTGGAATTTATTTATTTATTTTTGAGACAGAGTGTCTCTTTGTTGCCCAGGCTGGAGTGCAGTGGCATGACCTTGGCTCACTGCAAACTCCGCCTCCCAGATTCAAGTGATTCTCCTGCTTCAGTCTCCTGAGAAGCTGGGATTATAGGCATGCACCACCAAGCCCAGTTCATATTTTGTAATTTTAGTAGAGATGGGGTTTCACTATGTTGGCCAGGCTGGTCTCAAACTCCTCACCTCAAGTGATATACCTGCTTTGTCCTCCCAACCTCAGTGAAATTTAGATCTGTCAGTTTCTTACTTTTTGTATTTTGAAGCTATGTTATTGGGCGTGTTAAGATTTAGGACTGTGATATCTTTCTGTTGGATTGAGTCCTGGTCATTATAAAGTGCCCCTCTTTATGTTTGGTAACACTTCTTGCATTACAATCCCCTTTGTCTCATATTAGGATAGCTACCCCAGCTCCCTTGTGGTGAATATTTACATGGTGACTCTTTTTCTGTCCTCTCACATTCAATCTGTTTCTTATACTTAAAATGTGGTTGTTGTAAGCAACATTTATTTTTGTCCAGTGTTACAGTCCTGGCTTTTTACTTGGGTTATTTAGTTAATTTATACTAAAACTGATACAGTTGAGTTTAGTTCTACTGTCTACTATTGTATTCTATATGTAGACCTGTCTGTTTTATGTTTCCTTCTTTTCTTACCTTTTTTTTGATAAAATATTTTTTATTATTCTATTTTACTCCTTCACTAACTTGCCATAGACTTCATTACTGTCTGCTTCCATTTCTTCAGTGCTAATCTCTGGCTGCCTTCATTTCTGGGTTCCATCAATTGAAGAGGAAAAGTAACAGATTCTCCAAGTGCTCAGGGTGAGCAATAGATGGTTTAAGCTTAGAAATGAATGGGCTGGAAGGATAAATAGAGATAAATAGAGATGGAAAATCACATTCTTTGAAGGGATCCATGAGATACATGGTTTTATAATGGAAGGGGCTGCATTTTCAACAACAGAAAAGAGAAATAATGTCAGTTATTCTAAATATTGTATAGTAAAACTTCCTGGGCTCTAAATGTAGCCATGTTTCCCAATGTTATTACACTTACAGATACGTCTATGCTTTGAGAAGAAGTCATGCTATTGACATTCTGAAGTCAAAATTAAGTATCACTTATTATTTAATAATTTAAAGTATCGCTTAATTTTCTGTAATCCGTGGATGAGTTTAGTAAAAGAAACTGGTATTATCTGATACCTGTTCTATCATCTTTCCTCTTCCTGGATTTCTTTTTGATTTTATTTATTTATTTATTGAGACAGGGTCTCACTGTGTCACCCAGACTGGAGTGTAGTGGTGCCATCTTGGCTCATTGCAACCTCTGTCTCCCAGGTTCAAGTGGTTCTTGTGCTTCAGCCTCCTGAGTAGCTGGGGTTATAGGCAAGCACCACCATGCCTGGCTAATTTTTGTATTTTTAGTGTAGACGGGTTTCACCATGTTGGCCAGGCTGATCTCAAACTCCTGACCTCAAATGATCCACCGGCCTTGGCCTCCCAAAGTGCTGGGATTACAAGCGTGAGCCACCCCACCCAGCCTCTTTTTGATTTTAAAGGAGGAGTTTTTACTTCTGTGTTTCTAAAGCTAATATTCCCAGCTCCTAGCTACCCTTACCCACCTCCTGTGGAATATCACCTTCACGTGTTTTGGCATGTTTACTATCACCCTTTCTGTTTCTCCTCAGAATATATCTTCTGTCTCTCCTGCCATTTCTAGTTACATGCAGTCTCTTGGATCTCTTTTCCAAGAGGTCTGTACCCTCTACTTCCATTTTCTATTTACTCATTTCTTTTTTTCCTTTTTTTTTTTTTGAGGCGGAGTCTCTCTCTATCGCCCAGGCTGGAGTGCAGTGGCGCTATATCGGCTCACTGCAAGCTCCGCCTCCCAGGTTCACGCCGTGCTCCTCCCTCAGCCTCCCGAGTAGCTGGGACTACAGGCGCCCGCCACCATGCCCGGCTAATTTTTTTTTTTTCGTATTTTTAATAGAGACGGGGTTTCACCGTGTTAGCCAGGATGGTCTTGATCTCCTGACCTCATGATCCACCTGCCTCGGTCTCCCAAAGTGCTGGGATTACAGGCGTTAGCCACCGTGCCCGGCCTACTCATTTCTTTTTTAAAAAATTTTTCTCAACAGGTTTAATTTCATCAGGTCATTTAAAAAACTGATGCATATAAACACAAAAAGAGTTCAGATTTTGACTTCCTGCTGGCAGAAACATAAAAAGAAAAAAAAGAGTTCAAATTTGTATATTTAAAAAATGGATCTACAATAGCTGAACATATTTATAGAGTACAAGCGATATTTTGATACATGCATACAATATGTATAGAGCTCAACTTTTCTCTTTAATTAAAAATTTTATATTATTATTTACTCATTTATTTGTTGATGTATTAGTTAGGATATTTTCAGCTACATGTGACAAGAAATCCAACTATTAATGTAGCTTAAATAATGAGGACATTAGTAATCTCACATGACAAGAGTTCAGAGACAGGGTTGTTTGAGAACTGGTGAAGTGTTCAGTGATGATATTCAAGACCCAAGCTCTTTTCATCTTTTAACACAACCATTCTTGGTATGTTGGTTTTCATCCACAGTCTTATCTTCTCATGGTTGCAAGATGGCTGTCGTAACTCCAGGCGTCACACTTCACACAACTACGTTCAAGATGGAAAAAAATAGTTTTCTTCTCACGTATTTTCATCAGAAGGAAGGCATTTCAAAACCTCCTTATCAGACTTCTATGAGGCCATTTCTCAGAATCAGGTCACATGATCTGGCAGCAAGGACTGGGAAAATGAGTAGATGATGGTACTTTAATCCTCTATAGTAAGAGATGGTTTTGATAGCAAGAAAGTGATATTTTGGAATGTTATGGTCTGTGGTAAGAAACCAGTGGTGTTTACCACAATTAACTCTTTAAATTTACCTCCTGGTCTTGAGCTCCAGACTCATATAACCAGTTGCTACTGGAAATTTCTATTTGGAAGACCCACTGATATCTCAAATTCAATGTATCTGCCCTTTCTCCCTGTCCCTGGCTCTTCTCCATACTCCATCTCAGGGAACAGCACCACCATCTATGCAGCTGTCAAGCCAAGAACCTCGGTGTCATCTTTGCCTCCTCTCTTTCTTATCCTTTTTCATCATCTTATATGATTGCTTCCATCACCTAAAGGCCCCTCACATCCACCCACTTCTCTCAATCTTTATGTCCTCATTGCCAGTATCCTGTGTTGTCCATTTCTGAACTGCAGAACAGTGCTTAACTCAGAGCAGTAAGTCAATCTGTGGGATGAATGTTTCCAAATGGGAAACAAACATTTTAAGATAAACAATGACTACTATCTTGCCCTATCAATTAGCCTCTTTTCACCCATTTTTTGTTGGGTGGGTGGAAGGCCAGATGCAGCAGGATGGGTTATTGACAGAAGAGAATTATAAAGGATATAAAGTATTTTAACTCTCTGTCGGTCCTATACTAGCCTGTGTCTCTTCTGGTGCTCTCCTCATATTAAGAAACAGAGGATGTTGTCCGGGAGGTCATAATAACCTAAGTGAGTAAAATTCTGAAAGCCAATTTTCGATTCCCAAGCGTATTGGCTATCTAGAATTTCCAAGGAACTTGATGTATCAGAGTAATGCAGAAAAGCAGGACCTCAAGCACCAGGGTTTTATAGCACCTATAAAACATGTTTTACAGTTTCTGTTCAATTTTATGCTGTTAAGCTAAATATTTGACATCATATGGCACTTCAAGCACATTGATTTATGGTAAGTCAGCAATTGCATCTGTAATAAAAAGCCCAAAGTATGGGTTTTAAAAGTAATCTACTGTATTTATTATTGACATAAACAGTTACCTGCAGTCCATTTGAACATCATCTTAGGTTTAACTCATGTATTAAAGATATTATGTTTTCCACTCAGCAAGGTCACCTTGAAGGTGAAAACTGTATGTGGTTGAAAATGAAAAAGATTAAATGTATAAAGATAAATATTTTGAAAATAAATGATATATAGGATTTCATTTTTGTATACTCCTAATTAATAATCATATTCTGTTTATTTTTTACACCCACCTTCTTCTCCCAATCTCCAACTCCAGCAACCACTAATCTGTTTTCCATCTCTATAATTTTGTTATTTCAAGAATGCTATGTCAATGGAATCACATAGTCTGTAACCTTTTGAGATGGACTCTTTTTTTTTTCTTTCACTGAGCATAATTCTCTTGAAGTCTGTTTACTTTTATGTGGATTGTCTGTCTCGTGCTTGTTTCACCAGGGTAGTTACAACTAGGGTGGCAAAATTTGACTAATTCAAGAACTACTTCAATATAAATCAAAATAAGAGAGTCTAAATTTTAAGTAATTTTTTAACAGGGAAAGATTATTTATAATTATGAGTCCATGGTAATGAGTGAGGAATGTTTATTTTTAGACAGTGTTAGAGCAAATTTGGACAAAAATACACCTACTTCAACTATGACGTAGTTGGCAGCATGATTAAAAGAACCACCAAATTTCCCTAATGCTAATTTGAGTGTTTTAGTAAACATTTTAGAAAAAAATGTGAAGAATGTTAGAAAATATCCCATATTTATTTTGGACGTGCCAAATGTGTATTAATTTATGAGCATTTATTGTGTTCACCTTGTGTGTGCATGGTAAGCCCAGAAGTCATGGAAAAACAAAATCTGCATGGGCCAAAGGTATAAATTTGTATCGCCTTTCTTTCACTAACTAATGTGTTTCTTGCTACTGTTCTTAAGATATTGTTTGTAGGTTTATATTTGTTTTCAAAAATAAATGTAAAGTTTGACAAAGACGATTTCTTTTTAAATACCTCAACAGAAGGAGGTCTGCTGTTTGGGGATGGTTTATTTTAGGGAGTATGTTACCAGGCTGTGACACAAGGTCTCCAAGGCCACTCCCAGGTTCAGTGATTCTCTAGGAGGGCTCACAGGACTCCGCATAAGTCATACTCATGATTATGATTTATTACTGAGAGGATACACAGCCAAATCAGCAAAGGGAAGAGGCACATGGACTGAAGTCTGGAGGAAACAAGGTACAAGCTTCTAAGGGTCCTTTCCCAGTTGAGTCACACAGGACACCCTTAACTATCCCAGCAACAAGCTGTGACAACATGTATGAAATGCTGCCAACCAGTGAAGCTCATTAGAGACTCGTGCCTAGGGTTGTCATTGGGGGTGATGACAAAGCACTTTCTATCTAGCACATACCCAAATTCCTGGCTCCTAGAAGGAAAGCAGGTGGTCAGCATAAACCATATTATTTGTACGAATGGTTCAGGCACAATGAGCCACTCTTATCTACTAATGGAGGGAATCCTCCCAAAATCTAAGTTCCCAGATGCCAGACAACAGCCGACTTTGCAAGCTGGTCTTTTCAAGGATAGCAGCTTAGGCCTGCTGTATAAGTCTTTTCTATACATAAGCACATTTAGTGTAATGCCTTAGCCTATCAATTTGATCTCCATCTCTCTGATTCCTGTGTCTTTGAACTCAGATGAATAAGGGAAAAGCATTATTTTCTTATTTATTAATTTTTGTTGCCCAGGCTGGAGTGCAATGGTATGATCTCAGCTCACTGCAACCTCTGCTCCCCCGGGTTCAAAAGATTTTCCTGCCTCAGCTTCCCAAGAAGTTGGGATTCCAGGCGTGCACCATGATGCCTGGCTAATTTTTGTACTTTTAGTAGAAATGAGGTTTTGCCGTGTTGGCCAGGCTGGTCTTGAACTCCTGATCTCCAGTGATCTGCCCGCCTTGGCCTCCGAAAGTGCTGGGATTACAGATATGAGCCACTGCACCCAACCAAATGTTACTTATTGACCCTCAGCTAAGTATTATGGCAGAGACAAATGAACAAGAGAGTGGTTAGGCAGGTAGGCCTCTTTCTCCAAGCATGAGAATAAAAGAAAACAGCAATAACCCAACAACAAACACCAACACATTAAAACTTTATTGTTAAGGATAGTATCTGAAAAATGGATTTGCATTCACTATCCTTATTGACAAAGTCTATGTTGTGGCTTGAGATATTGATATTGATGTATGGAACATCTCAATTAACAAGAAATTTATAATATTGCTTATTTCGTTTAAGACTGTCATCCTTTATAATTTTCACATGTGTGTGAATGGGTGTGTATGTGTGCATGTCTGATCATTACTATAAGGTACTGGTACTGTGGTACATGTATACCTTTTGAAACTAAATAAATATACATATTTTAGAGTTGTGTGCCAAAAACTGTTTTACTAATAGGGATTTAGCAGCCATTGTCTTTATGTCATATAATTTCAAAACTGGAAGGAATCTAGAGACCTAATTCAACTCCTTCATTTTACAAATAAAGAAATTGATACCTAGGAAGGTGAAGCAGATTTGTACAAGATGACACAGAAGTTAGTGATAGGGCCAGGCTAGAACTTGGATAATCCTTGAGCCAGGCAGGAACGTTTGACAAAATCTGGGAGGCCTTGGGAGCAACAGTTCTTTTGGGAGAAGAAATGAATGAGTCACCTTTCTCCTTGCCTCTGTTCCTCCTGTGTCATCGTGCTTCTGACATCTTCTTCCTCTTCCTGTTCTTCTCTAGGAGGACTGGGATGCCACAGTTTGCCTCACCTGGAGAGGGATGAGGGAGATTTATGCCCCATTCTGTCTCTGTGGGAGAATTTCACCTTGGAGTGTGCCTGAGACATTGCTAGTTAAATATTGGCTGGGAATATGATTGCTCAAAACTGCCATGAGTGCATTGTTACACATTTTACTCTTTTTCAAGTATGTAGGCTGAAATTGGAGAGAGCTTAAATTAGTTTGGAGTCTCAGTATTATAATTATCCCTTATGTTTTCACAAGGCTCACCCAGTTGTACAGTGCTTTTCCTCTACATAGTTTCAACTGGTTATTGTTTAAACACACTAAATTTTGGGATCATTTGTAACCAGAAAACAATGAATAAAATAATGAATTATATTTTACAGTGGCAGAAATCAAGACTCAGGGACATTAAGTGATGGTATGTCAGAACCAAGTGCCAAGCAAGGGCTTCAGATTTTTTCCCTCCACTATACCGCAATACTATGATTCTGCATTGTTACTCAGTCCACATACAGAACCTTACATAAATGATGGAGGCTTGATTACAAGTTAATTATTTCAGCTACCCCATCTGTAATTTTAGTTTGAATTTAATGCTATTCATATACTGTAAACCTCCTCTGTAGAATTTAAAGAGCTTATTCTAAAAAAATTATATGACATGTCAAAGGATATAGAATAGTCAAAACAGTTTTTGAAGAAGGAGAACCAAGTGGGAGAATTTATATACCTAACTTTAAGATGAACAAAAAAGCTACATTAATCAAACCATGTGGAATTGGTATAAGGATAGACACAAAGACTAGTGGAATACAATAGAGAGTCTAGAAGTAGACCCATAAATATATTTTCAATTAATTTTTTACATATGTACTAAGGTAATTCAGAGGAGGAAAAGATTGTATCTCTAACAAATGGTATAGGAGCAACTGGATGTCTAAAAAAAAGTTAAAGGACCTTGACCCTTAGTCACACCATCTACAGAAGTTAACTGGATCACATAATTAAACATAGAAGCTAAAATCATAAAACAAAGCACAAGGGAAAAGTTTTGTGACCTTAAGTTAGGGAAGACTGTCTTAGAAAAGACACAAGAAAACAGAAATAATAAAACAAAAAAATAGGTTAATTGGACTTCATTGAAATTATAAACATAAAATCTTCAAGAATAGAAGATGAGGTTTCTGGAATGGTGGTATGAGTCACTGACAGAAATGAAAGGAGAGATAAATAATTCAACAATGTAATTGGATACTTTAATACTCTACTTGCAATAATGGATAGAAGAGCTAGACATAAAATCAGGAAGGATAGGTTGACATGAAAACCTCGGAAAACTATAAATCAAAGACACCTAACAGATATCTATTCAATACTTTACCCAACAACAGCAGAATACCCATTCTTCTCAAGAATACATGGAACATTTTCTAGGACAGACCATATGGTAGGCCACAAGGAAAGCCTCAATGAATTGAAAAGGATTTAAATAATAGAAAGTATGTCTTCTGATCAGAAATAACAGAAGAAAATTTAGGAAATTCATAAATATATGGAAATTAAAGAAAACATTTCTAAATAACTAATGGGTCAAATAATAAATCACAAGGGAAATTAGGAAATGTTTTGAAATGAATTTGAAATGAATAAACACAAAATACAGAATACTAACAATTATGTGATACAACTAATGCAATGTTTGGAGGAAAATTTATAACTCTAAATGCCTATGTTTAAAAAGGAAAAAATACTATATCAATAACCTAATGTTATAGCTCAGGAAATTAGAAAAAAGAAAAATAAACTAGACACAAAGCAAGAAGAAGGAGAGAAATAATAAAAGTTCGCATGAAAATAGATGGAATAGGGAACAGAAAAACCACAGAGAAAATCTACAAAACCAAAAGTTGGTTCTTGAATCAACAAAATTGACAAAGTTTTATCCATATTGACCACCACCACCAACAACAAAGAGAAGACTCAAATGACTAAAACTCAAGAATAAAAGAGGGGTTACAACTACCAATATTATTAGTCATTGGAGAAATACAAAGTAAAACTACCCTGAGATACTACTATACGTCTATTAGAATGGCTAAAATCAAAATTTTAAAAACCTGACAATACAATGTTGATGAGGATATAGAGCAACTGGTGGGAATGCAAAAAGCCAAAGTCAGTTTTCATGGCAGTTGGCAGTTTCTTAAAAAGTTAAACATATACTTACAGAAATTGACAAGTTGATCCTAAAGTTCATATGGAAATGTAAGGGACCTCAAATAGCTGAAACAATCCTGAAAAATAATCACACAACTCAGTAATCCTACTCACAGGTATTCACTCAAGAAAAATAAAAACTTAAGTTCTCAAGAAGACTGTACATGAATGTCCTGGCAGCTGCTATAGTCTGAATGTTTGTATCCCTCCTCAAATTCATATGCTGAAACCTATTCCCCAACGCAGTAGTATTAAGAAGGGTAGCTTTTAGGAGGTCATTAGGTAATGAGTGTGGAGCACTCATGAATGGGATTAGTGCCTTTATGAAAGAGGATGGAGGGAGCCTGTTCACCATTTTGTTATGTGAGGACACAAGAAGGTGCCATCTATGAGGCAGACAAGGAGCCCCCACTAGATGTTGAATCTGCTAGTGCTTTGATTTTGAACTTCACAGTCCCCAGAACTCTGAGCAATAAGTTGCTGTTTATAAGTTACAGTCTAAGGTATTTTATTATAGCAGCCTGAAATGACTAAGAGAGCAGTTTTATTCATAGTAGCCCAAACTGGAAGAGACTCAGTGTTCATCAACAGGTGAATGGACAAATTGCTCTATACCCATTGACTGGAATCCTACTCAACAATAAAAACAAATAAACTATGGATGTACACAAGATTCGTTATGAAATTCATTGATAAATTTCAAATGATTTATGCTAAGCAAAAGAAGACAAACACAAAAGACTACATACTCTATGAATCCACTTATATGAAAATCTAGAGGGAGTAAAACTATAATGAAGAAAATCAGATCAGTAGATGATAATAGTGTTCACTACTACTACCTACGTGCAATTAGTATACAATTATACATATGAAATATATAAAAATATATGAAATATATATAATAATTGCAATGTGGCAGCAGACTATAATGGCAATGGGTCCTTTAGGAAATCTTAACTGATTTTCAGTTTCAGCTTTTGAAAAATTATCAAAATTCTAGGCAAAATGCTATTCCTCTCAAATAACTATGAGTGATTTATCTGGGCAACTCCTACATTCAAGGTTGCTAGGAAGACTAAGTGAAAAGGAAGGAAATGATGTGGTAACTCTTCCAAGCCTCTACTATCCATGCAATTTATTCTTCCCTTTAAAACACTAGTCTAATATTCACAGAGAAAACTTCAAAATCCCTTCCTCTATAACAGAAAGGACAAGGCCAGAAAATTTAAGATGCTCAAGTTAGAAACACAATGGCCACAGGGCCTCACAAACATAATGCCAAAGGCCAGTCCTATGGTTATAAGTGATTAGAAGCAAACATTTAGTAAGCACAGTGGAAGGAAGAGGAACCTTCCAGGAACTCCCTTGTGAAGACTGCCCTTCAGGTGACCTTAGAAGAGCATAACCAAGAACTCAGGACCATCTTGCAACTGGAATAAGGGTTGTACAACACAAGCAGGCCTGTGCCGATGGGTGATAACATGTGGCAGAACTTCCACAGCACAGAGAGAAAAATATAGAGTGGATATAATTTCTTAGTCACCCCTGGCTAAAGGTATCATAAGGATAAATTTAACTCTTGATATAATGACTCTATGTGTATCTTTTGTCATCAGTTTTATTAGTCATACTCATGTTTAATAAATATTGAACTTATTCCAGAATAGGAAGTTTGGTTATTCTCAATTAAACTGTTGTGGTTTTTGTCAAGACTCTTAAAAGTTTTTTTGTTGTATCCTAATGTTTTTCTGTTGAGACTCTACTGTTAAAACATCTATTTAAAAATATTATCTATATGATATTTAATTAATTTTAATAACATGAGTGATATTGATGACAAATGACACAGTTGTAATCTGTGAACTTAACCTTTTCTTTCTTTTTGATTTGAAAATTACCTGCTTTTTAAAACAACCTAATGAAAATTAAAGATGTACAGTTTAATACCTTAGATTTTCTGTCCTTTAATCCATGAAGTAATTAATTAAAGAATTCTCTGGGCCTCATATTTTTTGCATCAGTGCATCAGAATTCTTTTAAAGATCCTTTTTTTGAAGGTAGTATTAGGAGAAGGACTGCAAGAGCTTAGCTGAAACATTTGCATTTCATGATTGGAGACTGTTCTAAGTGAAAAAGTCATTGCCCTCAGCTAGAGAGGGGTCTGTAGAAGCATAGGTAGAGCCTCTTTCGTTCTCCGGACCTGTGTAGGACATTTCATCAAAGGATAAAAATGACAAGCTGTTAATATTTACATATATCAAAGAGCCACATAATTATGGTTAGTTTTTATTGCCATGAATTTTTTTCCTAATTTTGATAATTTTAGTTATCAGATCAAAACCACTATACACTTTGTTTAAATCAGAACAGGCTGAATTGGTTTTCTTTACCCCTTCAAAAAGCTCTCTCCTGTCAAGCATAGTAGTGATGGGCTTTTAAAAAAGGACTTTTAGTTTTACAAAGCCAGGTTAGTAAAATAATAAAAAAGGACTCAACCCTAGGAATCTCCTGCCTCATTTATCTAATGAGCACATGGAGTGGATTTTAAAAGAGTTATTGTCCTAAAACATAGGAACAGAGAGATGTACTAAAATTTCTCTCTTAAAGTAGCACTTGAGTGACATCCACTGGCCAGACTACTTTATTGGCAGTGTGAAAGAGATGTTACCTCTGATAAGTCCCAAATAAGAGAACGTCTGAAGATAGATATTCTTAATAGTTGTACATATCTGTCCAAAAAGCAAATTATTTCTGCCTTTAAAAATTTATATCCACTACTGTAGACAGATCTTCATGCTATTTCTGGAAATCTATGCCACATGTCTCAGTTTAAATGGGCAAAAATTCAAAAGCTTAACAATATAATTTCTTGGTCAGACTGTGGGAAAACAGGTTTTTAAATTTTTATTTATTTATTTAGTTTTTATTCTTTTTTTTTTTTTTTTTAAGACAGGGTGTCATTTTGTCATCCAGGCTACAGTGAAGTGGTGTGATCATGGTTCACTGTAGCTCCAACCTCCCAGGCTCAAGTGATCCTCCTGCCTCAGCCTCCCAAGTAGTTGGGACTTCAGGCTCATACCACCATGCCCAGCTAATTTTAAAATTTTATGTAGTGTAGGGGTCTCACTATGTTGCTCAGGCTGGTCTTGAACTCCTGGGCTCAAGTGATCCTTTAGCCTTGGCCTCCCAAAGTGCTGGGATTATAGGCATGAGCCACTGTGCCTGGCCAAAAATAGGTATTTTTATAATGTGAAATACTACAACCCTTTAAAAGGAAATTTGGCAATACTTAACAAAACCATATATGCATTTATCCTTTGGTTCAGCAATTCCACTTTAGCCTAAAGACACACTTCCACCAACATAAAAATACGTATTTGCAAGATTGCTTATTACATGATTTGCAATCACAAAATATTGGTAACCTACTAAATACACAAATATAGAAGGGTGATTGAAGAAACTATAGTATTAATACATACACACAATGCAGTACCATGCAGGTGTAAGAAAAAGAACAAGGAAAACCTGTATGAACTGATATGGTGCAATTCTTAGGACATATTGTTAGGCAGACAGAGAGATAACTTTTAGCAACTGACACCCATATCAGTGCCGTTTTTTGACCTAATTCAGTTATCATTTAAGTTTTTAGTACTAGAAATTTCTGGTGAATCAGGAATGGTAGAGGTGGGTGGGGAAGGTGTTTTGAGCCAGGTACAACATCTGTCTTTGGCTTCCACATGTCAGCTGTTCCTATATACTAATCGTAGTCTATTTGGGGATTTGGGGGGTCAGGTCACTTATCTGAATGTGCATATAGATAGATGGATAGATAAGAGATCCAAAGCAGATAATAAACACATGTGTGTGGGTTTAGGTGTATGAATTGAACCAGGCACGAACTTTGCCATCTTGCAATATTCACAGACAAGTCATGCTTGAGTCTGGTAATTTCGTTCACTCCAAGATTTCACACTGATCTGTTCACGTGGGTGTGTGTTGATTTACATTTCTGCCTTGTTTTCAGTAGTCCCTCATTGACCTGAAAGGCTGAGTTGGTATCATGTGGGAAAACCCTACTACTTTCCAAATTGTAAAATTTGTCCTGCTTCTGTAGAGTAATGCTCACATTTCCTTTACCATTGCTTTTATCCCAAGGGGCTTATTTTTATTTTATTTTTTCTTATCATGTTCTTTTTCCTCTTCTCACTTTGAATTTCAAAGGTATCTTTGTTGCATTTATTTCTTCTATTAAGATGTGGGGCTCATAATAATTTCTATTTAAAAAAAAAAACAACCAAAAAACACAGCAGACTGGCACAGAAGCAGCCACCTGTGCTGCAGAACTGGAGGAAAAACCATTTTTTCTGAGACGTCTCTCTGACGCCATCTACTGACAAAGCTGCATATCGTGCCAGCTGGCAAAGGAAAAATATTTTAAACCCTCAGTCTGTGAAAAGAATGAACTTGAATCCGAGACAGTAAATTCATAACCTGCAAGGGAAGTGCTCATATATACTTCCCATGGTGATTCCTTCATCAAGTTAGTTAATTTTTTTCATAAAATACGTTCTCATCTTTTATCTTTCTCCTTCTCAATATGTAATTCACAAGTATGGTCACCTCATTTATTATTTATTTATTTATTTATTTGAGATGGATTTTCGCTCCTTGTTGCCCAGGCTGGAGTGCAATGGCACAATCTCGGCTCGTTGCAACCTCTGCCTCCCTGGTTCAAGAGATTCTCCTGCCTAACCCACCCAAGTAGCTGGGATTACAGACATGCGCCACCACACCAGGCTAATTTTGTATTTTTTTAGTAGAAACGGCTTTTCACCATGTTGGCCAGGCTGGTCTCAAACTCCTGACTTTGGGTGATCCACCTGCCTCACCCTCCCAAAGTGCTGGGATTACAGGTGTGAGGCACCGTCCCCAGCTGCACATTATTTTTTGTTGCTTAATTTATATGTATTTTTTCTTTTACCAAGCTGGAGGGATCCTTTAACATCTTTTTTTGAATTAGAAGAATATACTATCACCTGTTCTCTCCTGACTCCCTTCACTTCTGATGAGGAAGGAAAAATACAGCAAGTATGTTTTTAGAATTGAAGACAGATAAATTTATAGATAGGTAGACATGGATGAATACACAGTTGGATACATACACAAAGAGAAAGAAAATAGATATAAACAGATTAAGAGAAGAATGCATGAACAAACAAAACATAGTAAGAGAGAGGCATATATTTGTTAAAAATTGAATACTGTAGGACATAAATGTATTTATTGGCATTTGAAATATGGGACAATTTAGGATCATTTTTCATCCCAGGCATGGTACCTGTCTTTGTTCCCAAACACGCAAGTCCCTTTTCTCTTGATCCTAACATACCAATTTAGTATCTTTGGGGGTAGATCATTTATCTCTATTTAATTAGTTTTCAAAACAGATGATAAGAATGTGCCTGTCTGGAGGTCTGTATAAAAGGAAACTTTTTTTACTGTCTAATCTTTGTTCAGTCATTAATTTGTATTGTGATTCCAGGGAATTATTCTGCTCCTTTGAAACTCAAGTTTGCTATAAACAAATGAGGAAAACAACAAATTATTTCCTTGGAGCTGAATAAAAATAAATTTAAATGATTCCTAGGTGTATTGATGTATAAAAGTAGTCCTGCCTTATCCATGGTTTTGGTTATCTGCAGTCAACCTCAGTTCAGAAGAATGAAATGGAAAATTCCAGAAGTAAAGAATTCATACGTTTTAAATTACATGCCATACTGAGTATTATCATGAAATCCACCCCAGTATGAAATCATCCCTCTGCCCAGTGCATCCACTCTGTCCACACTCCCTGCCAGTGAGACACTTGGTAGCTGTCTCAGTTATCAGATCAACCGTTGCAGTATCATAGTGCTTGTGTTCAAGTAATCCTTATTTTACTAAAAATGACTCCAACGTGCAAGAGTAGAGATGCTGGCAACTCAGATATGCGAAAGGGAAGCCACAAAGTGTTTCCTTTAAGTGAAAAGGTGAAAGTCTTCAACTTAATAAGGAAAGAAAAAAAATCGTATGCTGGGGTTGCTAAGATCTACGATAAGAATGAATCTTCTATTTGTGAAATTGTGAAGAAGGAAAAATAAATTCATGCTAGTTTTGCTGTTGCACCTCAAACTGAAAAAAAATTATGGCCATCCAGTGTGTGCTAAGTGCTAAGTTAAATGGAAAAGGTATTAAATTTGTTGGTGAAAGACATGAAGAGAAATTGTGTTCTGATTGATGGCAATATGTTGGGCCAAAAAGCATTCAGCTACATAAAGACTTCAGCAAGGGATCCCCTAAAACTAGTGACAGCAAGCCATTTACTGCACGTAAGGGATGGTTACATAGATTCAGGAGTACAGAAGGTCAATGGTAGCTTATAACTGTCACAATGACTACATCATTCACCTCACTTCATCTCGTCATGTAGGCAGTGTATCATCTTGCATCAACGTAAGAAAATGAGTATGTACAATACAATATTTGGGAAAGAGGCCATATTCACATAACTCTTATTATAGTGTATCATTATAGTTGTTCTATGTTATTATTAGTTATTATTGTTAATCTCCTACTATGCTTAATATATAAATTAAACTTTATTATAGGTATGTATGTATAGGAAAAAAACATAGTTTACATAGGAGTTCGGTATTCTCCATGGTTTCAGGCATCTACCTGGGGAGTCTTGGAAAGTATTCCCCCAGGATAAGGTGGTGGCTAGTTTGTACAATAAAAAGCAGTATTTATTAAGCACATAAACATTCTTTCAGACCTATTATTCATTTATTTAAATTTGTAAACATTTATAGGGTACAAGTGCAATTCTGTTACATGCACAGATCATGCAGTGGTCAAGTCAGGGCTTTTAAGGGTATTCATCACCCAAATAATGTACATTGTACCCATTAAGTAATTTCTCAGTACAGAATTTCTCACATCCACCCTCCCACCCCTTCACTCTTCTGAGTCTCTATCGTCTATCATTCCACTCTCTACTGCCATGTGTTCACATTTTTTTAGCAGTCGCTTAGGAGTGAGAACATGAGCTCCCTAGACCTCTCAGTGGATGCTTTCCCACTATCTTGGCCACTAGTTTTGCCAATTCAGCTCTAAAATAAAGGACAGCCTTAAACTCCTAGAGTACATATTTTTCTTTAAAAATTGGTACTTCATTCACATAATAATACACAAACTTTTCATTCCTGTGATCAGATAAATCAGAGAGTATAAACTATTTTTCATGAGTCAATATATGGAAGTAAACTAACGTCTGGTCCCATGATTCAAATTAATGTGGTTATTTTCACCAGACTTCAAAGGTTTTCTTTGCATATCTTCTATGTAGAGTTAGATGAAGCTAATGTAGAAGTTCAGAGAATCTGAATCCCTTTCTAAGGGCTTTGTATATGATGTTGCATTTGCCTGAAATACCCTTACTCTGCCCCTCCAACCCCACTCCCAATCTTCATCCTTCTAGTCAAGCTCATTTTTCACGGCTTCTGGGCTCCCAAGCAGAACCAGACACTCCTTCTCTCTTGTCCCATACTAGCAACCTGCAGTATTGGTGGGGAGAGGTGGGGGTGGGGGTAGACCAGGGAGACAAAAGAAGGCACTGAAGAGGTTTACAGCTTGACTTCCAATATGAAAGATGAAGATAAAGAGAATGTTTTGGCTCACATAGCACTCAGGAGGAGTGGTAGGAAGTAAATGCACATGAAGACTGAATCCAGAACTTGGATTTTTGGAAGTAACCCTCTTCTCTTTTCTGTCTGTGTAGCTAACTTTGCTCCAGAGGCTGAAGCTACCCCCACACCTGTGAAACCAGGCTGGTCAATCTAGTGACCTTGTGTCCCAGATGATAAAGCCTATACTTACACCTGAATTGATCTCCAATCACTTTTCCATCAGTTGGTGGTTATAAAATAAGTGCAATTTGTTTGGCCAATAATAGGTCAATGCAGTTAGAATGAGCAAGTTCATTGTTTGGACAGGAATAGGTTTTTCCACAGAGGTAAGCTTCCCTTGTTACACCACTAGGTGGTGCAACGTGCTCCTGATATAAGGAACTCACTCATTTAAGCAGTTTTCAAGCTGGGTCCTATTCTAGATGTTTGAGACACAAAGGTGCCCAAGACTTTCAGGAGGTCAAAGTGTGGTGGATATAGTTTCAGATTTACAGAAAAGTTGTAAGGCTAGTACAAAGAGTTCCCACATGCACTCTACCCAGACTCCTGAAATGGCAACATTTTACCACATTTGTTTTATTCTTTCTCTGTCCATATACATGTATATCTACTATATGTACATATCCTTTGACTTCTAAATATTTCAATATGTGTTTTCTAAAAACAAGTACCTTCTTTTATAACCACAGTCCAATAGTCAAAATCAGGAAATTAATGCTGATACAATACAAATTTCTACTTACAGAACTTAGCTTTTGTCAACTGTCCCAATAATGTTCCCTATAGCCAAATAAATCTTGGATCATGTGTTGCATTCAGCTGTTATGTCTCTGCAATCTTCTTTAATCAGCACAGTTCCTTAGTCTGTTATGACACTGAGAAATATGGGCCAGTTATTTTGAATAATATCCTTCAATTTGGGTTTGTTTGATGTTTCCTTATGCTGAGATTTAGGTATGAGCTTTTGTTAGGTAAACCACAGAGTTTTGTGTTTTCATTTTCAATGCATATCTGGGGGCACGTGATGTCACTTTGTCTCAATACTGGTAATATTAACTATGATCACTTGGTTCACGTGTGTGGGCCAGGTTTCTGCACTGTTTTTTCCTTTGTCATTAATAAATCTCTGGTGAGGAGCTACTTTGAGATTATGCATATATCCTTTACTCTTCAAACTTTTATCCACTAATTTCAGCAACCACTGATGATTCCTGTCTGGATCAAATATTATGATGATGCCTAGCAAATAGTGGTTTTCTATTTTCATCATTCCTTCTGCATTTATTGATTGGCTTTCTACTACAAGGAAGAGCGTTCCTTTCTCTTCTGTTTGTTTAATATTTATCCCAGGTCCAAGGGAAGAATGTACACTATCTTCACTGCTATTTAACATTCAACTGGAGATATTCACTACTGCAGTTAGAAAAGAGAAATCAATTGAAGACAGAAGGACTAGAAAAGAGTAAGTAAAACTCTTTGTCTTTGCAGATGGTATGATAGTACACTTGAAAAATCATAGAAAATTAACAACAAAACTAAGTCAAACAAGAGAAGAATTCAGTAAGTTGGCAGGACATAACATACATAAATCAACAGCCTTCCCATACATAATCAGTAACATGACATAAAGGTAGAGACAACTACATTTACAAAAGCAACAAAGAAAAATAAATTTAACAAGAAATATGTAAAATATTTATGAAGAACACTTTAAAACACTCTCAAAAGACACAAAACAGTTTGAAAAAGTGCAACACCCCCTTTTTTTTGGTATGAGATGACTTAGCATGAGAAAGTGAAGTCTCCTTAAATTAATTTTTAAAGTTTATTTAAAAAATACTAAATTTTCTTATGGAGCTAGGCAAGCTGATACTAATTTCAGATGGAAAAATATGGAAGAATATCCAGGAAAACAAAAATAAAAGCTATGAAAGGGGACTACCTCTACCAGTCACTAAAACATACTCTAAAGCCTCTAAAATAAAAACTGTGGTCCTAGTGCATGACAAGAAACACCGAGCAGTACAACCAAAAAGAAAGTCCAGAAGTAAACCCAAATACATATGGGAATTTAGTATACCATAAATGTGGCATCTCAAATCACTTGGACAAAGATGGACTTAACAATTGGTTAGCCATTTAGAAAAAGATAAAAAGTTTGACCCATACCTCATACTAGGCAAAAGAATAAACTCCAGATGGGTCAGGAATCTAAATCTAAATAATGAAACCATACAAGTACTAGAAAAAAAATGGGTGAATTCTTCTTTAACCTGGGTACAAGCAAAGGATTTCTAATTATGTTTCAAAATCTAGATGCAATAAAAGAAAAAATTGATAAATTTGACTATATGCTAAAAAAAGAACCCTTTTCATGACAAAACAAGCAAAAAACTTCATAAAGACAAAAGACAACTGATAAACTGGAAGAAAAAAGGTAATATCCCATTAATGTACTGTTAAAATTGAGAGGAAAGACTTCTTTTGTGTTTAGGATATGAAAAGCTGCAATGAGCATCCTTCCTTTCTCAATAAGGAGAAAAACTCAGAACTACAAGGTCACAACCTTAACGGAAACCATCAGATGCAGCTGGGTTGCAAGGTAACCAGGTAGCCTGAACTCCTGGGAAGGGCAAGCCACCAAGAAGTTCTCAGGCATGCACAGGGGAGTTGACACTGTCTAAAAAGCTCTTTCCTGCGTCCTCCTCTGGGTGCTCAGTTTGGTGGGTACATTACCTTTTTACCTTTTTTTTCCCTGTAGGTTTCACATTTCTATAATAATTTTTTAAAGCCCTGAGGATTAAAGCAAGTTTCCACACTCCTAGAACGAGTTTTAAACCCATTCAATTAATCAACTGCCTCAATAAACTTGTTTTGAAAAACCCCTCCTTTCTCAAAGTCAGTCAATGACAGATTCACTCCAATAAATTCAGTGGAGAATTAATAACAGTCTTACCAGAATATCTACTCTTCTACAGATGATGGAAACCCTTTTGCCTCTGAAATTCACCTGTTCCTGAACTCTATATTCTCCAAAGCTCCATAGAGCATCAGCAGCCTGCTCTGCTTGGGGAGACTGTGCCTACTCAGCATAGCTTTTCCTTATTAGAGTATACAGTAAAATCCAGTTTTGTTGCTTTTCTTTTCTTTTCTTTTTTTTTTTTTTTTGAGGCAGGGTTTTGCTATGTCACACAGGCTGGAGTGCAGTGGTGCAATCACAGCTCACTGCAGCTTCTATTTCCTGGGCTCAAGTGATCCTCCCACCTCAGTTGGGACTACAGGCACATGTCACCACACCAGGCTAATTTTTGTATTTTTGGAGAGATGAGGTTTCACCATGTTGCCCAGGTTGGTCTCCAATTCCTGAGTATAAGCAATGTCCCCACCTCAGCCTCCCAAAGTGTTGGGTTTCCAGGCGTGAACCACTGTGCCCGGCCCAGTTTTGTTTCTTTTAGTTCAGATATTGATGGCTGACTCATAATTCCTTGACAAACCAAAGCTCCAAACTAACTACAAAGATCATTTGGATTGTTGTGTGGGCAACATATCATAGAAATGCAACACCATAAGTAGAGAGACCAATTGAGGCTGTTGAAAATCTTGGGTGAGGAGCAAACCTCTGGAGTTATAAAATAAAAAAAGAGAGAGTTTGGCATTAGAAACTATATGGAAACATTACCATAAACTGAGTGAAAATAAATATATACAGCTCCTATCAGCAACAAAGAGCCTATTTAATCAACAAGAAAAAAACCTCAATAATTCATCTAGAAAAATAAGCAAAGGATATGAAGAGAATTCCTAGAACAAGTATAAGTGGCTGTTAATCACATAAAAGAGGTTCAGTATTCCTCAGTATAATAGAAATATAAATTGAGACTACACTATGATAGCAATTTTTCACTAATCATATTTGCAAAGACCAAAAATCTGGTAACAAGATTGATTAGGATGATGTGGCAAACAGGCTGTTTCCAAGATTGTCCTCAAGAATAAGAACAATTTCTAGGCTATACTGCTGGGCTGAAAGGAAGAAAAACAACTGTGTGTAGTAACTCTGGAAGGACGCAAAATAATCTGGTAATGATGATTACTTTCAAAGAGTACTGGGTATAGGGAGGCAGGAAAGACTTGCTTTGAACTTTATTCTCTTCGGTACTGTTTGAATGATATACACCAGATGTATCTCTCATCAAATATAAGCAAAACAAAAAAGTTTAAAGAGTTTGTTGTGATTGTCTGGGAGATATTATTCTGGTAAGAGGAGTAGTAATGGAGAACATGCATAATGAGGGTATATTTTGGAGGAGAGTTGACAAGACATGCTGAGGGAGTAAATGTGGGAGATGAAGTAAGACATCAAGGATAACTGCTAGACTTGTGGACAGCAAATGGTAGAGAGATGTCCCATTTACTTTGCTAAGGAATACTTAGGGAGGAACAGGTATAGCATGGGTGAGAGAATTCAAGGATTCTGTTTTAGATGTGCTAAGTTTGAGATGCTTATTAGTCATCCACGTCATCCACGTGATGTCAAATAAACAGTTGGAATAGCAGTCTTATGCTGAAGAAAGGAGTCTGGAATGAAGGTATTTTAGAGGCAACAGCATATAAATCCACACTGATAAACAGAAATACAATGTAAGGCACATAGGCAATTTTACATTTTCTAGCAGTCACATAAAAAGTAAAAATGGGTGGAATTAGTTGACATATATACATATATATAAACTAAAGCAAAATTATATATATATATACACATATATATGTATTTTTTTGAGATGGAGTCTCCCTCTGTTGCCAGGCTGGAGTGCACTGGTGCGATCTCAGCTCACTGCAACCTCTGCCTCCCAGGTTCAAGCGATTCTCCTGCCTCAACCTCCCCAGCAGCTGGGACTACAGGCACGTGCCACCACGTCCAGCTAAATTTTGTATTTTTACTAGAGACAGGGTTTCACTATGTTGGCCAGGATGGTCTCGATCTCTTGACCTCAGGTGATCCACCCACCTTGGCCTCCCAAAGTACTGGGATTACAGGCGTAAGCCACTGCGCCCGGCCAGTTTTAATATATACATTTTTAACCCAATGTCTGCAAAATATTATTTAAACATGTAATCAGTATTCAAATTACGAGGTTATTCTGTTTTTCATACAAGTCTTTGAACTCTGGTGTGTATTTTATACATATTGCATATATCATTTCCAACTATCCACATTACAAATGATCAACAGCCACTCGTGGTTACCTACTGGACAGCAAAGGGAGAGTATTAAAGCTATGGGAATGGATGAGTGGAGGAAAGTGCAGGAATGGGTCTTGCATCATTGAACATCTAGATTTTGAATAGAAGAGGAGGAGCTGACAAATGAGACAGCAAATGAGATACGCCAGCAAAGTGGGAGGAACACAAGGCAAGCATGGTGCCAAGGAGGCTAGAAAGGAGGGGCTGTCCCCTGCATCAATTGATAGAAGTTGAGTAAGATGATAAAGAAGTGACTAATGTATTTGGAAAGATGGAGTTATTACTCATCTCGGCAAGACAGTTTTATTAGACTGGGAGCTCCTCCACTGGAGTTGAAGAGAGAATGGATGGTGAAAGTGGAGATATGTATAGACATCTCAAAGGCAGCACCTGATCCTTGACACACTCTCCTACCTCCTTCTCTCCCTAAATTTTGATCTCTACAGGGGGCCTAAGCTAGAAATCTGGGAGGCACTCTCAAGTCCTTCCTCTCTTTCAGATCGCATAGGCTATTATTTACAGTTATTCCCATTTTACCTCCTAAATAATTACCGCTTAATAATTACCGCTTTTTTCTTCTGTGCCATTCCTGCTTTTTATTGCCGACAGGCCCTCACCATCTCTAATCGTTACGACTGCAGCATCTTCCTAATAATCCTCAGTTTTCAGCGTCTAGCTTTGATGCCCTCAAAATTCTGTTAGTAAAGCCCGAGTGCCCCCAGAAAGCGACGATGGTGCTGTGCTGGCAGACTGAATGTTTTTTAAATACAAAGCTTGCAGTCGTGCTGCTGTGCTAGAAATCCTTGCATGGCTCTTCTTGAAACAGGTTTAGTGTTTCTACTCTTGAGTTCCTTCTCTCGTTCAATACAAACACGCACACAACCAGTTCTGTTTCATGCTTTTGTCTTTATTATCCCTCGTAACTGCCCCCCCCTGCCACCAACCCACTCAAACAAGCACCCTGACTGGCTCATTCTTACTTATTCTAGCCTGGGTTTCAACTTCAAGGAGCTTCAGCGCCCCTCACTCCCTTGCCCCGAAAGCTGGTTAAACTGTGCACCTTTTCTCCCCTTTTCAAATACCCTTTCCAGATATTTCCGTGGAATTCAGTGCCATTTTCTGCCGCTGTTCTCACCACATTCATTCATCATGTTGAGTTTTAAAAGTACTAGATTCTGTCGATTTCTCTAACTGAACTCTGAAATCTTTGAGGTCAGAGAGCTTGCCTCATTCCATTTTGTATTCCCAGTACGTGACACATGGCTGGACACATCAGAAGTTGTCCAACCAAGTTTGCGGGTATTAAGAGTGGTCAAAGACGCTGGGAAGGGCAGTGCCGGGAGAAGGGCAGCGCGCGTCTTGGCTACCCCAGCGCAGGTCGAACCACTCCGGAGTCTGGTGTGGAGCCGAGAGGGAGGCCCGCACTTTCTCTCCGCGGAGCTGCGCTGAGTCTGAAATAGGTGTACGCGTCAGCGGGGCAGGAAGCGAAAAGACAGTGCGGTAATTAGTGGAAAGCTGGAAGTGGGCACCTCCAGGGCCTCAGTCACACCAACACAGTCACCCAGGGAAAGCGAACCGCACCACGCCTTTTCATCGCTCGCCGGGTCCAGGCTCCCGGCGCTCGCGGGGTCCAGGCTCCCGGCGCTCGCGGCCGCCCACATGGGCGGGGCCCTGCGTGACCTGCCGGGGCGTCACGTGAACGCCCGGAGTCATGTGACCGCCGTCTTGGTTGTGCTCTGCGGGCGCTGCTTCCTAGTGGGGCTTGGGGTTGTCACTGCTTTCCTCTCTCCGTCTCCTGCGAGCGCAATGGAGGAGGAGGATGAGGAAGCGCGGGCGCTCTTGGCAGGCGGCCCTGACGAGGCTGACAGGGGTGCCCCCGCCGCCCCCGGGGCCCTGCCGGCCCTCTGCGACCCCAGTCGCCTGGCGCACCGGCTTTTGGTGCTGTTACTGATGTGCTTCCTTGGCTTCGGTGAGCCGGCCGGGTGGGTTGGGGCTGATCTTTAAGGAGTTCCCGACTTTCTCTTCGAGGTAGATCGTCATCGTGGTCACTGGTGCCACGGGGCCTCAGCGCAGCTTCTGCCTTAAGCGCCTGGGCCTCCTCATTTTGCCCTTTGCGATTCCAGCCACACCTGTGGATGTTGCTAGTTACTCCGCGTCCGGAACGTGGAGGTCGAGGGGCTGAGCTGGGCAAGTTTTGTCGCGCTCCTTTGCTCTTCAGTAAGCCCCAGGGGCTAGCGACTCGCCCCTGAGGCCATAGATATGAAGGTAACTCCAGATTTTCAAGGTTCCTCTCTTGGCACACGTGGTCAGAGGAAATTCAGAAAGCTTTAACTGATCCTAAACGACTTTTGTTTGTTTGGTTTTAGGTGAGACAGGGGCTTGCTCTGTCACCCAGCCCGGAGTGCAGTGCTGTGAACCTGGCTTACTGCAGTCTCCACCTCCTGGGCTCAAGCAATCCTCCCGCCTCAGCCTCCCGAGTAGCTGGGACTGCAGACCGGGCGCCACCACACCCGGCTTTATTATTATTATTTTTAGACACAGAGTCTTACAATGTTGTCCAGCGTTTAAAAAACATAAATGATTTCGTCGGCAGTCTTTTATATATTTTTAACCCTCTTTGAGAAAATGTATGAGTGTGTCTTGCTGATAGCTTCAGTGAGTGGATGTTATTCTCTTAATCTTCCACTCTGCCACTGTGAAGCAATCATATTGGACTGGACGTGTGGTAGTCTTGACAGTAGTTGGTTTCACTTATGAAATCTGATGATGTCTCTGAAAACAGTTTCTTGATAATTAGAAAACAATTTTCCTTCCTATGTTACGGTTTTTAATTTATTAAGCAAATATTCTAATGTTAATTTGGTATGAATGTGTTTTTCAGGAGGCTAGCTGGAGCCCGTGTAATCAGCAGGTTTAAGAACATTATAGTGGATAACAATGCTACTGCTGAACATATAAGTAGACATGAAGGATGCTTTGGGCTTTGGTTTTCTTTCAACTCTTTTTCACCCCCCTCACTTGTTTTTAGAAGATGATGCCCATCCATTAGCTTTAAAGCAGGACATTGAATCCTTAAAAGCGACTAAAGCAGGGTTTAGAAACAACAACAACAACAAAGAAAGAACAACAATAAAACATTTAAAAAAATTGTCCCTACTCAAGCAGACAGTTTTTGGTAAATTCTGGTTATCTGTCTAGATTTCAGAAGCCAGATTCATACCTTTCTAATGACAATTTTTTATTGTCATTAGAACCAATAGCCTCGTGTACTTGTAGAGTTAGTGGAGCTATGGAGACAACATTATCTTACAGCCTACCAAGGAATCTCAATTATTTTATCTTTAAAATAAATCTGAGTGCATGATCAGATCTCTTCCTACTTCTCTCTTTCCAATTCCCCCAAAGACATTCTTTAATTTAATCCTTTAGAATTTTCAGTTTCATTTTTTTTTTCATTCCTGGCCCTGTATTCACTAAATTATTTGATTTGGGGTAGTTTGTAGAATTAGAGAACTTGTTTCAAATATTGGTTTTGTAAGAATGGTTACACTCCATTCCTTTGTCCTTAAGCTAACATTATTAGGAAACTGATGAGGTTGTAAAGTTTTTAGTGTACGTGTGTTTGTAAATAAGGAAATAAAATATAGATGCTTCATGAAGATGTTAATAAAACAGTATGTGTGAAGCATGATGAAAGTAAAATAGAAAAACATTTAATTGTTGATTGTTGACTTATTAATTCAGGTTCCCAATATTTGCTGTGTATGAACACTACTAATTTATGGAAGTTATTTGATATAACTTAGAAAATACTGGTGGATAAGGAAGTGGTTCAGAAATATTTCTGTAGTGTCAACCCATAGTATCACCATTTAAAATTATAATTGCAGTAGTAACTGCAACTTGAAACCTTTATATGGAAAGTATTATTACTTACAAAGTATTTGCTCTTTTCTAGGCAGCTATTTTTGCTATGATAATCCTGCTGCCCTTCAGACTCAAGTTAAACGAGTAAGTTGATTTTTCACCTTTGTTTCTTTTGTTTTCTTTAGAGCAAGTGTAGCGGTGGAGGCATTATCAACCCTCAAGTGGCCTAATCTGAAGTGTCCACTGAATCTATTTTGACATCTGTAGTCACCAGATCCACAGGTTGCAAGGGGTTGAACTTTATTCAGCCCATTTATTCAGATAGATATCTGTTGAAACTCAGTTGAAATGAGTTACCACGAACAATTCATTTATAGCACATATGTGACTTGAAATTGTTTCAGACCTTAGATAAATAATAATGTGGTATTTCCACAGTGTTGTCAAAAATACGAGCAGGTTTTTGTTTGCATTTTACTCTCCCAGCGCTTAGTCAACTGAATGACAAATGATTTGGTAAGATAGCTTTTTGCCTTCTTAAATAGGTTTTAGTTGTTATTTTGTTTTTTAAATGTGGATACTGATTGCAGAGGATTGTCCATGTCAGGATTTTTAGTCTAGTTTTGTATTGTAAAAACATACTTGATTTACAGTTTTTTAGGTATTTAGATAGTCTCTTTTCTTTGTAGGTTCTTTTTAACCTTTGCACAGGGAAAATGCATAGGTTGGCCCTTTTCATTCTAGAATGAAAGAGAAAGGAAGTAGGAGGAGCATGCTTGAGGGGATAGAGAGGGTAGAGTAGGTAGGGATAGGCTGAGATTATCCTTGTATATGTGGGTGAAGTCCCAATGCAGGTAGTATATAGAAGACATAGACAGAAGTGGCCCCTGTAGCAGAGTGTCTGATCCTGGAATCCAGGAAGCCCCTGAAATGGAATGTGAACTCAAGAAGTTCCCAGGGTTCCCAGGTGTGACTATTTTTCTGGGTCAGGGGCCATAGCTTTCATGAGATTCTCAAGGAAGTTAGTGAGACTTACAAATGGTTAAAAAAAAAACTTGCCCTTTACAGAAAGGAGAATGTAACTGCTTTCCACTTTAGATTGTCATATTTTGATTTGTTAGTTGCTAAACTTAACTGTTTGGGAAAAAATGGTTTTATTTTCTTTTCATATAGGATATGCAAGTGAATACCACGAAATTCATGCTGCTGTATGCCTGGTATTCTTGGCCCAATGTAGTTTTGTGTTTCTTTGGTGGCTTTTTGATAGACCGAGTATTTGGAATACGGTAAGCTTGTAAAGAAACTATGGGTAAATCTTACCTGACTGTTAGAAAAATACAGAGCTAGATTAAGGTATTTCTAGAAAGAACTGAAATAAAGTTCTGTATTAACTATGATAATTTGCATGAGTTTTTAAAAAACAATTTTTTGTATCTCTGGAATTGGTTTTTGAAACTTGGTATTTCAGTTAAGGTCAGGACTAGAAAATGCTGATGGTATAAGGTAACCATCAGTTATCTATAGGAAAATTATACTCACCCTGGGGAATCAGATAAACCAGGTTCTGAATCCCATCATTGCCACTTGGTCATCTTCCTGGCTGTTCTGAGCTGTTTGCAGCTTCCTGAGCTTCAGCTCTCTCATTGCTAAAATATAGATGATTCCTGCCTTGCAAGGTGGTTATGAGGATTAAGTGAGGGATGGATGTACAGTATCTGGCACGTAGGTAGTGTGTGCTTCTTCCAGCCCCAGTGAGATTTTCTATTTCTGCTTTCCTTGGGGTATAAAACATTCTGTGACCACTTCTATTAGATGCTGAGGAAGGAATAACACTGTAAGCTTTGCCACTGTTCGTCCTTATTATTGTGTGTATGTTGTTAGTGAAACTGAAGAGGAATATTAACTGGGAATATTTTCAGAAGGCAGAGACCAAGATGATGAAAGGTCTTCAAACCCTGTCTAGTGGATAAAAATTAAAGAAACTTTAAGAGTTTACACCTGGGGACTAACCTTTCAAATTTTTGAAGAGTTAGAATATGAAGGAAGAATTAAATTTATTTTGTTTGGTCTCGAGAGAGAATTAGCTTGAAGCTTCTGGGAAACAGGTTCCTTTTAATATGAGGAGTTTGCTTGGTCAGATTGGCAGGAGATGACAAAAAGTGTCTTGGGACCATAGTGAGTTTTCCAGTGCTAGAGAACATTCAGTAGAACACGGCATGGCCATTTCACAAGCATCTTGAGAGAGAGTTAAGTTTAAGAGGTATGGTTTACCCTGATGGCCTTTAAGGACTCTTCTAATACTGGCCTTTTATTATTCTAGGGCAACATTAATCAGATGTCCAGATTGTGGGATGTTAGATTTGTATAACATGGTTGATATTTGTCCTTTTAAATATCGGTTTTAGTTATCAAGAATTATAACCACTTAAAATTACTTACTGTAAAATTCCTTGGAATCAATCCTAAACTCTTAATGGAAATTTTCTAAAGAATTTACATTTTTAAATAGTTTTGACCCTGGGAACTTCTTGAAGATTAGTTGATTAGCTTTATTTAAGCGATGATAATGATTTAAACTAATATATGCCATTGCTGAAGCCTCTGAAATCCCCTTAGAAGTCCAGACTTCTGTAGATTCGCATTTGGCCTGAGAGTTGCTGGCTTCAGAGGGAGATGAGCCCTTTATTTTTCTTTCTTTGGAGGAAATGCAGAGGGGGCAAAGAGAACCAAAATGAATTACTACTAAAGGACTTTGTGATTACGAATACTAATGTAAACAGAAATTAAGATTTTTTTTCTCTTTCTCTTTCTCATTCTCATTCTTTCTTTCCCAAACAGATGGGGCACAATCATTTTTAGCTGCTTTGTTTGCATTGGACAGGTAAGGAAGGTCAAAACATTCATTGATGATTGACAGTGACTTATAAATTCTTATCTAATTAATTCAGTTGGCAAAGATGTGTTTAATTAATATCTAGCTTAATTAAGCAGAACCCATAAATGCCCATGTGATATAATCCATAGTCTATTTTAAGCCTTGAAATAAATGAACATTAATATTTGAACTTCACAGATTTATTAAGGAGGAATATTAAAACCATTGTAGAAGTTGAGATTTATCACATTCCTTTTGCTTCTTTTTAATACCTTGAATTTACTTTTTCATTGATTTGACATGAACTTCTACATTATAGGTTGTTTTTGCTCTGGGTGGAATATTTAATGTGTTTTGGCTGATGGAATTTGGAAGATTTGTATTTGGGTAAGTTATGCATAATTTAATTTATCCTAATGTATTATTGTTTTAGTGTTCATCTATGAAAGATCTTTAAAAAACATTGTCTCTTCTGGGGAATTACTTCAAATCCTTGAAACCTAGCTTCATATGCATAAGAATATTTCTTAGTTGTCTTAGTTTTCCTTTAAAATATGCAACAATTTTGAGTGGTCCTAATCAACTCTGTGTGGGGTTTGAGTATTAAATAGTTCTCTAGAAATGATATTTTTCCCAGACATTTTGCCTGTTCTGTTGTATTAAAGACTATGATTTGAAACACATTTAGAAAAGTATAGACCATCGATTTCTAGGTTGGTGACTAATGGACATTTCACTCTTTCTTAGCGTGTGATGTGAGGGTCCTTTCAACCCTGTCCAAGAGCTTTGCTTGAATGATCACAATATGTGTAAGCTGACTATTTTGTGTGAATTCTTATAGACCAGTTGTTCTACCTGAATTGCATTGTCTGTTCAGTAAGCCTATTCTGAGACCAGCCTTGGGCTTGCTGCCCTGAGGGACCCAGATGACAGAACTGACTCAGTCTTAAAAGCATAACTTATTCAAGCTTTGCACAGGTATCAGGAGCACGTAGACAGATGACATACCACAACAAGTACCATAAGTGAGAGAGAAGGAAGCAGAATGTATGTAAAGGTATGACAGGGATTCAGAAACAGAAACGTGGTCAGAAATGGCCTTACAGATGAAGTAAGCCTTGATAGAAGTACAGGATTTGGATTAGCAGAAGAGAGGGAAAATATTTTTGGGCTAAGACAGAGTCACAAGAAATAAGACTATTTCTTAGTTGTCTTAAGAGTCTTTCTTAGTCCTTAATACTGAGGTGGCCTCGGTGTAAGGATATGGAGGAAGGAAGCTCCTAACTGAAGGTGCTTGGAGGAGAATCGTAAATATTGAAACTTACTGAAGGAAAATTAAAATCCAGGAAGTAGGAGAGTGTTGAATATGGAAAGTGAATGGGGGGATTGATTGATGGAGAGCTTTGCATATTGTTCTGAAAAGTGTGAGTTTTTATGTTTTCACAAAGCACGGACCACTTTTCCCACATCTGCATTTTATATAATATCGATGGTAATGTCGTAACCAAGATGACTCCTTTTATTGCCTGTCATGGTTATTATTGCAGTATATCATGTGACTCCAACACTTAGCAGTATAAAACTACCATTTCATTATGCTCACGGACTTTGTGGGCAGGAATTCAGACGAAGTGTAGCAAGGACAGCTTGTCTTTGCCTCCAGTGTCTGGGGCCTCAGCTGGAAAGATTCATGGGAGGGTGGGAGCTGAGATCATCTGAAAGCTTATTGACTCACATGTTTGGCACCTGGACTGGGATGCCTCAAACACTGGGACTGCTGACTGGGGCATTTACATGTGGCCTCTCTTTGTGGGTTGCTGTCTCACAGCATGGGGGTAGTGGCTCAGGGCTCCAAGTGCGAGGGTCGGAGTGAAAAGATGATGTCACCTTTTATAACTGAGCCTTGGGATCACACTGCCTCATTTCCACCGTATTCTATTGGTTGAAATAGTCACAAGCCCACTTGGATTCAAGGGGAGGGGACAGAGACCCTATCTCTTGATAGGAGAAGTGCCATGCTAACTGTAGTATTTCTTTAAAGTTGTGACTTCTGTTTTTTTTTTTTTTCCTATTTTTAGGATTGGTGGAGAGTCCTTAGCAGTTGCCCAGAATACATATGCTGTGAGCTGGTTTAAAGGCAAAGAATTAAACCTGGTGTTTGGACTTCAACTTAGCATGGCTAGAATTGTAAGTATAATGAAAAGCCTGATGAAGCCAAATGGGAAGCAAAAGATTAAATCTTATAGTTATCTCTTAAAAATCACAGGATGAAATGGATTTGTGTATGGTAAATTAGATATTAACTTTTATGGATTTCTCTAGAACACAGCATGGCATTTACCTTGAGTAAAGCATTCCTAACCTTATTTCATCTAGCAAACAGTCTAAAATGGCTATGTACATTCATTAGTTCAAAGAATCTGAGCATAGGGAGGGATCCTGTAAGTTTTGTTGTCTAATTTCTTACCCATTTTTGGCATGCCTGCTAGAACCTCTCCACATATGGCTGTCCAGGTTCTGTTTGCAATATTTCGAGGGATTGCAAGCTTGCTCTGTGATGAAGCAGCACACCTACTTCAATGAACTTTATGAAGCATAACCTCACATAGCGATGAAACCTCCCTTTACGAGTAGCTTTTACTGATGGCTCTGACTTTTGCTGTCTGTAGATAAAGTTTACCTCCTCTGCTGTGCATCAGCGCTTTGCTCCTTTGTAGACAGCTCTTAAGTTCTTGGTTATATGTGCTCATTTCTTGTGGTTGTCTGAGCCATATGACATAGATCTCAGCTCCCTTACTGTGGTGCTCATGCCTCTCTGAACTTATCTCAGTTAGCCAGTACTCCTGTTTGTATTTGGAACCTAGAGATAATCATGGTGTTTCAGGTTTGGTCTTAGAGGCTATGTAGGGGGAAAAACATTATGGGTTTTGTTTGTTTGTTTGTTTGATTGAGACGGGGTCTCACTTTGTTGCCCAAGCTAGAGTGCAGTGGTGCTATCTTGGCTCATTGCAGCCTCGACCTCCCAGGCTTAAGTGATTTTCCCACCTCAGCCTACAGAGTAGTGGGGACTACAGATGTGCACCACCCCGCCCAGCTAATTTTTGTAATTTTTGTAAAGACAACATTATGTTTTTATTAATGCAGACTATAAGGTGTGTTGGCAGTCCCAAATCCCATTAGGTTTTTTTCCCTCATTCCCATGAATAGAGTGTTAAAAAAAAATTTTTTTTTGCCACTAAACATCCAGTTTTCAAGCTTTGACTTTTAGTATATGTGCTGCCAAGGCGGGCAGACTCTTCGACTTTTAATAAGTGTCGTGAAAATACAACATAGTCTCAGGGAATAAGAAATTCAATATAAAAATATTTTAATATAATATGTGAGTATTTCTATATTTTTATACATGTAGGTTCTTTCTGATTTTTCACTATTATAAATAGTGCTATAGTCTAACACTCTCGCTGTGAAAGTTCTATGCATCTCTTTTAGTCTCCTTAGGCTAAGTGGCTAGGAATGGAATTAGTAAGTCAGAGTATTTGTTAGGTCATCTGAGGACTATTGAGAGATACTTCCACATTATCATTTCAGAGACGTTTACATCTCCATCTGTGAGATATGAGAGGATCCCTTTTATTGTAGTATTGATAGTACAGGCTATTAATTACTTTTAAAAAATTACTTTATCACTTTGATAGGAAACAGCGAAATATTTGAATTTGTAGTTCTTTGGTAAATCTTGTGGTTTTCCAAGTTTTCTAAATTTTACCTATAAGGATATTCCCAAAGCTTCACTACGAGTCTTGTGCAAGTCAAGATATGTTTGTGGCAGTTTGTGAATCTAGTTGTCCAATAACTTTTTAAAGAAGGAAGTGAAATCAGTTGAGCAAGACTCAACTGACTTCATTCTGGTTACTAGAACATCAGGTTCTTTTCTGTGTCATTTTAAGTTAGCTATAATTCACTAAGCTGCATTCTGAGGAGCTTTAAGTTTCTCTCTTTCTCTCCGTATGTATATTCTTTTGATGAGAGAGCTGATAGGATTGCTAATGGAAAATATGTAGAGTGTGGGGGAAAACGGCGGAGGCAGTCAGGATGACTGCACAGTTTTGCCTAAGCAACTGTAAGCACTGTAACCTAGTGCTTGACACTCTGCGCACCATCCCCCAAACCAGCTCCTGCTGTAGTTTTCACATCTTCAGTTAAAGGCAACTGGGTTTTGGTCATGTTAGGTTAGATGTGCCTGCCATTCGTCCAAGTGGAAATGTTGAGTAGGCAGTTGCATATATGGGTGTAGAACTCAGGGGAAAAATCTGGACAAGTGATACAAGTTCAGGAGCAAGGAAAATGCTACTTAAAATTGCAAAACTTGGTAAGTAAAATCACCAAGAGTGTGGATGTTGAAAGAAAAGAGATGATGTCAGTTACCAAGCCCTGGGGCACTTCCCACATTTGCAGGTTGAGAAGATGGAGATGGAGCCAACAAAAGCGCTCCACTGGGATGGGCGGATAGGCAAGGGTGAAACTACAGGCTGTGGTATCCCAAAACCCAAGAAAAGAAATCAAGGTGGAGAGGATGTCAACTGCTTGAAATACTATTGATAGGCCAGACACTATTGAAGACTGTGAAATGTACATGCCTTCAACAATATTCTCATAGCAAATACAGTAGCAAATTTCACTTGGCTGTTTCTTATAAAATACTAGCTAATGGTGTTACTCAAATGAACAACAAGGTAAACAGAGACCTACTGGAAGCTTTCTTTAATATCATCAAAAATGTAAATTCATGGCTGGGCGTGGTGGCTCACGCCTGTAATCCCAAAACTTTGGGAGGCTGAGGTGGGTGGATCACGAGGTCAGGAGATCGAGACCATCCTGGCTAACACTGAAACCCCGTCTCTACTAAAAATACAAAAAAAATTAGCCGGCATGGTGGCGGGTGCCTGGCGCCTGTAGTCCCAGCTACCGGGAGGCTGAGGCAGGAGAATGGCATGAACCCGGGAGGCAGAGCTTGCAGTGAGCCGAGATCACGCTGCTGCACGCCAGCCTGGGTGACAGAGTGAGACTCCGTCTCACCGAAAAAAAAAACAAACAAAAAAACACATATATATATATATATGTATGTATATATAAATTCCTCAAAGACAGGATGTTGCGTTAATAATCCTTTCATTCCAAAATATCTATTAAATTACTATTTAAAATCTCTATTAACTATTTAAAATATCTATTAAATAAAATAACATGACCTGGCTTATCAAGTGCCCAATAAATGTTTCTTGAAATAATGAGTTTTCAAGTAACAATAGTGAAGGAAAATTGGAAGGGTGCTGGATCTCCAATCGCGAGCTAAGACATGAATACTAGGAAAAATGAGAAGTCCATTGAAGGTATATGGTATATACTAATAGTTCAGGTGTCTAAATGCAATCAAACTCAAAAGCTCAGGCAATAGAAAAATCATGGAGAGGTAAAGTCAGGACCTCTGTGGTCATTCTGGAGGCTGCATAGGGAAAAAGAGAAGCACAAAAAAGATGGAACCTATGTCACCCCCAGCAGCCCTATAATGGAATAGCTCTTGGCCGTTTTGATCATAAAATCATCTTACATGGATCCTAAATACATAAATCAGATAAAAGTTGAGCAGCATTGGCTGAAACTGAGGTGGCTACCTGAGATCTGGCTCATTTCACCTCAAGATCTCCCTACCACTCTCATAATCCCTAAAGTGCCTCTAAGAAGCCCCTGAGATTCCCTTCTAGAAACTCAGGGTAATTTATATGCAAATATATCTATGCTCTGACCACTTCCCACTGTGCCCACTGCTGACCACCTAGTGCTAGGCCCAATCATCTCTGTTCCGGATTATTGCTATAACTCCCTAACTGGTGCCTTTGCTTTTGCCTTGTGGTCTGTTCTGAATGTAGGGTGAGTCTGCCAGTATGAGTCTGTCAAAGTATCATGCCACTTCTCTACTCAATCCCGAGTGGCTTCCCATCTCACACAGAATAAAAACTGAAAGTCCTCCTGTAACTCCCCTTCCCACTATTTCCTCACTGGGAACTCATCCCATCCTCTCCCTTCTCCATTTGCACTGTTCCAGCCTCTGCTCTCCTTGCCATTCCTTGAACTCCCAGGCAAGCTCCTCTTGGGGCCTGTGCAGTGGCTCTTCCTTCGTCCTGGAGTGCTCCTCCCTCAGATATCCCCACAGTTCGTTTCCTGCAAGTTTACACTCCAAAGTCACTTTCAGTTGGGAGGCCTCCACTCCCAATTTTATATTCTCCTTTCCAGCTTTTTTTTTTTCTTATTTTTTAAAAGTACTTGTCAATATTTAATATACTAGATATTTTACTTTTTTTTTTTTTAAACCAAAATAAGTTGGATATTTTTATGCTTTCTTCTTCTTCTTCTTCTTTTTTTTTTTTTCGGACGGAGTCTTGCTCTGTTGCCCGGGCTAGAGTGCAATGGCGTGATACTGGCTCACTGCAACCTCTGCCACCCGGGTTCAAGCAATTCCCCTGCCTCAGCCTCCCGAGTAGTTGGGATTATAGGCGTGTGCCACCATGCCCGGCTAATTTTTGTATTTTTAGTAGAGACAGGGTTTCACCATGTTGACCAGGCAAGTCTCAACTCCTGACCTTGTGATCCACCCGCCTTGGCCTCCCAAAATGCTGGGATTACAGGCATGAGCCACTGTGGCTGGCCACTTTATTCTTTATTATATTCCCAATACCTGAAACAGTGACTGGCACGTAATAGGGGCTCAGTAATTGCTCAGTGAATGAATAAATGAATGAAGAATCATCTATTATAACTTTTACTGTCCTCTTTGTGGACATTCAGAGGAAGATGTTTTTCCCCAGATTTCAGTGCCAGGAAAAGTTGGGCTTTTTCTGTTACTGACATATTTTTGTCTTAGATATGCTGGATTTTATAACTCATGTTTCACTTTTGCTTTGGCTGGTAGGAAGTTCTACATGTACTATGTTATTTTTTTATACTAGCAGTTTCTAATAAATTGGCTTTTTTTTTCCCTGTGGTAATTATCTGTGGCTTTATCTTGGTTTGTCAATTTTTTCTTGTAGTATTTTTTAAGGAAATTACCTCCTGTTTAATTTGGATCCTATTATACCTATTTCTGAGCCACCTCAAATCCCTTTTTTTTGAATAAAGCAGAGGTATATATGATTGAAAACACTGTTGATTTTTTTCCCTTTTCATTTAGGGAAGTACCGTAAACATGAACCTCATGGGATGGCTGTATTCTAAGATCGAAGCTTTGTTAGGTTCTGCTGGTCACACAACCCTTGGGATCACACTTATGATTGGTGAGTGAATCCCATGTCCCACATCTCCCTTCTCCTGAAAGCTTGTCATAGGAAGTATCGTAGCAGGGAGGAAGGAACACTGGAATTTGTGTCTACTTTGGTTATAGTGTTATCTCCATGGTTCTAATGAACTCTTTGACACAACTAGAAGTAGGCTCTCATTTACCCCATTTGTATATTAATTTCCACTTTCTAAAAATGGATTTAAAATTTCTTAAAATGGATGGCCTTATTCCTTGTTATCTACTTTATTTTATTTTTATTTTTATTTTTGAAACAGTCTTGCTCTGTTGCTCAGGGTGGAGTACAGTGGCGCGATCTCAGCTCACTGCAACCTCCACCTCCCAGGGTCAAGCAATTCTCCTGCCTCAACCTCCCGAGTAGCTGGGATTACAGGCTCCCGCCATCATGCCTGGCTAATTTTTGTATTTTTAGTGGAGACAGAGTTTCACCATGTTGGCCAGGCTGGTCTCGAACTTCTGACCTCAGGGGATCCGCTCACCTCGGCCTCTCAAAGTGCTGAGATTACAGGCGTGAGCCACCGCTCCCGGCCTGTTGCCTACTTTAATATTGCCATTTGCATCTCATACATACGAAGAGATTATGTATGTAAAAACTCTTTGAGGACAACCTGAGAATTTATTCAGGTAAGATGTTAATTAAAAGTTTATAGCAGCGGTGGCTCACACCTATAATCCCAGCACTTTGGGAGGCTAAGGTGGGCAGATCACCTGAGGTTGGGAGTTCGAGACCAGCTTGATGAACACGGAGAAATCCTGTTTCTACTAAAAATACAAAAATTAGCCGGGCATGGTGGTACATGCCTGTAATCCCAGCTACTCGGGAGGCTGAGTCAGGAGAATCGCTTCAACCTGGGAGGCAGAGGTTGAGGTGAGCTGAGATCACGCCATTGCACTCCAGCCTGGGCAACAAGAGCGAAACTCTGTCTCAAAAAAAACAAAAACAAAAACAAACAAAAAACCAACCAAACCGAAAAAATGTCCATAGCATAAGGGAGAATTGTTTTCTTTAATCAAATACTGACCTTTTCAGTCAGTGTGCCTGGAGAGCTTAGATTTTTTGGAAGTCTGATGTGATACGATATGGTTGAAAAACTACTAAGTTGGGAGTCAGGAGCCCTGGGCTCTAATGTGAGCTCTAACTAGTTCTGTCATCTTGGACAAGGAAGTTAACCTTCTGTGTCTCAGTTTTCTTTTCTGTAAAATTACAATTGTTTCAACAAGATTGTATAGGTCACTACTGTCCCTAAGTTCTCTTGGCCAAGGCTCTGTGGTGCTAGTTGCTGTGTGGGTCACTGGGAAGGACACGAGGCTTTCTAGGTTTACCACTTCTGCTTTTTCTCTGGGCAGGCAGTTTGTCTCATTGAACCCCATGGTGTGCATTTGGCTGTTTGCAGGGCTCTAGAGAGACCTGTGTGATGATAGGGTGAAAGTTCTGTGCCCAAGATGTGCACATCTTCTATTCCCTTTTTCCCCGATTTTTAAATGGACACATAATTATACATATTTATGGGTATAATTTGATGTTTCCATACACAGATACATTGTATAACAATCAAATCGGAGTATATAGCATATCCATCACCTCATGCATCTATCACTTTTTTGTAGTGACTACACTCAAAACTCTCTCTTCTAGCTACTTTGTAATGTATAATCCCTTACTGTTAACCATAGTCACCCTACTGTGCAATAGAACACCAGAATTTACTCCTCCTAATTGTAACTTTGTACCCCTTGATTAATCTCTCCCTGTCCTCCTCTCTCCTATTCTCATTTGAATAATATAATATTTTTTATATATATATTCATTCCACATATGAATAGTATTTGTCTTTCTGTGTTTTATTCCTTATAATTCCTTGATCCATACAGCCTGGTAAAAAGAAGGCAGTGGAGTGGTAATCCTAAACAGGCAAGCATATTTAAAGATTCTTTCAAAGTCTTCCTCTCAAATCCTTTGCCTTACTTAAAACCTCTTTTTTACTCTTAAATGTTTCTTAGTATTCCATCTAATTTCCTCCACAATGGGGAATTTTAGAGTAAGACGTTTAGAGCCAGAAAAGACCTGTGCCATCATCAAGTCAAATCCTCTTATTTAAAACTGGGGAAATTGAATCCAAGAGAGCTTATGTTCCATGTCCAAGGTGATTCAGCTCGTTAGAGCTCATGTCTACTGACGCTGATTTCAGCGAATTTTCAACCAGGCTGTAGTAGGACAGCCAATTAAAGATTCATTTATTTTATTAAGCTTCTTTTGGAAATTCTTCCTGAGGAGTATATCGTTATTCACTCTTTATCGTGATTTTCTATAGTGATGTGAGATCGGTATTAGAGAGAAATGCTGATCTCACAGGAAAGATCTTGAGAGTACTGCGCTTTGGGAGGATGGGGCACTTGGGCTGCCAGAGGGTGGGAGCGAAGGCCGTGGACTCTGGGAAAACATCGGAAGGAAGAGAGAGTTAAAGAGCCTAACTTGGCTTCATCATTTTTTACCTGGTGTCCATTGACAATTGGTGCTTAGACTGAATGAAGAAATGAGGACTAATTCAGTAGCTGCTCATCAGTTTTCTTCAGTCTGTATTCTGCATTACAGGACTAGACTAGTTTTTTCTAGTTTTTTCCTTCTTATCTTTAACTTTGGACTGTGAAATAATGCAGTAAAAGCTACTACTGTTTGCTGAGTATTTAAATGTATTCTTCCTCTTTTGTCCTGATTTAGTAATTGTGGATTTTTGTCATGTCTTTATGTGACATCCCTTTCAGTTGCTGTTTTCTGCTATTTATGTAACATACTTCTCTTTAGGAACCTTCTGTTTGGTTCGCTTTTCAAAGTCTGTCTTTCTTTTTTTCTTTTTTTTTAATTTAGGGGGTATAACATGTATTCTTTCACTAATCTGTGCCTTGGCTCTTGCCTACTTGGATCAGAGAGCAGAGAGAATCCTTCACAAAGAACAAGGAAAAACAGGTAAGTCTAAATGAAAGAATGGGACTTCGGGGAATTATGGCCTTTGTGAGATTTTGCAATGAGATAAGTTCCTAATGAAGTGTTGTAAAACCAGGTGGAGTTTAAGACATAATTTTTATTTTTTATTTCCAAATTGATTTCCACTTTTCTAAATTTTTAGATATATTTTCTTTTCCCCTTAAATCTTTTGGCAGAATTTATGTTCTCGATTGTACTTTGTGTGTTTGCAAAATGGTTATTGTTCTTGGAAGGGAGCAGGGCAGGTAGATGCCAGTCTTAGGTTTTGCTTTTTCTTATGTCTTTGTAAGTTTTCCCAGAAATGAAAAGTGTGTTTTTTTTTTTGTTTTTTTTTTTTTTAACTGAATTGCAAAGATTAACCACAGGATTTTAAAAAATAATCTTGACTATAGATGAAAGCTCCTTAGGTATGCAAAATTATGCTGATAGTGTCTTCCTTTTCTTCTCTAAGGTGAAGTTATTAAATTAACTGATGTAAAGGACTTCTCCTTACCCCTGTGGCTCATATTTATCATCTGTGTCTGCTATTATGTTGCTGTGTTCCCTTTTATTGGACTTGGGAAGTGAGTATTCTCTATGTTTCCATTATTTCTTGTCTAAATTATCATGAGAGTTCAATCACATAAATGTAGTTGTTAAAGCAGTAAATCTTGCTTCTCTGGTTATAGTTTATATTTTCACAGGAATTACTTTAGATCCTGGGATATACATACGTTTTCGTTTAGCTTAAGGTTTAGTAATTGGTTTTATACTTTTATTATTCTTTTGAAGAAATACCTGTATTACTTCACTGTTCTGCTGCTAATAAAAAACTGCCTGAGATTGGGTAATTTATAAAGGAAAGAGGTTTAATTGACTCACAGTTCCATAGAGCTGGGAAGGCCTCAGGAAACTTATAACCATGGCGGAAAGGGAAGCAAACACGTCCTTCTTGACGTGGTGGCAGGAGAGAGAAATGAGTGCCAGCAGGAGAAATGCCAGATGCTTATAAATTCATGAAGTCTCGTGAGAACTCACTATCACGAGAACAGCTTGGGGGAACCACCACCATGATTCAGTTACCTCCCACAGGGTCCCTTCCATGACACCTGGGGATTATGGGGATTACAATTCAAGATGAACTTTGGATGGGGACACAGCCAAACCATTTCAATACCTAATAATTTTTGATTCATAATATTGATTTGTTTTAATAGTTGATTTTAGACTAGTATTCTTTTTTATTCCCTCTTTATTCCTTGGTTAAAAGGCTCTTACTGAGAATGGAGACTGTTTATTGGTGCACTGTGACTGGGAACATCTCCATTTATTAGGACTGTAATTCTGCCAGACTTAAATTCTGGGTCCAAAGCAAATTCTTCTTTGCTTTATCTTCTACTCTCTCCTTTTGCATTGGCATCTGCTTAAGCAGAGCAATGTGATTGTGTTTGTGCAGGTGTATGGTTTGTACCCTTTAAGGTCAGGCTGTCCTTTTAAATAATTTGGGACAAGAACCCTATTTATTATTTGGCAAAGAATCCATTCAGTACTGCTTTTAAGCAGTATTATATTTGATTTTCTGAAAATGTGTGTGTATTGCTTGCTGCATACCAGAGAAGGAAAAAAACAAGCATCGTATTTTATTTAGTCAGTAAACATTAATGTAAATACTGAAGTTTAGCAGATTGCCTGAAGGTGAATATAAATAAAGTGGGAAAATAATATCAAGAAAAAAGCTAATTAAAATTGAGTTACTTTTATTCAACTCTTTGTTTTTTGAAAACAGAGTATTTCTCTCTAATGTGCTAATTTCTCTGTCTTTTTAATTTTAGAGTTTTCTTTACAGAGAAATTTGGATTTTCTTCCCAGGCAGCAAGTGCAATTAACAGGTATTTTAAAATTAATTTTTAAAGTGTCTATTGCATGTGAAGTGTGGGTCTTTATAACCAAATGTTATAAGAAGCAAAAAAGATGTATGTGACCTAACATTGTTTAAGTGTAAAAGTAGGACTACATTGGGACTTGAATCCTGAGTGGCCACGTTTAAATTAGTGGAAAACCAAAGAAGTCTTGGACTGCTTTTTATAATTTTTGATGAGCGTTTTATAAGAATGTTAAATAAGTTAGGATTTGCTTTGCCTGATATTTTCAGGACTTTCTTGAAACTGATGTTTGGCTGTGTTGCATTTCATGAAATGTCTTATGTGTTCTCTGGGCAGTGTTGTATATGTCATATCAGCTCCCATGTCCCCAGTATTTGGGCTCCTGGTGGATAAAACAGGGAAGAACATCATCTGGGTTCTTTGCGCAGTAGCAGCCACTCTTGTGTCCCACATGATGCTGGCCTTTACGATGTGGAATCCTTGGATTGCTATGGTAACGTCTGTGTTAGCACGTGGTGGGGTCAGGGCTTCAGCAAGGAGTCTGTCACGTTCATCTAAGTAGGCACGCTCAGCAAATTCAGATGACAAGGCCTATAATAGTGGGGAAATGACGACTTGATGCCAATTCCTACAAAATAATTATTTTTTAAGATATAATTATGAATTATTAACATATAAAGTGTCTTTTAATTTCATTTGGTTTATTTAACCAGTTAACTTCAGTGCTGAAAGAGAATTTGAAATAAAGTAGCCTTATAAAAGCCAGAATGCTTATTAGTCCCATTTGTTTTTCTAAAATAAGTGACTTAAAAGAAAGCATTCCATCATAGATGGCAAAAAACCAAAAATCTGTTGGACCAGTAACTCTTCTTTTTCTTTGACTTGCTTAGTAGGTTAAAAATGATAATGAATTCAAATTTTTGTTTTTGTTCCTCAAAACATCATTTTTAACACCCGAGGCTCTAGTGCTGTGTTTCCTACCTGTTAATAAAGGAACATCTGGCACATAAATATTTGTGCAGTGGGTGGGAATTCTGTAGAAGTGTTCAACAGGTACAGTACAGACTCCTAGAAGTAGAGATGCTACAGCAGGGGGTTTGCATATTTAACATCTTGGTAGAGATTGTGAAACTTTCTCCAGTAACTTTCTACCCATTTATAACTTTAGTAATATACAAATGTGACTTTTTTTAGTACTCTTTCTAGTATTGGGCATTGTCATTGTTTTAATCTTTGCCAATCTGATAGGTGTAAGTGATACTTATTTAAGTTTAAATCACAATATTTCTTTTTTAATGGAAGGAACAATCAGCATAAGGTGAGGTTTACCAAGCATTGTTGGTGATTACTGGGTATTGGTGACTCAGAGGCAGGATGATGGACTGTTAGCATAATATTGCCTTGACTGCCTAATCTGTAACTCCTAATAAATACTGGAAAATTAGCTTGCCTGAAACATTGGTAAAAACTTTTTAAAAATTACCTTTATTTTCTTACTTGGTCCTTGACTGCATCTTGGGCCCCAGCCAGTTATATATGCATATAATATGATGACAAATGAAAGTGGTTAAGACAGCGTGTATCCTGTCACTAGAGGGATACTCTTAGGGCAGAGACTTTTTTGTATATTTTGAATATGAATTTTAGCCTAATCACAACAAAATTTGCTTGAGTATTTATATGTTAACTACTCTGTCACTTTTGCTAATCTGCATTAAAAGAAAATCATCTTTTGGTTAATGTAAGACCGTGACCTTTTTCTGCATTGCTTTCTATAGTGTCTTCTGGGACTCTCCTATTCATTGCTTGCCTGTGCATTGTGGCCAATGGTGGCATTTGTAGTTCCTGAACATCAGCTGGGAACTGCATATGGCTTGTAAGTATTTACACTGTGGATCGTGTATGTCTCTCTCTGCTGTGTCAATTTAATTATCATATAAAACTCCAGATCTGAATCTGGTCGTCATCCAGCTTCTGGGATAGCTCTGAACCTGGAGATAACTGGAAAAGTCAGTAAATCTATTTAAGATACTGTTGTGGCCACAAAAGAGCCTCCAGCAAGAGGAGTGGAGTAAGCTAACCCAGAAGAGGTCCTTGCTGACGTTACAATCTCCCTGCCTGTTTATGTGACGCTTCTCAGTGAGAAGCTGAGTCCAGTCCCTGGCACAGAAAGGCAAAAGGGGGAAACCGCACCTGTGGTTGGTATTCGCATGGCCCTTCTTTCATTCAGCACAGAGGTATTGAATCCACATTGCACTTAATGAGGCAAGCTCCCTTACCTTTGAGCAGTCTAGTAGTGGGAAAAAACCAATCCAAAATCTAGTCAAGTCATCCCTGGTGGAAAACATCTCTGAACACAAATAGTATATGGTTCACAGATACTAATATTTATAGTGAAGTGTTAGCCTATGTGTGAAGCCTTTTGAAAATGCAATGTGTCTTTATATTTCTTCCATTGTAGCATGCAGTCCATTCAGAATCTTGGGTTGGCCATCATTTCCATCATTGCTGGTATGATACTGGATTCTCGGGGGTATTTGTTTTTAGAAGTGTTCTTCATTGCCTGTGTTTCTTGTGAGTATTCCATGTGACAACGTTTTGTTTCTTTCACTACATAACAGAATGTTCTTATTTTTACTTAGGCATATCTCCCAGATTTGCCTAATTCTCGCCTGTGTATTAGAATTTCATAGCTGGTGACTTTCTAGCCCTCTGAAGATTCACAGGCATTTTTCAGGAGATTCCTATCCTGAAAGGCAGTGATGGAGTTGGTTTCATACTCTCTTTTAACTATTTACAGTTTAAAAAAAAAAACAAAACATTTTCCCACTTAAAGTGGAACAATTTGAAGAGTCCTGAGTATATCCCTAGTGTAACTATGTGGAAACATTGGTGTGATTTAGGTGTGAGTGCTCATGGTTATTCATTAGGCAGTTTTAAGTGACTTTTATTTTTACTCCGTAATTTAGTTTTTACCTATAATTTCATTGGTTTGAAATATGAAGCATTAGAAAACTTGAAAGAAATATAAAAATAAATTAGCGTTTGTCCATAATCTTTAGAATACATATAAATTGTGTTTATCTGAAAAGAAAATTCTCCTTAACACATCAAGATGTCTTTTATACTTCAATATTGTGCTTAAAATGACAAACCACAGTGATGATTTTATCAAACTTTGTTTTTATTTACAGGGAGTAAAGACTATCCATACCTGAAGTGTGGTATTTGCAGATAATTGCTTATGAGTTGCCTTGAGTGCATTTTGTTATCTCATAAATAAATGTGCTTGTTTTAGAAACAAGGACATCAAGTTTTAAAAATAAATGTTTAAAAAAGTGGGTCATATAAGAATTTCAAACATTAGGTCATAAAATGTTTTTTGTCTATTTTTGATGCTGCAGCATGTGGTTAAATGTCAGTCCACAGTTCAACATGTATTCGGGTCTCAAAGCAAGCACTGTACCATTTGATTATGTTTTTCCGTTATTTTATTTTATTATCATTACTTTTTTAGAGACAGGATTTGTCTCTGTGGTCCAGGCTGGAATGCAGTAGAGCAATCACAGCTCACTGTAACTTTGAACTGCGGGGTTCAAGTGATCCTCCCACCTCAGCCTCCATACTAGCTAAGACTACAGGTGTGCACCACCATGCTTGGCTTATTTTTAAATTTTCTGTGAAGATGCTGTCTCACTGTGTTGCCCAGACTGGACTTGAACTCCTGGCCTCAAGTGCTCCTCCTGCCTTTGGGATTACAGGCATGAGCCAAAATAATAAAACACTAGGCCTGCCCTATTATTGTAAAGTAAATTAAACAGTGTTCTTCACTTATTAAGGGAAAAAGCCAAGGGAAAACATGAATTTTGAGGTCTTGATTGGCTATGGGCTTCTGGGAGTCTAATGATCACATTTTAATGTTTGGTTACTTAAAATTTGTAAAATGGACCTGGCATTTTTGGACTGAAAGCCCCCAGAAGACTACTGTTTGGCGTCCTCTAAAATGATAAACAGTCGGGGGCTGGCAGGAGTTTTTGGTACGTCCATGAAAGAACCAGCACTGAGAAAGGGAGAGGAAGGAGGGGCAGGGCTGGGCTGTGGCTGGATCGGCTCCCTTTTTTGTAGGGGCCTCAACTTCCTTGTTTCTGGCCCTGCCACTCCTGGGCTGAGTAGCCCTTGGAGAAAATGGTGTGTAACTTATTTTTTGTGTTTTTGGAAAATAAAATAATGGGAATAATATTTTTATTTTAAATACCAATTGATAAAGGTTTGGTTGTGTCTAAGCTTTACTTTGTGATTATGATTACATAGGAATCATTGAGAAGAATACTTATTTTAAGGGCCATATGTTTTTTCACTCCTAGTGTCACTTTTATCTGTGGTCTTACTCTATTTGGTGAATCGTGCCCAGGGTAAGTAGAAGATCTGATATTTGCTTTTTAAACTGCAGTGGGTCATCTTGTGGGGTCTCTGGGTTGTCTGCCTCTTTGGGGGCCAGTGCTTTAGTTCATGCGGTAGTGACTTTCTGTTTATAATGATGGAAACACATTTGATTATATAATATATAATTATGTTTTCTGGGCCTTCATATTTATTAAAATTGCTGTCATTTTGTTAATCTTCTAGCCAGATCAGTTTCTTATAATATAAAATCTTAGATGTTATTTTTATATTAATATAAAGAAATATAGCATTTAAAAAGTAACCTAAAGCCCCTCTGTGTTATTGTCTTACATTAAAAAAAATCAGAATAAGCACATTTATAGCTATAATTTACATTTTAAGGTTCAAGATGTTTGGTTTAGAATTAGAAATTGCAGATTTTTTTTTCTTTTGCTAATTCATACTGTATGTATTAGTGCATTTTTTTGTTGTTGTTCTTTATAAGATTTTGATGCTGTCCTTAGTAATTTTTCTAACTGCTTGCTCCTAAAGAGTGTTATGTGTTTAGTAGAATATAATATACATTCTGTGTAAATAATTTTAGGTCATTTCCTTTTTTTAAAAAAAATAGGTTTTTTTTTCATTTCTTTCTTTTTTTTTTGACAGAGCCTCACTCTGTCACCCAGGCTGGAGTGCAGTGGTGCGATCACAGCTCACTGCAGCCTCAACCTCCCAGGCTCAAGTGATCCTCCCACTTTTACCTCCCAAATAGCTGGGACTATAGGTGTGTGCCACCACACCCAGTTACTTTTAAAATTTTTTGTAGATATGGGCTCCCTCTATGTTCCCCAGGCTGGTTTCAAACTCCTGAGCTCAAGCAGTCCTCCTGCCTCAGCCTGGGATTTACAGGCGTGAGCCACCACACCTGTTCATTTCCTTTAATTTCTCTTAATTTTCACTATTATTGAGTATTAATACAGTGTCCTGAAGCAATACACAAGTCCAAACTCAAAAAAAATGCTTAAATTAAGGGGTGATTATTTATATCACACAAGAATTTCATTTTTTCCCTTTGGGAAAGTTCTAGTAGATAAACCATTTCTTTTTCATTGTCGATAACTTTTTCTGTTACTTAAAATACAGTGTATCTATGCAAATGGTTGCATGTATGTGTGTATGGTTGAAATTTACTTATAATACGTACGTGGAAAAGATTGTGTTTATTTGTATTTTAGGTGGGAACCTCAATTATTCTGCAAGACAAAGGGAAGAAATAAAATTTTCCCATACTGAGTAAGTATTAAATGGGTGAAAAGTTGTCTTTATTTTTGAAATCTTAAATTTGAGCATTTCATTTCAAGGTTTGGGTTTTGAAGTTTTTTTTGATTCTCACGCCTGTTGTCCAGGCTGGAGTGTAGTGGCATTATCACAGTTCACTGAATCCTCAACTTCCTAGGCTCAGGCAATCCTCCCATCTCAGCCTCCCAAGTAGCTGGGACTGCAGGTATGTGCCACCATGTCTGGCTAATTTTTTGTACTTTTAGTAGAGATGGGGTTTTGCCATGTTGCCCAGGCTGGTCTAGAACTCCTGGGCTCAAGCGATCTGCCTACATCGGCCTCCCAAAGTGCTGGGATTACAGATGTGAGCCACCGCGCCTGGCCTGGGGTTTGAACTTCTAAGAGATTAGTCTTTCTTGAGTTTTGAGAGCTAACTATTATGTGTGGAACTATTATAACAACATTCTTGTTTTCTTCAGAAAGTTTAAAAATGGATATTAAGGCTTAAAATGAAGGAAAAAAATAATTGGGTTTAAGTTGCTCTCTGTGAGACAGAGAGAGAGAGAGAGATTGATCGATTGATCGATCGATCTATAGTACTTGTAATTTATTGGAGGAAAGTCCATCATCCTAAGGTCCTGGACTGGGCTTACCCTTCCATTCTCTCAGATATATTCTTTTTCTTAAGCAGTTGATAATTTTTCATCTTCTTCTGGTACCAATATGTGGTTCTATGTTCTCTGACTCATTCGGAAGAGATTTAAGTATATAGTGTGGTGTTTAAGTTAACTTACTTCTTTTTCTAAAAGTGTATACTGAAACATAATAGTGATTCTGTTTCCTGTTATTTCTAATATTTTTAGACATTGAAGTTTTTATTATTTTAAATATTTGTGAATATACCATGTGATTGTAAGTTTTGTGACTTTTGACTAGGTTAAAATCTGGTAGAATAGTCTGTTTTTTTGAGATGGGGTGGTTTTGGCTATATTAAATTCACTGTTAACAAATACATCTTAAAATAATCAGAAGTATGAGTTTTGAATATCTTCATGATAGTCATGTTAAAAGTTTGGAAACAACATAAATGTCTTAGAGTAGGGAAAATGGTTAAATATATCATGACACATCCATGTAATATGTTGTTAAAATCATGTTTTAGAAGGATTTTTAATGTCATAGATACTTAACATGCTGTATGTTAAGTAAACAAAAGATAAAAAGGCAAATATAATATCCTAATTTTATTCAAGAAAAAGTATGCTGTCACATGCTTATTTTAAACCCAAATACTTATGTATAACAGAGAAGATACCGCTAGAAATAACCTTATATTAATTGAAACCTCAATATTAATTAAAAGCAGAATATTTTTCAGATTTTCTACATTGATCTTTTGTGACTTTTAGAATCAAGAAGAGTTAAAAAATTATTCAGAAAAAAATGTGTAGCTTAGTATATGCTATTACGTGTCTTGTAATGCTTGGTTTTCATTTTATAAGGCAGATGAGTTTCATGTTTTTTCTTCTTTTTATAATTTATTGCATTATGTTTTGCAGATAAGAAGTTTAAATGAATATGTCATGAGAATGGGCTTAACACGTCGTTGGTTTGAAAACCTCCATTTTTAAAAATTTACGGTTTAGTTACTAGAAAAAATAGTGGACTAGAAAGTTATATTTATATCCAAATATACCTATTTCAAAGTGTATTCGTGAGGCCTGTTTTAGCCTGTGTCTTTTGTATTGTGTGTTGCTGAAGAATTCTACTTTTAGTGGGCTCATCAACAATGAAAGGGTTAGAAAATTGCTGTGGAACATCCAGGTGAACTTCAGGAAGGACAGTGAAAAATGGAAAACATCGGAGCTTCTGTTGAGATAATCTTCATTAGGTATATATCTTAGGGATACAGCCTTGTTTTTATCTTATAGCAGGAAAAAACCTTTTGAGGGGAATAGAAGGACTGTGTTACACAAAATAAACAATGGCATTGTCATAGGCCTTCCTTTTAGTGGTAGGGCATAATGCTGGGGAATATGTGAAGATGTTTGTATGAAGTCTCTTTCCGATCATGACCAGTAGCTTGCGCTGTACTCTGTAGTTATGTGGATTGCTGAGCAATGACCCTTTTCAATTGCTTATTTCTGTGTTACTGAGCACGACGTAATTAGGGACGTAATTTTATAGCATAAACTTTCTGTACAGTTTTTCTTATAGTCTAATAACTAAAAAGTGACCTTCAAATTATGATAATTGCCTATGTACATGGATAAATTAAAACACTGCACACAGAGTACTTGATGTCTTCTTTTGATTTTAAAAAATACAAAAACACTGATTTTAACTTTTATTCATGCAGAAGATTGCCTAGAAGAAAACCCAAGTTAGAATAAAGAGAACTTGCCCAATTACAGTCATTGAAGGATTATGGGAGTAGCTTTTTCTCCAGAGTAGAACTTTAAGTAACATTTGTGGTTTTTCTATATTAAATAAAATATGAGTATGAAGCTTCTCTGACAAACTTTAAATACTTTTTAATGTTTTTCAGCCTTAACATATTGTTTGTTAAAGTCAAGGAATGCAGATATTTTAGACAAAATATTAAACCAATGTATTTAGCTGATTATATTGTTTAAAGTACATGGCATGACATTGTAAGTGTAAATGTTTGGGAACAGATTGAAAGTACGTTCCTCATGCAAGGTAGCTTGGCAGCTTTATTTACATCTGTTTACATCTGTTTTTCTGACTTACAGTTTATTGTGTTGATACGGCTTGTCTCTGTGTCCGCACCCAAATCCTCATCTCGAATTGTAATCCCTGTGTGTTCGAGGGAGGGACCTGGTGGGAGGTGACTGGATCATGGGGGCAGTTTCTCCCATGCTGTTCTCATGATAGTGAGGGAATTCTCGTGAGAGTTGATGGTTTAAAAGTGTGGCACTTCCCCTTCACGCTCTCTGTCTCTCCTACCACCATGTAAGATGTGCCTTGCTTCCCCTTTGCCTTCTTCTATGATTTTAAGTTTCCTGAGGCCTCCCAGCCATGTGGAAGTGTGAGTCAATCGAACCACTTTAATTTACAAATTACCTAGTCTCAGGTAGTATCTTTATGGCAGTGAGAAGTGACTAACACATGTGTCATTATTGAGTTGTTAGTTCTTTAGGCTCTGACTGCCATATGACTGTTTTAGCACATGGGTGTTGAATATTGACCTCCCAAGTGCGGGAGAGTGCAGGAAGTCCACACTACTTCTGCTGGAAGGCCCATGTGGCCTGGCCTCTTGCCTTGTCTCTCCACTGCCTCTGTGCCCCAGTCACAGTGAGCTGCTTACATGTTTTCAAATGGGTTGTGTTCCTTTCCCTCCCAACGGGTTTGTCCACACTGCTCCCTTTGCTTAGAATGTTTTCTCCAAGGTTCTCTAGAACCTGTTTTTGCCTGATTTACACCAGAAAACCTTAGCCCCCAGCCCAGAACCATTCTTTCTCATGGAAGCTCTTCCAGATCCTTCAAGCTGTACTGGGTTCTTCTAAATTGCTGTGATCTTGCAGTTTTCCTTTTTAGCTTATTATCTGTGATAATGTGGATGTGGGTGTCTCTGTCTTCCTTAGATTGTAAGCTCTTTGAGGGCAGGGACTGCATTGTATCAATAGTGCCTAGCAAATGTAGGCACAAAATAAATATTTTTTTGAATGATAATAAAAAGAGTAAATTAGAATAACTCTTTTGGAGGATGAATTGGCAATATGAATAAAAAGTCATAAAAGGGGGATGGTGGTGGACTGCCTGCATTTTGGCTTAGCAATTCCATTGCTGATAACTTGTCCTAAAGAAACCATCAGATGAATATACATGTAAATATATTTTAAGAAAGTGTCTTCACTGCCGGATTTTATAGTAGCCTAAAGTATAATAGAAAGCCACTCTAATTTACAATAATAGGGGATTTGTTAAGTACATCATATTACATACCTAAAGTGAAATATTAAGTAGTCATTAAATGGTTTTGTTAGAGAACATATTAACATGGAATAATGTTGATGGCATTTTTACACAGAAGATTCATAGTGGTGCCATTTTTATAAAAACAAATGTATCTGCACAATATGTACACCAGTGTCTCTGAATGATGAGTTTCTATTGGCTTATTTATATTTTCTGATTTTTTCACAATAACTCTTTATTGTGTAATGAAGGTTTTAAAAACCCCACCAAGAATATAATTCAATGCAAGTTTGAGTTCTGCTCTTTTAAAAAAGTGATAATGTTCAGAAGGGAGGAAAGTAACAGGTAGTGTTTTTCAAAGAACTCTGGGGGTGAAGATGTGGGAGTTCAACAGTGCCATGAGTTAGAAATCAAATTTGCATTGCCAGGAATAAAATTGCATGTAAAGGGAATTTTCAGAGACAAAACGGAAGATAATGGCATCAAGGATAAATAAAACAATGCCTTTATTTTTTAGTCCTGGTATTCACTGATAGCAAACAACAGCCCCAACTTGTGTGCATGCTGCTTATGATATCTGGAAGGCCTCAACTCCAGCCTCATATCCTTTGCCCTCTTCCATCTGAGTGTTCCTGAGTGCCCCAGTGGGGATTTGGTTGTAGGCCTTCAGTGGTGATTTGCTGCCAAAATGTTCATGGAAGAAAGCTTTGAGTTTTGGTAAGAAATACTAAAAAGCCCTGACATCATGTAGGCCAGACAGCCAAACTTACCATAACTTATTAGCATTCATTTCTTTCAAGTATATTAGTGTACATGATCATGTACTCCTGTGCACATGTCTTTTCTTCAGTGGATCTGTATCAGTTCCAGGTTTTGGCAGCTGCCTGCTGCGGTGATCTACTGTGTTCCCTAAACTAGAACATAGAAAGTTCTAGTTTATTTTTCAGCACTTAGATTTTTAAAATGCCCTCGTAGATTTGGCAGGTTTATTGTGTGATGAAAATCAGTGGACCTACAGGGCATTTCATTTCAGATTATCATGTACTTATAGGCATTTGTCATTTTGTCTTTTTGAATAGGATCACCCTTGGTGATCCTGGGGCACTCAGGAACACTCAAATGGAAGAGGGCAAAGGATATGAGGCTGGAGTTGAGGCCTTCCAGATATCATGAGCAGCAAGCACACAAGTTGGAGCTGTTGTTTGCTACCAGTGAATACTAGGACTAAAAAATAAAGGCATTGTTTCATTTATCCTTGATGCCATTATCTTCCGTTTTGTCTCTGAAAATCACCGTTGGAGACTTGGTGCATGTCTCCCAAGTTTTACCGCGTAGTAGCTTTTGTGTTTCCATTTTCTTATTAGTGAAATAGAAGATCACTAGAGTTCCTTCTGTAGTACTCTCATTCTTAATTTATGAAACATAAGGGTATGGCTAATATATGTTAGATGTGTATTGGTGGATGACCTAAAACGTCTATAGATGTATCTCTCCATACCTTGTGTAGTTGATGGGTTGGGCAAGCTGGACCCTCCAGGATTGCATTCACATTACCGTGGTAAGTAAATGAAGCACCCTGGAGGGGCAACAGAATGCCCTCTGGAATTTCTAAGAGTCAATGACTTATCCCAAACAGCTGAACGTATGGGCTAAGTTCTTGCAGGTCTTGCTCCCTTCCCCCAATATTGAGGCTTGTTTAGTTTTCCAAGGAAAATCTGATTATTGTAGGGGTTCTATGTCTTACCATGTTTAGATAGTTTTTTTGTTGTTGTTTTCTTTTGTTTTTTTTGTTTTTTTCTTTTTTGAGACGGAGTCTCGCTCTGTCGCCCAGGCTGGGGTGCAGTGGCCAGATCTCAGCTCACTGCAAGCTCTGCCTCCCGGGTTTACGCCATTCTCCTGCCTCAGCCTCCCGAGTAGCTGGGACTACAGGCGCCCGCCACCTCGCCCGGCTAGTTTTTTGTATTGTTTAGTAGAGACGGGGTTTCACCGTGTTAGCCAGGATGGTCTCGATTTCCTGACCTCGTGATCCACACGTCTTGGCCTCCCAAAGTGTTGGGATTACAGGCTTGAGCCGCCGCGCCCAGCCGTTTAGATAGTTTTTAACCTTTGGAAGCCAACTCTGTCTGCCCTGGGGAAGAGGTAAAAAATTTCAGGACAAAAGGGAACCCCCCTACCTCCAGCCCAGTAGAGCCCAGATTTCACAGGGTAAAGTGAACAAGAGATGGACAGTGGATAGAGTGGTTGGGAGGAGGATGAGAGAGAGGCTGTGCTGGAGCTGGAAACAACAGAGCTCAAGAACTGGGAAGAGAAAAGTGGTTGGAGGTAGTAGGAAAGTGGGCCTGGCAGCAGGTCATCCCAGGATTTTAGAGTCATGCCCATGATGTGGAGTGAGTGTTAGAGGGAAGGTAAGAGTCCTCTTCGGGCTCTGGCAGGGTCCATGGAGGTAGAGACCAGGCTTAGTGGACGGGAGGGTGCAGGGAATGGGCCTGAAGGCAGTCATATTATCTCTTAAAATGTTTTCCATGACTTCCATTTTTTTTTAGAATTCTGTGAATTTTAATAGAGATTTGTGCTATGACACCACAATTAGGATGCAGAACAAATAGTTCCTTAATGTTTCAAAGGAAAAACATTAAAATTGCCTTTTAAGATAACATGTATGTGTTCTCTTCATGTGGAAATATTTGAGTTACCTTAGGAAGTTCTAGTTTATCTTTCAGCACTTAGATTTTTAAAATGCTTTTCGAGTCTAATGGCTAAGTACATACATTTTTATGATCATGCTACTTAATGTTTCGTAGACAATTTTTCACCTTTTGACATTTCTGAAATTGGGATGTGTCTTGTCTTTGTTAGCATCTCATGATTCAAAGGAGTACAGTAGTGGGGAAGACCAAGCATGATGCTTGTGGCGATGTCATGTTGCTTGCTGAGTAAGACATGCATGGGCTTCTGGGTCTTTGTTTCTGGCATCATTGACTGCAAGGCTCTTTGCTAGACCTGGCAACTCAGAGATGTGGAAGGCATGGACCACCTTGCTCAAGGGTCTTATGAATGAGTGGGGAAATGGACAGAGGATCAGTGATTCAGTGACTCTCATACAGCGTGATGAGGGCTGTCAGAGCAATGACAAGACTTAATAAGGTTCAGAGAACCTAGGACACCTGCATGATTTGAAGAGGAAGTGGTCTTTGAGCTGTATTGTAAAGGGTGAGTAGGCTAGTTCATCTAAAGGACAGAAGGAGCAGGAGGGGAGGGAGGAGGAGAAGATGTCCCAGAGCTAATCCTGAGAGAGGCTGCTGGTTAATGGAAATGAAGTGAAAGTGGCATGTGGGGAGTTCAGCTGTGCAAGGCAGATCACTGAAGTCTGTCTTCATGTTCAGGATTGTGATCGTAATCTTTTGAGCTTCTGGAAGATATTTATGCTGGTGATTCTCAAGATAGGATTTGAATTTTAGAAAGATGACCCTTTAAGCAGTAGGAAGGGAATGGATTGGGGTTTGAGGGGAACAAGTTTGGAGGCAGGAAAATGGTTAATAGGTTGGAGCATTGAAGCTAGAGACATCATGGGCCTTGAAGTAAGGCAGTGGCAGTGAAGATGGAAAGGAGGGACCAGTGCTCATAATGCTTGGAAGGTTGAACTGACAGGTGGTCATTTGCTGGATGTGAGGTGGGGGAGAGGCCAGAGTTAAGGACAACACCCAGATTCCTGCCTAGGGTGGACAGTGGTGCCATTCGGCTATCAAGACCACAGGCGAGAAGGTGCAGGGTTGGGAGGAAAATGAGTTTAGTTTTGGCATTGCGGAGCTTGTGGTGCCTGAGATTTGTATGAACAGGAACATGGGTTCAAAATGTGAGAGAGGATTGCTCTGAGGAGTGATTTGGGAGCCATCGGGGAGTCAGTGAGATTGCCCAGAAAGAATGTGGGATGAGGTGATAAGAGGGCCAAGGACAGTCCTGGGTCACATCCACTCACTGGGTGGGAGCAGGGAGAGATGCAGTCTATGGAAGCTAAAGAGGGTTTAAGAGGGAGTGAGTGGGCTGGGCACGGTGGCTCATGCCTGTAATCCCAGCACTTTGGGAAGCCGAGGTGAGTGGATCACCTGAGGTCAGGAGTTCAGGACCAGCCTGGCCAATAGAGTGAAACCCCATCTCTACTAAAAATACAAAAATTAGCTGGGCGTGGTGGTGAGTGCCTGTCATCCCAGCTACTTGGGAGGCTGAGGCAGGAGAATTGCTTGAACCCAGGAGGCGGAGGTCGCAGTGAGCCAAGATGCCAAGATTGTGCCATTGCACTCCACGCTGGGTGACAATAGTGAAACTCCGTCTCAAAAAAAAAAAAAAAAAAAAAAAGGGAGTGAGTGACAGTGTCAAATGCCAAGAAAGGTAGAGAGGATAGGGGCTGACAGTGTTCATTTAACTTGCAACTGGCGAGTCATTAGTTTGTTTTTGAGAGGAATTTCAGTGGACTGGAGTAGTGGGGTAGGCAGCAGCCACGGTGTAATGATTTGGAGTGTGAATTCCAGGTAGAAATTACAGTAAAAATTGTAGCCTGCCCTTGCAAGAAACTAGACTATAAAAGAAGAGAGTGTAAGATCTTCAGAGGCAGCTTCTTTGATTGTCGGGTTAATGCTTTATAAAGGCCTCTTTATTAATGTGTTTTTCTGCTTGCAGAGTGGAACATTCTCAGACTCTGTGATTCTTTAATTTTCTTGACGTGGCACTCTTTGCTTTTTGTTCATGATTTAAGCACTATAAAAATGCCCAGCTACAGCTTGCTGCAAGAACATACGTTTGGCTTTTTATCATGGAATTCTTTTTGAGGCCATTACCTTTGAAGTTGCTTGATACATTAAAAAAAGTCCTCAACAAAACAAACGTTGGGAAGTACAAATACTAAAGAGATTTTACTTGTTTATAGGAAAGTAAAATAATGAGAATACATAACTTTATCAGCTCAGGTTATGCTTAATTGCAAGCAATTAAAAACTATCTGCTTTTTATTGCCTTTGAAATATGGGATAAAAAGAAAAAGTGAGAATGCTTGCAGGTTGTGTGTCCTGGAACTGCTTTGAATTGAAGTTGGTGGGTGTTGGAACAAATAAATCCCAAACAACTTGTGATTTAGTTTTATAGGCACACATTCATAAATTGGATTTTTCAGTAATTCCAGAAAAGCACACACAGGAGAAGCATTTGCTATGTATTCATTTATTCCACGATGATTTAGTGAGCACCCATATGCTCAAGCCTCTGCTAGATCTGGGGGTGAGGGAGATAAGAGGATTTAAATAATGCTTCTCATACTTTGCAGAAAGGGAGATGTGCTAAGAGGGGTGTGGAGGATGGTCAGAGAAGGGAAGGCCTTCTGTTGGGTGATCACAGGAGGCTTCTTGGAAGAGGTGGCATTTGAGCTGTTTGCCGAGAGACAGACAACTGTTACAATTGTTCATTCTCTTTGACTAGTTTGTTTCATGTTAACGCCCTTGACTTCTCTGTGTCTTGACACTGTTTACTTATGTGATTTTCTGATGCTTTGTTATCTGAGAGCAACTCCTATCCTCTGCTCTGTCAGCACTTTCTGTGATTCCTGTGTATCCTAGGTCTTCTGTTCTTTTTCTTCACTTCTCTCTCAGAGATACCCTTTTCTGATTCAGCTCTGAATATTTGCCTACCCAGTTGGCCCCAAACCCAGAGCTTGAGATTCAGTTGTCTCTCAATCTCCACCCTGCATTTCCAACTTGGGGTCTCACTAGCAGCTCACAGTAGCTTGTGTGAATCTGAGCTCTCCCTAACAGCACACAGTCCCCTCCCTCCCTTCCTCCCTTGTCCACCCACTGAGTACTGGGTGCTAGTTGATCATTCTTCTGATTCCTGTGGCTCAGAGTCTCAGAGTAGTTTTTGTTATGTCTCCCTACCAGTCGTGTTTAAATAATCATTTTATTTCTGTTTTTTCCAATATGTTTAAAGATTTTAGTTCTCCTTATGCCACCTTAGTCCTGTCTGTTATCTGCATTCTTGGATCCCTGCAGTGGTCTTCTAAATATCAATCATCTTTCCTTTCATGATTGACATCACCAGTGCTCACTGCCTGCCACACTTGCAATGTTGCTGGGATACCATGTTCTATGGGTTGACAAATGGAGTTGTGAGGGAGATAAAACAGACCTGAAATGATAAAGGAGTCCATGTCAACTTCAAGGGAATAAGCCCCGTGGGAGAGTCAGCAGTGCAGAGATCTGAGGCAATTGGAGGATGCTGAGTCCATGGCCTGTGGAAGTTGGGAACGTAGGCATTTGGAGAAGGCTTTGTCAGGGATTGTAGAGATGTAGACGGCAGGCCCGTGGCAAAATGTGGGAGAGGTTGGAAGCCACAGGGTGTG
>NW_012107698.1:642560-649296 GCF_000951045.1 Mandrillus leucophaeus | reverse complement strand
GTGGGGTAGGCAGCAGCCACGGTGTAATGATTTGGAGTGTGAATTCCAGGTAGAAATTACAGTAAAAATTGTAGCCTGCCCTTGCAAGAAACTAGACTATAAAAGAAGAGAGTGTAAGATCTTCAGAGGCAGCTTCTTTGATTGTCGGGTTAATGCTTTATAAAGGCCTCTTTATTAATGTGTTTTTCTGCTTGCAGAGTGGAACATTCTCAGACTCTGTGATTCTTTAATTTTCTTGACGTGGCACTCTTTGCTTTTTGTTCATGATTTAAGCACTATAAAAATGCCCAGCTACAGCTTGCTGCAAGAACATACGTTTGGCTTTTTATCATGGAATTCTTTTTGAGGCCATTACCTTTGAAGTTGCTTGATACATTAAAAAAAGTCCTCAACAAAACAAAGGTTGGGAAGTACAAATACTAAAGAGATTTTACTTGTTTATAGGAAAGTAAAATAATGAGAATACATAACTTTATCAGCTCAGGTTATGCTTAATTGCAAGCAATTAAAAACTATCTGCTTTTTATTGCCTTTGAAATATGGGATAAAAAGAAAAAGTGAGAATGCTTGCAGGTTGTGTGTCCTGGAACTGCTTTGAATTGAAGTTGGTGGGTGTTGGAACAAATAAATCCCAAACAACTTGTGATTTAGTTTTATAGGCACACATTCATAAATTGGATTTTTCAGTAATTCCAGAAAAGCACACACAGGAGAAGCATTTGCTATGTATTCATTTATTCCACGATGATTTAGTGAGCACCCATATGCTCAAGCCTCTGCTAGATCTGGGGGTGAGGGAGATAAGAGGATTTAAATAATGCTTCTCATACTTTGCAGAAAGGGAGATGTGCTAAGAGGGGTGTGGAGGATGGTCAGAGAAGGGAAGGCCTTCTGTTGGGTGATCACAGGAGGCTTCTTGGAAGAGGTGGCATTTGAGCTGTTTGCCGAGAGACAGACAACTGTTACAATTGTTCATTCTCTTTGACTAGTTTGTTTCATGTTAACGCCCTTGACTTCTCTGTGTCTTGACACTGTTTACTTATGTGATTTTCTGATGCTTTGTTATCTGAGAGCAACTCCTATCCTCTGCTCTGTCAGCACTTTCTGTGATTCCTGTGTATCCTAGGTCTTCTGTTCTTTTTCTTCACTTCTCTCTCAGAGATACCCTTTTCTGATTCAGCTCTGAATATTTGCCTACCCAGTTGGCCCCAAACCCAGAGCTTGAGATTCAGTTGTCTCTCAATCTCCACCCTGCATTTCCAACTTGGGGTCTCACTAGCAGCTCACAGTAGCTTGTGTGAATCTGAGCTCTCCCTAACAGCACACAGTCCCCTCCCTCCCTTCCTCCCTTGTCCACCCACTGAGTACTGGGTGCTAGTTGATCATTCTTCTGATTCCTGTGGCTCAGAGTCTCAGAGTAGTTTTTGTTATGTCTCCCTACCAGTCGTGTTTAAATAATCATTTTATTTCTGTTTTTTCCAATATGTTTAAAGATTTTAGTTCTCCTTATGCCACCTTAGTCCTGTCTGTTATCTGCATTCTTGGATCCCTGCAGTGGTCTTCTAAATATCAATCATCTTTCCTTTCATGATTGACATCACCAGTGCTCACTGCCTGCCACACTTGCAATGTTGCTGGGATACCATGTTCTGAGTTGACAAATGGAGTTGTGAGGGAGATAAAACAGACCTGAAATGATAAAGGAGTCCATGTCAACTTCAAGGGAATAAGCCCCGTGGGAGAGTCAGCAGTGCAGAGATCTGAGGCAATTGGAGGATGCTGAGTCCATGGCCTGTGGAAGTTGGGAACGTAGGCATTTGGAGAAGGCTTTGTCAGGGATTGTAGAGATGTAGACGGCAGGCCCGTGGCAAAATGTGGGAGAGGTTGGAAGCCACAGGGTGTGGTGGGAAAGCCGTGAATTGAAGAGTTCAGCTGAGACTAGACTGTGACAGGGCTAGCATGTCAGTGTGAGGGAGCTGGGCTTTATTCTGTAGAAGTGAAGATATGGGGGAGAGTGGACAGTTGGGGAAGGTGGGATGTATGGAACTGAAAGAAAATCTGGAGATGCCGTGAAGGGATAGGAGATGCTGTGAAGGGAAGGGAGGCCAGTGTGGAGACTTTGCAGGAGTCTAAGCTGTGATGTTTTCTTTAATTCGTTCAAAACATGGGGGCTGCCAGATTAAGTTTCTAAATCATGACTTTGATCCTACTACACTTCTGCTGAAATGCCGTTGGTGATTCCTCCTGGTGTGAGAAGTAAGTGGTTCTTTCACTGGCATGAGGGGGCTTCATCATCACATGTCAGCCTGCTCTTCCAGCATTGTCTCCAACTCCTTGCCTTCAGGAACCAACCAGTGACTTTCACACAATTAAATTTGCTCACAGTGATCTCTCTTTCCATTTTTTCCACTGCTTGGGACATTCTCCTGGTTGAAATTTCTCCCAGCCTTCAGGTACTCTTAGACTCTTCATGGCCCTCTCAGCCTGAGTGTTCACAGTCCCCTTTTAAACTCCTCTAATGCTTACTGCCTGTGTTATTCATTTTGATAATCAACAACTGACATAATTTCTTCTGTAGCTGCTTAAGCTGTTAGTTAGTAGCCATATTGTTGTTTGTATGTTTTTATATTTTGCTTCTCCAACAGTCTGTACCTTCCTTAAGGGTTGGGATTGTGTTTGGCACTTTTGTCCCTTGCTATAGCCATCATATTTTCATCCAATATGAAAATAGCCCCAGTCACTGTATTTTGAACATCATAGTATTTGCTGACCTTTGCTTTTGTTTTAACCTGTCCAAACAATCAGGAAGATTATAGAAGATTCTAAGGGCCCAGGGGGATAACAGATTTGAGGATCCCAGCTTTCCCCAGGATGGAGGGCATTGAATGGGTAAATTCAGAGAGGACTTTTGTTTTGTTTTGTTTTTCTGGTTTTCTTATCCGCTTCTATAGGTGAGTTTTCTGTTATCACAAAGGAAGTGACGAATTTCTTCTTGCCTCAGGTTTGACAGTGGATTCCTGGTTCTACTTACAATGGGGTCCTTTTCCTGAAGGGATAGCCTAGTTTGATCCTAGTCTCTTGAGATAATTGTCCCTGAAAACTCAGTATATGATGTCAACTAAGTTAAACTTTTTTGATCCTAACTGTCCAGAAATAAGTTAAAAATGGATGTTTATACTTTGCTGTTAAGTAGGTCAAGAAACTGCAGAAGCAATTTAGCCTTATATGGATCGGAGAAATAATTGCAAGCACATAGGTTAACAAGAACTTAAAGACAGGAAATCTTTGGCTAGGAGTGTAATGTATTTGCCTTTTAGACAAAGACAGTGCATCCTGAGGAGTCTACATTAGTTTTCTTTCCACCTCCAGGGTTGAAAGGCTGGTGGGCATAGAGGTAGTGGCTTTATGGCATGTGGGCTGGCTCCAAACCTTTCTTGGGGGAGCCTGGTGTACCAGTTCTCCAGTAATGTGAAACCTTATTAATTTGTAAGGGTGATAATTGGGACTGTAACTCAGCTGAAACTTGCCTATGTGTTATGCAAAGAAAGGACCAGAAATTAATGATATAAGCGAGAGAGCTGAGAGAATGTTCAAAAGAGCAAACATTTTAAGCTCTCTCAGCTCCTATAGAAACATTTATTTATGTGGAAACAGCTGACCTGCTAATTAGAAAACATCCTTGCCTATTCATTAAATCAATTATCCTGAGGAATTCTGCTAAGCAACACTTAGTCCAGTTCTAATTATTGTGTGTCCTTGAAGGGAAAAAACTGTACTTTTAGAATAAAATGTTATAATGTAGGCATACGCATGGTTTACTCAGACATTTCCCATAATTGGAGTGAGATAGTAATGAGGGGTTATGCTCGTTTCTTTTAAAAAGAATTTAACCACCTTCTCTTCATAGGGAGATTAGTGAATTATTAGATAATGTATTTTTAAGTGTTTTGCTCTTGTCTCCCAGGCTGGAGTGCAGTGGCGTAGTTTGGGCTCACTGCAACCTGCACCTCCTGGGTTCGAGCGATTCTCCTGCCTCAGCCTCCCAAGTAGCTGGGACTATAGGCACCCACCACCGTGCCCAGCTAATTTTTGTATTTTTAGTAAAGATGGGATTTCCCCATGTTGGCCAGGCTGGTCTTGAACTCCTGACCTCAGGTGATCTGCCCGCCTTGGCCTCCCAAAGCACTGGGATTACGGGCATGAGCCACTGCTCTTGGCCTAGATAATGTTATGTGTAGACCTGAGAAATCCTTGGAAATCATTATTGTTAAAAATAAGAAGTTTTCTTTAAGGGTTATCTTTTTGGATTACTTTGAGTCTTAACTAAAAAAAATCTTTTTAGGGAATAAACATCATTATGACTTAAGACATTGATGAAGTTTTTTTTTTTCCGTAAACTCCGACATGTTTAAATTTAAATAAAAATGAAGTGAATCAGTTTTCTTGCAGCCGCTTTACTCTGTATCTCCCATTTTATCCCGCAGAGCTTTTCCTAACAAGAACACTGGTTAAGCAATGTAGTGAAAGAACACACAAGTTCTCCTCAGTGTTCTGCAGATAACAGCAATTGTATGAACAAGCGAGTTGGCCTAAAATGAGGAGTCGGTGCTGTCAAGGAGAACTTGGGCCGGCTCTAGGCTGGTGTTTGGATGGGGGCATACCTTTCAGTTTTGGGAGCGTGTGCCTCGGAGGCCACTGCCTGACTTTGAAAGCTGCATTCAACCCTGTCATCTGGGCATTCTCCCACTGGGTAAGCTTGGAAAGTTACTTCACACTGTGTGTGTCAATTTCCTTCTCTGTAAATGGAGGAAACAATGGCCTCCACCACAAGGGGCTACTGTGAAGATTAAATGAGTTCCGCCATGCAAAGGTGCTCTTTCATAGTAAGGTTTCATTTGCAGGTCCATTTGCTCACTCATTCATTCAGCCCCTATCTATTGTGCCCTTACTATGTGCCAGGCCCTGCTATGGAGGCTGGGGGATCAGCCATCAGAGGAGATCTTTGTCCTATTGGAGCCTATACTTCAGTGGAAAGAGATCATAAATAAGTAAATGAATCAATAAGTCCAGGTAGTAATAAATGTTGCAAAGACAATATATAAGGAAATAGAGTGATTGGGTTATGAGGGGAGAGGTCAACATTAGCTATGGTGGGCAGGAGTGGCCTCTGAGTAGGTGACATTTGAGCTGAGACCTGAATGACAAGAGACCAATGAGAGCTCTCTTTAAAATAAGAAAGTTTTCTTTCCTTTGTTTTGGTGGCTCTCTCCATACTCTTATTTTAAACTCACTTAACATCAATATAAAAGTGTCCTTTGCACTTTTAGGAGGTCTTGACCCCCTCTCCCACCAGCACTCATCTGTGTTGAAACAAGTTGTTGCTAGTGGTGTTAGGGCTCATTTTCCCCAAGCTTCACCTTGGCAGTATCCAGATCTGTTCACCCCTGGGAATTTCTTCCTTCCCCCCAGCTGGATGCTTGCCCACCTTGTTCTGCCTCAGTTTCTGGAGGAGCCTGACTCTATTGTTGCCCCCCAAAAGAAAGTACAGGACTGGGTTGAGGCAGCTGCTCACACTCACCAGAGGCCTCCATATCTTGTGGGCCACACTGGCTGCCCTCAAGAGCTGGCAGTCCTGAGAAAGCAGAAAGCGGATGGTGAGGTAGAAGGAGCGAGTGACATGGAAGGGCACAAAACAGAGGGTGAAGAGGCCACACACCAGTAGGATGGTCCGGATGGACTTGGCTCGGGCTGCGTTGCCTGTCCTCATGTGGTTTTCCTCTGGCTTGGTCAGGCTCCTGACCATCAGTGAATAGCACACCACAATGACCAAGGTGGGAAAGACAAAGCCAGACAACGTCAGAACTACACCATAGGCAAAATACCGGTCAAAATTCTCTGGGTTGGTCGTGTCATAGCAGATCATTTGGCCATTGATGTAGTCCGTGTGGGAGAAGGCCAGTGTGGGCAGCAGCTGGAGGACCACCAGGGCCCAGGTGGCGCCGGTGCCCAGCCAGGCATGCCTGCGGGTCCGGTAGGGCAGCGAACGCAGCGGGTGGCACACACCTAGGAAGCGGTGCACAGAGATGCAGGTCAGCAGCAGGATGCTGCCGTAAAGGTTGGCATAGAACAGGAAGCGCACCAGCTTGCAGAGCAGCTCCCCGAAGGGCCACCTGTCATCTAGTGAGTAGGTGATGATGAGGAAGGGCAATGTCAGCACATAAAGCAGGTCGGCCACCATCAGGTTCACCAGATAGATGGTGGCACAGCTCCAGCGCTTGGTTTGGCACCAGGAGAGCCACAAGACAGTGCCATTTAGTGGCAGCCCTAGGATAAAGATGATACTGTAGGTCAGGGAGAGGTAGACTTGCTTGTACTTCTCTGACAACTGGCAGAGACCTTGGTCCTGTGACGTGTTAGTGTCCAGCTTCTCCATGTCCTGGGAGGCTTCCTTCAGGGGCAGAGCTCCACAACAGCTCCTGCTTCTGCTTCCCCTGGAAGGAAACAAAATGGACAGCATAGCATCATGACCTCAGCCTGGCATTCAACTTTGTCTCCCAAAGTCTAGTCAGAGACCTTGTTTGAAAGAGACCAATCCCAGGAAAATAGAGGAATTTTTTTTTTTTTTCTTTTTTTGAGACGGCGTCTCGCTCTGTCGCCCAGGCTGGAGTGCAGTGGCCAGATCTCAGCTCGCTGCAAGCTCTGCCTCCCGGGTTTACGCCATTCTCCTGCCTCAGCC
>NW_012107698.1:594461-641440 GCF_000951045.1 Mandrillus leucophaeus | reverse complement strand
CTTCATTCACTCCGTCAATCAACAAACGTTTATTGAGCATTTGTTGAGTCAGGCACTGGGGATACGAACATGAGTAAGATACAGCTCTTGCTTTCCAGGAACTCACAGTCTAGTGGGGGAAGACATAAATGGGTATAGCTGATTGTAATATGATGTGAAAAATGGTCAACAAAGTGTGTGAAAATCAGCAGGATACAGTGAATTCTCCCCTGAGGGAATTGAGGGCAGTCTTCTTAGAATAGGCAGCATTTGAACTGCTTGGGAGAAGAAACATGAGTTTGTTAGCAGAGATGGGTGAGAGGCATTGGGTAGGGGGAACTGCACAACCAAGGGAATGAAAGCTGAAAGGGTACAGTGTGTCCAGGGAGGGCAGGAGAGTCAGCTGCTGGAAGGAGGTTGTCTTAGCAGGACAGTGATGGGATACGGCTACTGTGATGGTCAGTTTCAGGTACCAACTTGACTGGGTTAAGGGTATGCCTTTGAAGGTGTTTCTGACAGAGATTAGTGTGTGAGTCAGTGGACTGAGGAAGATCTACCCTCACCCAGTGTGAGCGGGCCCCATCCAATCAGGTTGAGGGCCTGGACAGAAGAAAAAATGGCAGAGGAAAAGCGTATTCACTGTTTGTACTGGAGCTGGGACACTCTTTTCCTGCCCTTGGACATCAGAACTCCAGGTTCGCTGGCATTTGGACTCTGGGACTTGCACCGTCTGCCCTCTGGGTTCTCAGGCCTTCAGCTTCAGACAGTTACACCATTGGCTTCCCCGATTCTGAGGCCTTTTGACTCAGAATGTGCCACACAGCTGGCATCCCTGCTTCCCCCGCTGGCAGATGGCATATTGTCCGACTTCTTGGCCCCATAACTGCTCAAGCCAGCTCCTATAGCAAATCCCCTCTCCTGTATCTGTATAGGAGATATAGATGGCAACATGGACCTGGGCCTGAAACAGAGGGAGTTACTGGTCACCAGTGCAGGGCTGTTGAAGTGCATGCAGGTGAGAGATGACCAGTATCCTAAGCAAGGCCAATGCAGGGTGGATGCAGAGAAGGAGACGCTGCTGAGGCAGGAGTGATGGGCCTCATTGCATGTGAGGCATGAGCCAGATGAGTTGAGGGTGTTTGAGCTCTACAGTGTTGAGGACTGTGTGGGTGGTGAGTGTCTGAGGTGAGCACGAGGCTGAGGACGGGCGTTCTGAAGTTGGTGGCGGGGGACGGTGGCTCTCCATGCCTCAGCCTGCTGAGGGGCTCACCACCCTGCTCCCTGGCTTTAAAATCTGGAGAGCAAAGCTTTTATGACTGGGCGAGTAAAAAGGCCATTGTCATTCATTTTGTACCCTATGATTTGTTCATGCTGGGGGGCTGGAAAATGCTTAGGCATTTCTAGTGAAGTTGCCTTCCCATCTCAGTGTCAGCTCTTGGAGGGAAGCCGAGGAGGGAATCCACCATTATTTAGCACTGACTTGGGTCTGGCAGTCCATCCACGTGATCTTACTTAATCCTCAGAACAACCTTGTGAGCAAAACATTATTACCTCTGTTTCATGATGAGGAAATTGAGAGTCAGAGAACCCTCTAGGGCCCATTAAGATCCTTAGTCTAGTAGGCAGTACTCTGATCTGGCCCCTGGGCTAATGCCCTTCAAAGGACTGTTTTGGTGTAGTGAGAAGTGCTCAAATTCCACCTCTGCCAGGGGCGAGTATGCCTTCTCAAGCACTCACCGTATCTCTGAGCCACGATTTCCTCAGCTCTTGTAAAATGAGACAATCCCTTTCTGGGGAGACTGCTGTGAGAATTACCTAGAAGAGAGGCAAGTGCCCCACGGGGCAGCCACAAGGGAGAGAACCATCTTCCCATCTCTTCCCTCTCCCTCTTTTAGAGACAGTGGTACCCTGGAGACCTGAGCTCTTTGGTTTATGTGGCTGGGTGAGAGGCCAGGTGTGGCTTTGCTACCCCAGGATGGGCAGGGTCACTTTATTCCTGTCTGTTACTGTCTGTGAACCCAATTTTGTCTACCACCAATTCATATGTTGAAGCCCTAACCCCAGAGTGACTGAATTTGGAGTAAGAAAGTAATTAAGGTTAAATGAGGTCATAAGGATGGGGCCTAGTCTGATATGATTAGTGTTCTTATTAAAAGGGACACTGGCTGGGCACGGTGGCTCATGCCTGTAATCCCAGCACTTTGGGAGGCAGAGGTGGGAGGATCATTTCAGGTCAGGAATTTGAGACCAGCCTGGCCAACTTGATGAAACCCCATCGCTACTAGAAATACAAAAATTAGCTGGGCATGGCCGTGTGCGCCTGTAATCCCAGCTACTCGGGAGGCTGAGGCAGGAGAATTGCTTGAACCCGGGAGGCGGAGGTTGCAGTGAGCCCGGATTGTGCCACTGGACTCCAGCCTGGGTGACAGAGTGGGACTCCATCTCAGGAAAAAAAAAAAAAAGGACACCAAAAAGCTTGCTGTCTCTGCCATGTGAACACATGGAATTAAATCTGTGAATTGACTTTAGCATTTAATATTTTATCTCCATCTGGAGAATGTCTTGAACAAGTGAAACCATTTGATGGAGTCTCATAAATGCCTTCAGACAGTAGAAGTTTGTTTTTACAAGTTTTTAAAAATAGTAACTTGATTCATATGTATAATTCTTAATTTGCAAAGATGAACTAGGGACTTATTTACATCACAGCATAATTATTTGATTTTGTAACAGATTCATATAAGGGGGGCGCCCTGGGTACAATTAATTAGGTGGTGGATTAAAGTAGCAGGTGGTTTGTTTGGAATTAATTTTCTAATGCGTTTCAAATCCACTAGATAACTTGATGTTATTTGGTCACTTGACCACTAGGTGGCAATAAAGACCAACAGGCTACAATCCCTTCCCTACCCATCGGCCCCGCTTCAACCCCAAAAATGGAAGCCAGAATTAGGGTTGGGCTTTTGTCCAGGTATAGCAGCTGTGAAAGAGATATAATTCATTGAAGACATGTAAAAAAATCCCACCGATGGAAGAATCTCCTATTGGTCTGTTGTCTGCTGTTACTATGTTAGGTTCACACAAAGAAATGGAATGTAGCCAGCTGAAAGCTGCCTGTTGGGATGATTCTTCAGACCATCCCGTGAGATAGGCATGGCAGGCACTGTTCCCCCACTTTACAGCTGAGGAAACTGAGGTTCAGAGAGGTTAAGTAGAAGTCATGTCTATGGTGATTTGGGGAAAGCCTAGACTTTTTACAAAGCAGAGATTAAGCAAGTTTCCAGATTCCTAGGGACTGTTTTCTTACCTACTTGTCCCTCCAGTGCCTGTCACCACCACCTGGAAGAAGAAAGACGTGGAAATAAAATAGCAAGTCATCTCTGGAGTCACTAGATACAGCACCTCTGTCATAGATGACAGAACCCTAGCTCAAAAAGCGTGATCTGGAGATAATAATAGAAAGATAACAATATATAGCATTAAAATAAAAACTGTCAAAAGTGAGACCCCTCTCCCATCCAAGTACTAACCAGGCCCAACCCTGCTTGACTTCTGATCAGATCAGACGCATTTAAATTGGTATGGCTGTGGACACATAGCAACCCTATACTCAGTTTAACATATACCTTGAGTCTGATCATAAATGGCCCTGACGTTAGCTTTTTAATGATTTTGTATTATATTTTAACAATGTGGGCTTACACCTTCTCTGTACCAGGGCCCCTCTTCCATGTTTGAATTGTCCTGAAATATAGGAATCTAAGGGCTTTTATTTTTTCACAATGAAAGCAAATCGGGCTCTTTAAATAATTTAGAAGACTTTCTAGAGACAGTGAGTACTTAATTTCAATAATCTGTACAACAGCTTGCACATTTTTGTTTTCTATTTACAAGGATCTGACACAATTGGCATCTTCAACTTTGTGTAAACAGGGGGAGTGATTGGGAAACTTGTCACAGCAGAGAAGGTGGCTGCTCTGAAATCAATGTTACTCTGTCTGGAAAAATAATTGCTACCTTTCTCTTTTTAATCCATATGTACATTTGTGTGATACCCCAAATTGACTCTGAAATCAGAATTTTTAACCTCAATTACTGATGTGGTAAAAATAGCTGTAGCTATATTGTCCTGTAGCTGTGAAAGCCCATCACTGCCTCTAGGCTCAGGACCCTCAAAGGGGATCTTGAAAAAATCTTTTTTTCTTTTACTTTCATTTAGCACCAAAGATCTTTAAATGCATCATGACTGAGTCTTTCCTGTGTGCTGTATATGAAGAAATGCAGAAAGCTGGTTTCGTTTGGGGCAAGATAAGATATCAGTCACAGAGCCTGGGGCTCCAGGAGTCGTGGCAAAGTTGCCTAAGGCATCTGCAGATACAGTCCTGGGGGCTGTATCCCAGGACCCCTCCTTTGATCTGGTCTTACCCTCAGGCAGCAAGTTCCCCTGACAGCCTGCCTGGAAAATGCTACTTACAGTGCTAACACCCTCGTGTGCTGCCCACCATCAGAGCTTTCTTGTTGCTATAGGATTTCTGGGGTGGGAGGGTGGTGCTGGTGGGGGAAGAATCTACAGCAGCTCTGGACACTCAACATGTTGGGGAGGAGGGAGAATGAGGCTGGCTTAGCCTGAGTCACCCAGAAAGCAGAGCCAAGGCTGAATGGGCTACTGTTTTATTGGAGAGTGCAATCCCAGGGAGCAGGAGTGAAGGACAGGGGAACGACCTGTTGAAGGAGGGAGAACCAAATGCGAGAATTTGAAGATGTGTTATTGAGTTGGCCCACACCCAAGGCAACTGAGTGCCCAGTCCCAAGGGACTGTCCTCTGAGAATCTGAAACCTGAATCTCCTGTGTCTCAGGAATCGATTGTGCCTCATACCCTCAGGCACAGGAGAGGGAAGCGTTTATCTGGCAGCTCCTGTCTCCTACTGGCCAGGCCAATGCTCCCTGGATGAGCTTCAGGGCTGTTCTTCCTGCAGGGGCTTTGAGAAAGACAGTTCTCCTCCAAAGGGGGCTGTAACAGCGGGTGCATGGCACGTCCTGTGAGAACAGAAGAGGATCAGAAAGACAAGACGCACTGAAAGAGATGATTTCCTTTGTCACGGAGCCCTATTTTACTTTTGCCTTTTAAAGTATTAACCCCTCCCTCCCCACATACGCCTGGGTACCTCTTCATGGGAGAAGAAGGGTTTGTGCTGTATCTGGCCCTGGATACTTTCATGGGAAGTGATTTTTCCAGTTTCTTTTTACTATTTTTTTTTCTATTGAGTTGTCTATCTTTTGGTTATTGATTTCTAGGAGTTTTAAATATATATTTTGGGTAAAAGTCTTTTCAGTTACATGTTACAATAATTTATTTCCTACTCTGTGCCTTACCTTTTCTCTGGCTTAATGGTATATACATATAATTTCTTTTTGAGGAATAGAAGTTCTTAATTTTAATATAGTCCAAATTATTGATTTTTCTTTTATGGTCCTACTTTTTGTATCTGGTTTAAGAATATTTCTCTACCTTAGGGTTATAAAGATATTCTGTGTTACCATAGGAAAGCCTTTCCCCTTTAGATCAAATTGATTTGGCCCACTAAAGGGTTTAGTGTTTGTGTGTGTGTCTCACCAGCTCTGTGTGTGTGTGTAAGAAAAACGGAGAAACCTGCTCAAATTTGCATATTGAAAAAATATCACTCTGCTATTTGGAGAGCAAGAAACACTGGGAGATGAATTAGGAGGCTATTGCTCTAGTCTGGAAGATAGATGAGGAATAGGTGGGTATGTAGGGGGCTAATGAATATGACTTGGTGATGAATTAAATAGGTGGGTGAGGGAGGGCTTAAGGACTACCCCTAGTGACTCTTCTGCTGCTGCCAACCAATGCCTTTACCTTTCTTCTGTCTATTATTTCATTGCCTTTTTCTAATCACTTCCTATTTCTTCCATGCCTCTCCTGACTCTACCTTCTTTCTGAGCATCCTTTGGCTTCTGCTCCTGTTGCAAATTACTAACTCTGCGGGCAGAGCCAAATAAATTCTCCCAAGACACTGACTGGCCCAGGTAGTCAGCATTATTTCTGTTTGGGTAGGACAGCACAGCCAGAGCTCTCATAGGCAGTAGGTCAGCACACATGTTCGCTTGCTGGGTGGCCCCTTCATTATGGCCAGGGGCTGGTGTCATGGGGCTCATGGAGTTAATGAGCAGTGCACACTTGATGGAGATGAACATTTAGGGTTACTCTGTCTTTAGGGTCTTTCAGAAACACAGTTCCCCTCAGAAGGGGGCTGTGAGTAACAGGTACATGGCATGTCCTATGAGTATGGAAGAGCAGCGGAAAGAGAACACATACTCAAGAGGGCAAATTTTCTTTTTCACTTCATGTTTTAAAATGTCTAAATTATGAGCTTGCTTTCTGAAACACATACTTAGAAATTTCTCATGACTCGAAAACAAATGTGAATAGCAAATGTAATATTTGAAGCTGGCCTCCAACACAGAGAGTTTCATTTATTAATAGTATGCCAGTCAGAGCCTTGGCTCTGAGATATTTTGTTCATGCATAAACCATACATTCGAACTGACAGTACTATTAATGATGGAATGCAGTTATGTATGTTCATGGTAAAAGAGCAAAGTATGTATTTTTGAACCTGATTATATACAAAACAGATTAAAAACAGTAGTTTTAGAAAACAAATATAACCCTTGATTTCCTGTTCAGTAAAACATGTCCATGAGGAGGTCTCTGAAAGCCTTACAGTGAAATATGAGGGGAAGGTGTGGAGTTGCAAGGGGTTTCATTTAAATACAAGGCTCATGTATTAATATTTTCATTGATTTATTTCCCTGCCAATATGTTCTGACATAAATATGGTGATCTATAATGTATCGACCATAAAAGTCAACATTATTTTTAAAGCTGACTCAGGGAAATAAAACCTCATTGTTAGTGCTGATATATACGGTATGTTATCCCGTTGAAAAATTAACCCGTCTTTTCCTGCTCCCGACTGAACTAAATAAGAGGTAAGCACTTGGATGGCTGCTGACCTTTTGTGCATGTTTTGCTCTCTGGCCAGTGTCTGGTTTGCAACGGGATTGGCCCATGATGTGAAGTAAAGGGCAGCACATATTCAACACTCTTCAGAGAAGACTCTGCCAAGAATGACAGCTGATCAGCAGAACTCTTTGCATTTTAGAGGATCAAAAGGCCTGTGAAACTTTTCTGGACACATACCATGGAGCCCATAACCTGTATCGTTGGTGAACAGTGACAAGAGGAGAAGTGGCACAGAGGCCCCAGCTCAGAGGGGAGATGTGGAAAGCATCAGCCGTGGGTGCTCACAGAGAAGAGCCTGAGTCTGGGATGCTAAAGGCAAAGGCTGCGCACCGTATCTTCTGCACAAACCAACCGCAACAGTGGTGTGGGCTTCAACAAAATAATCACTATGAAATGAATGAAAATCGAGCCAAGGAGAATTTAATTTAGCGACATAGGAAAGAATGCTAGTGAGACCTGGGGGGATCTGGATGACCTCTCCTCCTACTTGGTTTCAGGACAGTATAAGTTTGGTGAAAATAGCAAAATACTGAGAATTTTTAAGCAAAAGGGAACCCCAGGTGCCAGGCAGGTGTAGTCACTTGACAGATGAAGAGACTGTTAAACCCAACAGGTTAAGTAAATGATTTATCCGTGGTCAAATAGCTGATGAGTGGCTGAGCTGTGTTGAATCCAGATCTCTGGTTCTCTGTCTAGGGCTCTTTCTACTCCACATTATCACTTAGAGCCATGGTTGTACAGCCATGACTGTACACATACCTGGAGGATGCACACAGGACCACTTGAATCTGGATTCTAATCCACCCCTGCACTGCAACTGATCTTGTCAACGCTCCCCATAGCCTCCATGTTGTCAAATTCCATGGAAACTTTCCTGACTCATCTAAACCTCTAATCAGTGTATGCCACAGTTGAGCACTCCTTGAAGCAGTCTCTTCTCTTGCTTTTTCCATTAGTTAGGACTTTCTTGCTGGTGAGAAAAACCCAGGCCAAAGACAGTCAGGCAAAATGATAATCCACTGGCTTATGTACTCAAACTGTCCTGGTGAGGGTGGCTGTAGGTATGGTCTGATGCCAGAGCTCTGATGGTGCTGCCAGGACTACTTTTTGTCTATTTCTCGGCTCCACTTTCTCCAGGTTGGTTCCATTCTCATACGTGCTCTACTCTCCCCTCATCATGACAAGATGGCTGCCTTGGATTCTGCTCTCATTTACTTATGTGCCAACCCAGCAAGAAAACTTATACCTCAGCCAGGAAGTCCTGAGATTAGTACAGATTGGGCCTATTATCTTGTCTTAAGCTCTGTGTTCATCCCTGAAGCAACTGCTGTGGCCAGAGTGATGGAATACATTGATTGGCAAAGTCCTTAGTAAAATTCTTCATCCCTAGGACCTATGGGAGAATTAGTCTCACCCAAATTTCATGTATTTAGAGTGAGAGAAAGGCAGTTCCCCTAAAGCATATTTGGGTTTCTGTTACCACAAGAAAGGGACTGAATACTGGGAAGTAAAAACAACAAATGCCCATAACTTCTCTGACATCACACTTTCATATTATGCCTCCTACCTCACTCTCTCAGTCTTGCTCATGGTATCACCCTCCTCAACTGGCCTCTGACGTTGGAATTCCTCCGGGTTCGATTGCAAGCCTTCTTCCCTCCTGTGTCTATACTTGCCCCCAAGGCGATTTCATGCAGTGCATTGTGAGAGGAGAAGATTATTGTAGCCCAAGGCACTTTGAGTCAACCTTGGTTGAGGTTGTAGTTGAAATTGTAGGCCATATAGTTTAATGAGAAATAATATTTAGTGGGAAATCGTGAGAGGAAGAAAGACTGTTGACACAAGTGTATTTGAGAATGTGAAGCACTGAGCTACTCCTTATCTTTTGCTCTAAAGATAAGGAACACAGTTGAGGGATATTTACAAATAGTTACCATAAAGGAACAAAGAATAAAGTATATTAGCTAGATGGGCTAAAAGTCCTGTTAAGGTTAGATCTCTGTATACTTGCTCTTCTCATTGTGAAATTGAATTTCTGGCTGATTTATTTGCTGGAAAGGTAAAGAGATTTTCTGGAATATTTCCCTTCTTTCTTACAGAGGTTTATTGTAATCATCTGTGGAATATAATCTTTGACCATGAGGCTATGGTTACTGCAAAATTTGTTTTACATATTTGTTGTGGGGAATTGCATTTATTCACTTTGCGTGTGTTATAAGACATTGTATTTATTAGAGTATGTCCAGGATAGGAGATTGGATTCATGTACTTAGGCTGCTATGTGCCCACCAGCACTGCGAATGACATCACCGACTTTATTCCTCAACTCCTTTTCCATGTAAATTCATAAACCCAATTTCTAGTCAGAAACCATGAAGCCACTTTGCCTTGGTTTTCTCATTATAGGTTTATTTGAGAAAAAATAAGCTTGTGATCCTAGAAAAACAGTTTCTAAATAGTATAGGAAACTTCCTTTCTTCACACCATTTATGTCTTGACAAACCCCTAATTCATATCTATAGCTCTGTTCTGTGCTCTGAGCGCCAGACTCATATATAAAATTGCCTGCTTAGCACCACCTGGATACTTTACAGATTTCATTGACTTAATGTGGTCACAAGTGAACTCCTAATTTCCTCTATTTTTCCTCCCACCAAATTTGCCCCTCTACTCAACATTCTTCGTCATTTTAGTAAATGGCACTCTTATGTATCCAGTCATTCAAGCAAAAATCCTAGAAATCATTCTCTAATTTTTCTCTTTTTCCTTCTCTCACATCAGTCCATCACAAAGTCCTTTCAAATATCTGTTAAACCATCCACTTCTGTTCACTCACTGCATCACCTTGGTCTTTGCATGGCCTCTTGCATGGCCCACTTCAATTCTACTCCTCACTGGCCACCATGCCTGCTTCTATCGTATTTCGTGCACAGCAGCAAGGTTCATAGAAATGAAGCACAAGTCAGATCATATGCCCTTCTAAGCTTCCTATTGTTCTTTGGAATAAAATGCAAATGTCTTCCCATAGACTACAAGGTTCTGTGTCATCTTGTTCTTGCCACATTCCAACCTTGTCTTGTCTACTCTACTTTTCAGTTGTGGGGACACACCCACACCGGCTGCCTGCAGTATATGAGGTGAGGTATGAGTTGGAAACAGAACACATAGACACACAGACACACACACACACACACACAAACCCCACCCTTATTGGTATAGTCAAGGTCCAGAAACTTCTGAGAAAAAGGATGGCCACAGAGGATGGGAGCAGATGCAGCATATTTTCATAGAGCTTTTTTCTCATTGCTAATTCCTCATTGAGATGTCTGTGCTGAGCAAAATGGGTCTTGCTGGTTCTAAGAAACAGCCAGATTTTTGCTGTACCCCAAGTCTTTTATATGTAAGACACACATCAAGACTTAGCTTAACATTCTGTGTACTGTCCTCTTACACTTACCTGATTTGAACCAAATTCAGCATCAGCCAAATGACATCCTTGTTGGAAGAGAGTCAATATTCAATTACGTAGGAAAAATATTTCTGCCTCTAGCTTTCCAGAATTTATTTTATTTTATTTTTATTAATTTTAAAAATTTTTAGTAGCTTTTGGGGGTACAAGTGGTTATTGGTTACATGAATGAATTGTATAGTGGTGAAGTCTGACATTTTAGTGACTCCCTCACCTTAGTAGTGTACATTGTACCCAATATGCCGTTTTGTTATCCCTCCCCTCCCATTTCCCTTCTGAGTTTCCAAAGTCCCTGTCACTCTGTATGCCTTTGTGTACCCATAGTTTAGATCCCACTTATAAGTGAGAGCATACAGTACTTAGTTTTCCATTCCTGAGTTACTTAAGTTGAAATAATGCCTCCAGCTCCTTCCAAGTTGCTGCAAAAGATACTATTTCTTTCCTTTTTATGGCTTAATAGTATTCCATGGTGTATATATATCACATTTTCTTTAACCACTCATTGGTCAGTGGGCACTTAGGTTGGTTCCATATCTTTGCAGTTATGAATTGTGCTGCAATAAATGTACATGTGCAGGTATCCTTTTGAAATATTTGCTTCTTTTCCTTTGGGTAGGTACCCAGTAGTGGGATTGCTGGATTGAAAGGTAAACTTACTTTTAGTTGTTTAGGAAATCTCCATACTGTTTTTCATGGAGATTGTACTAATTTACACTCCCACTAGCAGCATATAAGTGTTGCTTTTCACCACAACCATGCCCACATCTACTATTTTTTGGCTTTTTAACATTTTTTTGACTTTTTACTCTTCCAGGAGTAATGTGGTTTTAATTTACATTTCCCTGATGAATAGTGATGTTTAACATTTTTTCATACATTTGTTGATCATTTGTATATATATCTATCTTCTTTTGAGAAATATCCATTCATGTCCTTTGTCCACTTTTTTGGTGGGATTATTTATTTATTTCTTGCAGATTTGTTTGTGTTTCTTGTAGCTTCTGGATATTAGTCCTTTGTCGGATACAGTTTGCAAATATTTTCTCCCATTCTGTGGGTTGTCTGTTTACTCTCATGATTATTTCTTTTGCTGTACAAAAGCTTTTTAGTTTAATCAGGTCCCATTTACATATTTTTGTTTTTGTTGCATTTGCTTTTGGGGTCTCAGTTATGACTTCTTTGCCTAGGGCAATGTCCAGAAGAGTTTCTCCTATGTTATTTTCTAGAATTTTTATGGTTTCTGTTCTTAGATTTAAGTCTTTGATCCATCTTGACTTGATTTTTGTATAGGTGAGAAATAGGGATCCAGCTTTATTCTTCTATGTGTGGCTAGCCAGTTTTCCAAGCACTATTTATTAAATAGGCTATCCTTTCCCCAATTTATATTTCTGTATGCTCTGTTGAAGAAATATTTAGTTTACTTCCAGGTTCTCAATTATGTTCTATTGGTCTATGTGTCTACTTTTATGCCAGTACCATGCTGTTTTGGTGATTATAGCCTTGTAGTATAATTTGAAGTCTGATAAGGTGATACATCCAGATTTATTTTTTTTCTTAGCATTGCCTTGGCTACTTGGGCTCCTTTTTGGTTTCATATGAATTTAAGGATTTTTTTTTTTTTCTGTGAAAAATGATATTGGTAGTTTAATAGGAATTGCATTAAATCTGTAGATTGGTTTGGGCAGTGTGGTCATTTTTACAATATTGATTCTTCCAATCCATGAGCATGGAATGTATTTCCATTTGTTTGTGTCATCTATGATTTATTTCAGCAGTGTTTTGTAGGTTCTCCTTGTAGAGATCTTTCACCTCCTAGGTTAAGTATATTCCTAGGTATTTTATTTTATTGTTTGCATATGTTGTAAAAGGGATTGAGTTCTTGATTTGATTCTTAGCTTGGTCATTGTTGGTGTATAGCAGTGATACTGATTTGTGTACATGGATTTTCTAACCTGAGACTTTACTGAATTTGTTTATCAAATCTAGGAGTCTTTTGGAGGAGACTTTAGGGTTTTCTGGGTATACAATCATACTATCAGTGAACAGTGTTAGTTTGACTTCCTCTTTTTCAATTTAGATGCCCTTTATTTCCTTCTCTTGCCTAATTGCCCTGACTAGGTCTTCCAGTACTATGTTGAATATAAATGGTGAAAGTGGGCATCCTTGTCTTGTTCCAGTTCTCAAGGGGAATTCTTTCAACTTTTCCCCATTCCATATGGCGTTGGCTGTGGGTTTGTCATATATGGCTTTTATTATTTTGAGGTAAGTCGCTTCTATGCCTAGTTTGTTGGGGGTTTTTATCATAAAGGAATGCTGGAGTTTAATGAATGCTTTCTCTGCATCGGTTGAGATGATCACATGGTTTTGGTTTTTAATTCTGTTTATGTGATGTATCACATCACATAATGTATACATATTGACTTGTGTATGTTAAATTATCTGTGCATCCCTGGGAAGAAACTCAATTGATCATGGTGTATTATAATTTTGATATGCTGTTGGATTTGGTTAGCTAGTATTTTGTTGAGGGTTTTTGCATCTATATTCATCAGGGATATTGGTCTGTAGTTTTCTTTTTTGTTATGTCCTTTCCTGGTTTTGGTATCAGGATGATACTAGCTTCATAGAATGAATTAGGGAGAATTCCCTCTTTCTTAATCTTTTGGAATAGTTTTAGTAGGATTGGTACCAGTTCTTCTTTGAATGTTTGGTGGAATTCAGCTACGAATTTATCTGGTCCTGCATTTTTTTTTGTTGTTGTTGGCAGTTTTTTATATATTATTATTACCAATTCAATCCTACAAGTTGTTATTCATCTGTTCAGGGTTTCTATTTCTTCCTGATTTATTCTAGGAGGGTGGTATGTTTTCAGGATTTATCCATTTCCTCTAGATTTTCTAGTTTGTGTGCATAAACCTATTTATGGTAGTCTGAAATGATCTTTTGTATTTCTGTGGCATCAGTTGTAATGTCTCCAGTTTTATTTCTGATTGATTTTATTTGAATCTTCTCTCTTCTTTTATTGGTTAATCTAGCTAATGGCCTATCAATTTTGTTTATTCTTTCAAAAAATCAACTTTTTGTTTCATTGATTTTTTGTATTTTTCTTGTTTCAAGTTCATTTATTTCTGCATTTCTTGTAGGGCTGATGTGGTAGTGACAAATTCCCTCAGCATTTGTTTGTTTGAAAATGCCTTTATTTCTCCTTCATCTATGAAACTTATTTTTGCTGGATGCAAAATTTGTGGCTGACAGTTATTCTGTTTAAGGAGGCTAAAGATGGGATCTCAGTCCCTTCTGGCTTATAAGATTTCTGCTAAGAAGTTTGCTGTTATTCCAATAGGTTTTTCTTTATAGGTTACCTGATTATTTTGGCTCACTGCTCTTAGAATTCTTTTCTTCACGTTACTTTAGATAGCTTGATGATAGTATGCCTTTGTGATGTCCTTTTTGAAATTTATCTCCCCGTTCTTTGGGCTTCTTGTATTTGGATATCTGAATTTCTATCTAGCAAGGCCAGGAAAGTTTTTTTCAATTATTCTTTCAAATAAGTTTTCAAAACTTTTTGTTTTCTCTTCTCCCTCAGGAGCACCAATCATTCTTAGGTCTGGTCTTTTTACAAAGTCCCATATTTCTTGGAGACTTCATTCGTGTCTTTTTTCTTTATTTTCATCTGATTGGGTTAATTTGAAGGCCTTGTCTTCTAGCTCTGACTTTCTTTCCTCTCCTTGTTTTAGTCTATTTTTAACACTTTCCCCTGCATTTTGTAATTTCCTAAATATGTCTTTCATTTCCAGAAGTTCTGATTGATTTATCTATAAAATGTCTGTCCTTTTAGAGAAATTTTCATTCATATCTTGAATTGTTTTAAAAATTTCTTTAGATTGGTTTTCACCTTTCTCTGATATCTCCTTGAGTAGCTTAATAATTAACCTTTTGATTCTTCATCTGGTATTTCAAAGACTTCATCTTGTTTTGGATCCATTGCTTTAGAGCTGGTGTGATCTTCTATGGGTGTTATAGAACCCTGTTTTGTCATCATAACAGAATCATTTTTCTAGTTCCTTCTCGTATGGGTAGACTATTTCTTTTAATTATTATGAATTTATTTTTGATTTTACTTTTTTTAAAAAATTTCTTTTTTCCCTCTTAAGGAGGCGACTTTAATATTTATAGTTTATTGTAGCCTAATTTGGCTCTTGGTGCTTTCATGGGTGAAGACTTTTTATGCGTTCCTTGATTATAGACATTCGATGGCTTTCTCAGATGCTGGTTGTAGCAGCATTGTGCTCGGTGTGTGAGTAAGTTCATTGTCTCCTATAGGGTTGGAATGGCAGAGGTCTCTTGAAGCTTATCTTATCCCTCTATGGTGGGCACGTATTTATGGTTTTTTTCCCCAGTATTTTATTTACTGTTTTTATTTACTGGGTTGAATAGTTCAGGCTTCAGGCCAGTAAGGGAGGTGTTCCTGGGTAGAAACCTGTTGTGGCTAAAGTAGGTGAGTGAATGCAATACTCAGTGGTGGGCAGAGGTCCTAGCCTTGACACAGGTGACTTGGGGAGCTCTTAGTGAAATACACTGAGGTCTTATCATGGGGAAGGGTGGGAACTACCTCAGATCCTCTGCCAGTCCAGTAGGAAAGCAGTCTACCTTTCAGACACACTCCCGTCCCAGTGTTAATGCTATTCAGAGCACAGATACCTCTTTTCATTTGTGGTAATGTTGATGTTCCAAGTAGAGAGAAGTTGTGACTCTGACTCTCATGCAAGCTCCACCTGTGGAACACCCTGAAAAGTGTTCCAGAAAGGCTGTCTATAGCCGCACCCATACCAAACTCCCAAGGGAGAAGCCCTAGCTGTGTCTGCAGTGGTGGATGAGGGGAAAGAAGTCCCCTTCTCCAAGACCCGTCATGAGCACCAGGGTTGCCTGACTGTTGGGGTAGAGCTGTAGACTTCTGAGCCCAGAGCCCAGCACTGCAGCTGTGCCTCTGATCAAAGAAACTTTCCAGTAGCAGACAGATCTGAGACTCAAGGCCTGCTGTCCAGATTCTTTTGTCCCATGGGGTATTCACTTGTTGTGGCACACTCCCTCTTCCCCTAGGAGTAGGAGTCCCTGAGAGTCACATTACTGTTAATGCTGCTGCTCTTCTGGGTCTAGCCGCCCAGTGCGGCTGCCTCACTCTAGGCTGGTGCTGGGGAATGTCTGCAAGGGATCTTGTGATGTGACCTGCCTCAAGTCTCCCAGTAGTGGGTACCAGCACCAGGTCTGATGGGGGTGGCAGGGGAGTGACATAGACTCTGTGAGAGTCCTTGGTTATAAATAGCCTCAGGGCATTGGTTTTCTCAAGTGCCAGTTGTAGCAGTAATGAACTGATCATCTGAGCAGACTCAGGACCTCCTGATTATCCAGGGTATTGCAGGCAATGGTCATAGCTGAGGTCACACACAAGTTTTCTCCTTCCTGGCTGCAGGGTTATTCTAGCTGGAGATACTCTCATGAACTGTGTCTATTAGCCTCCAGCCAGGAGGTGTCACTTGCAAAAGAACACCAACTGTAGTAGTAGCAGTAGGATTTGTGTTTGCCTTATGTTACCCAGGGGAGGTATTCTGGTGTCTCAGGTGATGGATGGGGCTATAGTGCTCCTAAAAGTTTTTGTCCCTAAAAATTTTTGTCCTTTGTATTAAGCTACTAGGATGGGTAGAAGGGCAAAGCCAGGTGGGGACTGGGTCAGGCAGGTCTGTCCTCTGGTTCCCTAAGTGCAGGTCAAGCAGCAGCCCATGCGGGGGTTAGGACAGTGGTTCTCTGGTCACTGGGGGTAATGTTCTAGGAAGGAGCATAGTTGCCTGTGCTGTACAGAAGAGCTTGTGCGGGGTGTAGTGAGTAGCAGAAGGAGTAAGCCCATCCAACTCCACACACTTGGGAAGGCAGGTCTCTCACTTGCAGTGTTCCATTAGCAGCGGCTAGCTAAGTTCCAAGTAATCTACACTCAAAACTCAAAAGTGCCCCAGGCCATAAGCCTTCAGGAGAGACAGTAACAGACTTTCAGGCCATGCCAATGGCCCTCCCAGTCTGTCTGCAAAGCTGGGGCACCCAGCTTCTGCACTCATGACTGTAGCACACTTCCCACTTTCCACCTGGTTCTGGCCAAGGGAGTTTGTCCCCACTTGAGATTATACTGTGAATTTTAATTGGGAGCTTCTCTTAACCTGTGACTGCCGCCTGAGTTAGCCAGCAGACTTCTGTGAGGTCTTCTGTGTTTAGAATCAGAAATGGCTTCCCCCAGTCCATGCTGGAGACTGGAGATGCCCACAAGGCTCTTCCCACTGCTGTTCCTACTTTTATGTTATCTACTGCTCCCTAAATCAGTACTGAGTAGGGTTAAGGCCTTCCCCTGTGGATTGCATTGCCAGATTTCTCAGTAGGGGTGTGTATCCTGGAGGCAGTTTTCCCCCTTCTCACACTCTGGGGACTTATGGCTTTGCCTGAAGCCTGCCATGTGTTTCAAAGGGTGTGTTTTTTTTTTTTTTTTTTTTTCAGTTTTCCTGTTCCTTCATTGTTTCTTTGAACAAAGTTCACAATGTGAATCTCTACATACTATTTTGTCTTTCCAAGTGGGAGAGGCATGCTAACACTTAGTTCTAAGTTTGGGCCACTCCTTTGGGGGTTAAGACTTCTCTGAGGCCCTACGTGTAGGACACCAATTATGTTGATGAAAAGAGCCAAAATCTGCCGCTCTCTGTACCACATGCTGCTCCATGCCCAAGGACTCTGAGGTGGCATTGTCTACAATGGCCCCACAGAGCACAAGTGTACAGGCCTGAGCATTCTTGATGGGGGTGACAACCTTGGCATCTCCAGGCTCCCCATGGGCATGTGACCCTCACATCTAGCTTAGGCACCAGGGGGAGGAAGGCGTGCCTCTTGCGTCTGTGGGAGGAGGTGGGCACTTTACTTAGGCTGACAGGGGTGCAAGTGGAAGTGGCCTAGCTATTGCTCCTCCAGTTCTCTGACTCCCAGCTGCCCCCACCTCTCCATCCAGGGCTCCCTGCATGTCTGACACCACCACCTCCTTCCAACCATGGTACTGGTCCCCTCTTCCCTCCCTGGCTGCTATAGAGCCCTCCAGGCAGTGGTGGCAAACTTAACATAACAGGAAGCCGCTAGCAGCCTATTGCAGGGAACACTCAAGGATCCAAGCCTGCTGGGTGCCCCAGCCCCTCCGCAGCCTGCCCCATGTGCCACCTAACCAGTCCCTGCGTCCTGATGCCCACAAGTGTACCTATGCAACCCAGCAGGACTGCATGGTGACAGCTAGCTTTCTAGCATTTTAGACAGTCTGTTTCTCCATAGTTTACTCCATGACTCTGATTCAGTCTTGGTTATTCTGATGCTGAGTTTGGTCTTAGGACCCCAATCACAAGTTCATTTTCCTAAAAGCCTATCTGTTCCCTGAATATGTAATGCTCTTTCATGCCCAGAGTCTATGCAATTTCTGTCCCCACTGCTTGGAACATACTTTTTCCAGCTCTTTCTCTACATGGCAGAATTCTTCTTATCCTTCAGATCTTAGCTAAAATGTCATGCTCTGAGAGAGCTTTTTACTGTCTAAAAAACAATTTGTGCTGTAATTTCTTACTAAAGAAACTTCTTCACTTTACATTTTTCACAAAATCTATGTTTAGGTATTATTTTGCTTGATTTTTATCTGTCTCACCCACTAGAATATAAATTGAGACCAGGGACCCTGTCTGTCTTATTCTATATGTCCTTGGCCCTAACAGTACCTTGCATATGTGGGCACTTAGCTGAATGAGAGACTGTCCTGTTTACCATCTAGGAAGGAAGGGAGACAAGTGGCCTGCTCTGCTGGGAGTCCTGCTGCCTCTCCCACCCAGCAGGATGGACTTGATTGCTGGATTTATGCAGACAATGACCACTGACCTCTGAGGCAGTGATTATTGGTGACTACCATCATGGATGGGCATAAAGAAAAATAGCTTGAGCCTTCCGCCCTCGAGGTCTTGGCTTTTGGTGTGTTTGCCTTCTCTATTTCTCCAACTCTCTAGCTTCCTTTCCAGAAGCAAGGTATATCTATGAGCAGATGTTGAGACAGAACATCTCAATTGCATGTTCACAGATCTTGATTCCTTTGAAATGAGATGTGTGTTCTTGAGGAGGATAAGGGAAAAACACCTATTAGTGATCTTGCAGCCAACTTTTCACACAATGGTTAGAAGGAAAGTTCTGTGTGATGTGGAAGTTAAGACATCAAATAAAAAAAATGAGTGAATTATGGCTTGTCTTCATCTTAGAAAACACTGTGTTGGATTGGTCTCTTTACACACAATTTTATAGGAGTTGCTTTGTGATGACTAATCAAGTATTTTTGCTGTTATTGCAGTTCACTGGGAACTGTAGCAGTCAGCTTTTACTAGGTATTGCTGTAATAACAAAGAACTCTAAAATCTTAATGGCTCACAACAGCAAAGGTTTCTTTCTCATTTACAATATGCCACCTGTGAGTCAGTCTCAACTCTTTTCCATGTTTCTTCTTTATCCTGGGATCCAGGTTGAAGGAACAGTCCCTATTTGGGACATACTAATCTTATAGCAGAGGGAGAAAAGAGAGATAAAGGAAACATAAATGGCTTTAAAAGCTTTTGCTTATAAGTGACATGCTTCAATTCCACTCACATCATTGGCCAAAGCAAGTCACATCTTCAAACCTGACATCAGTGGGGCAGTGTACTCTTCTCACACAGAGGCAGAGCACAGGATTGAGAATGTTAATATAATCATCCACAGGACCTTTCTAATGAAGACCCAAGGTACAGCTGCTGAAAAATTTTGGCAACTTTTTTTTTTTTTTTGGAGACAGAATTTTGGTCTTTTTGCCTAGGCTGGAGTGCAATGGCATGATCTTGGCTCACCACAACCTCTGCCTCCTGAGTTCAAGCCATTCTCCTGCCTCAGCCTCCTGAGTAGCTGGGATTATAGGCATGCACCACCACACCCAGCTAATTTTGTATTTTTAGTAGAGCTGGTCTTGAACTCCTGACCTCAGGTGATCCACCTGCCTTGGCCTCCCAAAGTGCTGGGATTACAGGCATGAGCCACCACGCCTGACCTGGCAACTTCAATGCATAAAAATTAAAGAAAAAAATAATGAATATCTTTAATTATGATGTATTGGCTTTATGCATAAGCCATATAATGCAGGACAAAGAACATGAAATGGAGAATTTGCAGTCTTTGTATGCCAAAATAGTTCACTGTGTGAGCTGGGTCAAGACATTTATTATGGCTAGGCTCCCATTTCTGCGAAACAGGTAGGTTATATGAGATGATCTCCAAGTTCCTTACAAATCGAAGGTGTCTATGTTCCTCTGATTCTAAGTGCTTGCTGTGCTGGTAAGTCTAAGTGACAATGTTGAGGGCTCAATTTGCAGAGCCTCTTAGGGCTTCTAGAAGGTTTGTAGGCAGGCAGTGGGATCTAAGACCTTTACCCTTAGTTGGCATTGGATGGGATGGATCCTGTACTTAATTTCTTCCCACTGAAGCCTTGCCACTTGCTCACATGGGGCTGCTGTTCAGTTTAGAAGGATTTTTCATTCTCAGTTCTCTTAGCCGAAGGGCAAGTTCTGACAAGATAGCTGTTTCAGTATTGTCAATGAGTGATAATTTTAAAAAGCAGCGGTAAGACGTGAATGAAAACCTTGACTCCAGCCTGGCCCTAAATTGTTAGTTTTTGAAAAGATTTTTTTTTTTAATTAGATGTTGAAAATCTCATCCATCTGCAGCTAATTCTGTATAACTCTTGATGCTGGATGAGCCTCAGGGGTTTGGGAAACTTGTTCAGTGAGATGCTAACCTGAACCTGTCAAGATTTTCTTTTGTCAGTACATCTATTCTCATTTTCCCTTGCTATTTAGGTCTACTTGACATGTATCTTAAATTAGAAACACTCAGCTCTTTCAACCAGATTTTCAGCTTAAATCAGACCCTGCAGAACTTCAGCCACTAAATAAAAAACTGGACCAACTTCTGGTAGATTTCTACATGCCCATTTTTCTTCATCTCAACTTACATGATTTCATATATAATCATGTGCTGCATAACGATGTTTCGATTAATGACAGACTGCATATGTGACAGTGGGGCCATAAGATTAAAATGGAGCTGAAAAACCACTGTCTCCTGTGATGTCTTGATGATCCTGATCCTGTGTAGGCCTAGGCTAATGTGTGTGTTTTTGTTGTAGCTTTTAACAAAAATGTTTTAAAAATTAAAAAACAAACAAACAAACAAAAAAACGAGCCAGGCATGGTGGCCCATGACTGTAATCCCAGCACTTTGGGAGGCCGAGATGGGTGGATCTCTTGAGTCCAGGAGTTTCGCAACATGGCAAAACCCTGTCTCTACAAAAAATAAAAAAAAAATCATGGTGGTGTACATCTGTAGTCCCAGCTACTTGAGAGACTGAGGTGTGAGGATTGCTTGAGTCTGGGAGGCAGAGGTTGCAGTGAGCCGAGATCACACCACTGTACACCAGCCTGGGCCACAGAGCAGGACTCTGTCTCAAAAAAAAAAAAAAAAAAAAAAAAAGACACTTATAGAATGAGAATATAAAGGAAGAAAATGGTTTTTGCACAGCTGAAGAGTGTTGCTTGTGTTTTAAGCTGTGTTATTATGAAAGTCACAAAATTTAAAGCATTTAAAAGTTTATAAAGCAAAAAGTTACAGTAAAGCTAAGGTTAATTTATCATTACAGAAAAAAATTTAAAAATGAATATAAAAATAAATAAATACATATTGTAGCCTAAGTGTATGGTGTTTATGAAGTCTACAGTAGTGTACAGTTATGTCCTGGGTTTTTATATTCACTCACCACTCACTCACTGACCCACCCAGGACTACTTCCAGTCCTGCAAGCTCCAGTCATAGTAACAGCCCTAAAGAGGTGTACCATATTTTGTCTTTTATTCTGTATTTTTACTAGACCTTTTTAATGTTTAGATATGGTTAGACACACAAACTTACCGCTGTGTTACAATTGCCTACAGTATTCGGTACCGTAACATGCCGTACAGGTTTTCAGCGCAGGAGCAATAGAATATTACGTGTAGCCTAGATGTGGAGTAGGCTACATGGAATACCATTTGAGTTTGTGTAAGTACAATCTATGATGTTTGCACAATGACACAATCACCTAATGATATGTTTCTTAGAACATGTTCCTGTCATTAAGTGACATATGTCTGTGTTCTCAAATATGTGTCCTGAAAGTGCTGCTATTCTCTGTGATGTGAAAAATATCATTGTCATTGTTGTTATGATTAGCAATTAGAATACTAATTTAATTTAATAGACTACTTTCCTCCAATATGTTAAAACCTTTTCCATAAATATTATCCCTTGGGGAAGCTCTCACACTTGTGCATCAGGAGATAGATAAACACAAGGGTATTTACTGCAGTATTGTTTGTAATCAGAGAAAAGGTGGGGGATACCCTAATATTCAACAATAGGAGAGTTGATAAATATATTGTGCTATAACCATACAATACTGCTACAGCATTTAAATGAAATGAAATAGAACTACATGTATTAATATGACTATATCTCAAAAACATGTTGAGTGAAAAAAGCAAGTTGCAGAATTATACATACAATATGAAACCAATTACATACCACATAAAACACAGAGACTACATGTTAACATATAGATACACACTTTTTAAATAAAAGTAAAAATAAAATATGCAGGAAGGATACACAACAATTTTGGTATAATGGTTACCTCTAGGGAAGGAGGGGAAAAATGCACAGGAAATCGATTGATGTCTGTCATGTTTTATTTCTCAAAAAAAGAAGAGAAAGGAAAGAGAACCATGGTAAATGTTAATCTTGGCTTAATCTTGGTGGTGAGCATGAGGATATTTGTTATTGTTGCTTACTGATTTTTGCCATATGGGCAATCTTTAATAAGGAAAAAGTCAATTTCTCTCTCCCATACCCCACTTTTTCTCATAACCTCAGAGAGATATAGTAGTATTGCATGTGAAAAACAACCTGTCAGACTGGTTTTACTTTATGTGGTTGTGGGAAGGTGACCTCTTCTTTCTTTTTAATTTAAAAACATCACCTCAAATTCAGATTTGAGTAGGTTTCAAAAAAGAGTGGAATCTAAGGGCCTTTCATTTATAATGATTTTTTTTTTCAGAATTTCCGAGTCCCTTTCCCTGCTCCAGCTACCTCCATTCTTAAAACCCTCTGCGAGCTTCCTGTTGTTGTCAGAATAAAAACCCCAGGCTGCTCTGAGGCCTGTAGCCCTGAAGCATCCAGCCCCAGCCTCCTCCTCTGCCTGTTGGACTTTCTACCACATTCCCCGCTCTTTCCGTGGAGGCAGGAAGAAGGGGAGTTAGGGTCTTCACAGGTTGGTGGCCTCTGCCAGGCTTGCTGTCACCCCTAGTCCCTCTTTAGCTCTAAGCTCTAGGTGACTCTTCCAGTACATCTGTGTTAGTTTCCCTCTCTGCTGGCTCCCAGTGTCAGGCATGGTTCCTAGAACATATAATCAATATGTATTTGTTAACTCTCACTAACTAACCTGAAATTAGAATTATACAGATTAAATGGAACCAGATGACACTTTAACACCCACTATCCCTTCTATGAATGGTGACATGTTTATTTATCCTTGCTCTATTTTTGCTATACATGACAATGATAGGTATAAAGGTAATTGCCTTATCCGATTCACAGAAATTTCTACTATGTGTCTTTGGACATATCTAAATTTAATATTACTTCATATCAGTGGTTCCTAATGTAAAGAGCCTATTGCCTCATGAAGTACTATTAGTTATTTTTAAGTAAGTTGTCTGTAAAATAGACAATGTGTTCTCCAGGTCAGGAGCATGCATTGATAACAGAAATTCCCAAGAATTTTCACTGAGTTTAATGTCAGTATTGGTAAGCACTGCATGGGAAGGAAATCACAACAACATATTCTGATAAAGTAGAAGCTGGTCTGAAGCAGGCTTGTATTAAACCAAGGAGTTTAAAATTAAGTATAATTTTTTGATAGCTTCATTGTACCAGGCAGCTTCTTGGAATGGATTCATAGGGTGGTATTAGAATCAGAATCTTCTGGCTGGGCATGGTGGCTCATGCCTGTAATCCCAACATTTTGGGAAGCTGAGGCGGGAGAATCACCTAAGGTCAGGAGTTTTGAGACCAGTCTGGCCAACGTGGTGAAACCCCGTCTCTATCAAAGATACAAAAATTAGCTGAGTGTAGTGGTGCATGCCTGTATTCCCAGCTACTCAGGAGGCTGAGGCACGAGAATCACTTGAACCCGGGAGGTGTAGATTGTAGTGAGCCAAGATCGCACCACCACACTTTAGCCTGGGTTTAGGAGTGAGACTCTGTCTCAAAAAAAAAAAAAAAATCTACTCTTCTAAGCTTAATAATGCAAGTGAAAATTTATGTAGTATCTCTCTTGCTTTTGTATGAGAGGTTGAAAGTCTGCACATCTTAATAAGGTTTACCTAATAACATGTTAATAACTCACATATTGTCTGCTTTGGACTACAGACCTTAAATGAAAGGGCCTTCATAAATTATACATGTCTGACAAATAGGTGATACATTTTTCAAATCACATAAGCTTTTCAGAATCAAGTCTGCTTTGTGGAGATAATTAAAGAAAATCAATGTGTTTTGATTGATAGATATTTGACTTGAAAACACATTCTCCCCTCGACTCAGACAATGGGGCGCCTAAGCTTCAAGACCAGTGTTCTCTGAAGACAGAGTGAGGGATGGGAGTGGAAGGCTTGAGTGTTCTGGGTGTAGGACTTATGACTCCAGACACCAGGTTCTCCCTGCGGTACTCATCCTGACCCTAACTTCCCACTGAGCTGAGGGCAATTGAGTTGAACTCCTGATTTCTGTTTCTTTCCCTGGGTCAAGGAGTATGATTCTTTTTGTCTCACTGGGACCATGGGAGGCTTAATTCATCAATGTTGGTAAAGTGCTAGGAAGATGAGAAGTGCTGTGTCCATTCTAAGCCACAATATTGATTCAGTTTTTCCTTGTGGTTAATATAAAATTCTCCACATATCAGATAATGGCTCAGCATTGCATAAACAGCCAAGAATCGCTGGTGGGAGAGATGTGGCCTGTTTTCTCTTAGGAATATTGATGTCTGTAAAATGCCTTCAGTTTCTCAGAAAAAAACATTATTACATGGTTTAAACTGATTATATTATTATTGTATTTTTGTTTGCATATCAGAGTCTTTTTTTTATTTGTTTGTATTGTTTTGTTTTTCAGTAATGATCTGAAATAATGTTGAGCCCAGTAAATCTTTTATGTTAAGGAAGGCCTAGATTGGTAAAAATTTTGCTTATCTATTTTGGGTTAACCTGTCCACTAAATAATAGGGGGATACACACACACACACACACACACACATATACACAGAGAAAACTCTGTGTGTATTTAGCATAGGTATATAGTGTGTATGTATATGCATATATAATGCTAATGTGCATTACCCATAATTCATAATCTTGTTCATTAAATCACAGGATGTGTGTGTATATGCATATATATGTGCACATATATACACACATGTATAAAAACATATATCATGTTAATATGCTTACCTGTATATTTACCATTATTCTGAAATAACATCATAAGTAACTATTAATTGTGGCACTCAGCTAATTCACCATTCTTGGAAAGATTTTAGGAATTGCATTCCTGAAATTGCTTTCAACAGGAATTTTATAAGCATATATCAAAACTCCATCAGTTACTTTATTGTTATACCTTTAAAAAACTTGAATTAGAATGATACAACTTGATCATCTACCTTATAGTTCATCAGACTTGGTTCTGTATCACTTCTTCCTGTTTCCAAATTCTAAACACATCCTCAGGAAATGGAAGACTCAACCCCACTGGTTATCGTGAAAATGGATGTTCAGGCCGGGCGCGGTGGCTTATGCCTGTAATCCCAGCACTTTGGGAGGCCGAGGCGGGCAGATCACGAGGTCAGGAGATCGAGACAATCCTGGCTAACATGGTGAAACCTCGTCTCTACTAAAAATACAAAAAATTAGCCAGGCGTGGTGGCGGGTGCCTGGTGCCTGTGGTCCCAGCTGTTAGGGAGGCTGAGGCAGGAGAATGGCGTGAACCCGGGAGGTGGAGCTTGCAGTGAGCAGAGATCAGGCCACTGCACTCCAGCCTGGGCGACAGAGCGTGACTCCGTCTCAAAAAAAAGAAAAAAGAAAAGAAGGCTGTTCAGTGGACTGTCGCAATGAAGGTGAAAATTCCCTTTTAAGTATATAAAGGTCTCGTTTGTTAAAATGAACAGACAAACCTGTTTCTAACAGTATTATGGTGATGAATTTTTGAAAGTTCTTATCTTCCCATGGTACATATTGGAACAATAAGTCAGTTTCATTATCCTTTGGTTTCCATGTTTCTGCTAGACGGGATTGCTATGCCAACACACCCCATGGAACTGTGTCTCGGTTCCTGTCCTCAGCTCTACTCAGATGTCCTCCTTGCACTTTCCTCCCTCCAGTCCCTTGGACTGGTGGCACTGTCACCCAGGCGTCCAGGCAGCTGACATGGGTAGAAGGGTGGTAGAAGCAGGCATTATTCTGTTGTCTCAGTTGGGCTTGTACAGGGACTCCTGCTTGGTCTTTGGGAGTTCAGGCACTAAAAAATCCCCTGTCAAGAATAATGAGGGCCTTAACACTGAAGGGATGAGGCAGATTTTGCTCCAGATGGTCTTTGGAAAAAGGAATTAGTACAGCCAGATTGGAAAGCTTTAGTGATTGAGAAAGAAGGACTGATTTTGATGAATCATTTTTACAGTCCCTGCCCTATTTCTTGGTCTTGTCTCTGTTTGGAGGACTGAGTGAACATGTCCATCCAGCTTCCTTCCATTGGTGCTAACAAACCGCACTGGCTGGATTTTGGTACCACATTCCCACAGTAGTATGTCTTAGGTTTCAGGCCAGCATCCATAGAGACCATATATTGTTTCAATTGACTATTTTATTGAGACCCTTTTAATCATACCTACTTCACCCAATGAAGCAATTCTTGCTTTCTTATTCACAAATTTTTCTGGATGGTAGGTGATTACAATATGGTCCCTTATCTAAGCCTCCACCTATGATTTCCAAGGAGTAAAGTTCCCCAGCTGAATATTAGTTATCCCTCTTTTTTTTTTAAAGTGGCATTAGAAAATGGCTAAAAATTTTATTGCCTTCTTATTGTGATCTGCTTTCTCTCCACCCAACTCCTGGGTAGGTACAATGGAGCTTACAATATGGCATTGGTAGAATGGCATGTGGCCTATAGACTTGTTTCTTTTGGCTTGTAGAGAACTTAACATTTGAGGGGGGATTACTTCCTAGTTAATAAGTGGGAGATTTCAACTCACATAAAGCCTAGATTCCCAACTTTTAAAAAGTCAGTTTCCACTTGACAGGCAGCTGGTACTGGGCAATGGTTGCCTCTCTTAACCAAGGCATTTGCTCAGCAGTTCACCATCACCGGCCCACATTTGTCTAGCATTTTCATTATCTGCTTAGCCCAGAGGGCATTTGGTTTGAGACCTTGACACAGCCCCCTTCTCCAGCTCCCACACTTTTCAGTGTCTCCTTTGCTACTCCTGCTGTCTCAGATACTCCCTCCAATGGGCCTTTTCCTCACCAATCCCAGCTGTAACAAATCCTGTACAGCAGCCCTATGCACTCTTCCTGGGGAAGAGCTCTATGCTTTATTTCCCCACAGACTTAGTTGCAGTTGGGAAGCTGAGTGCTGACCTCTAGGTAAATATTGGAGAGCTGTGGGCAGATCCCAGCCTGCTGGCTGGAGGTGCTAGTTCTGGTGCCATGGACATATGAGTCTGACCCTGCAGTCTTTTGCCTCGCTCCTGAACTCCCAGTTTTGAGCTTGACTGCAGCCTACAATTAGGGACAGAGCAGTATGGGGAGTTGTTTTTATCCTTTTGGAGAACTGTGGGACTTCCCCATAATAAATACTATAATATAATGATAACCACACAGTTGCTTTATAGTTTTTTCATTAAGTTCCTTCTTATAAATCATTCCTTTACATGTCTCCATGACCTGATGAAGTAGGTGTTATTATGGCTCCTGTTTTGCAGATGAGCCCTAGAGGAGGCTCAGAGCACCTGCCCAAGATCTCATGGTCACAGCCCATCAGGGTCTCAAGCGCCCATGATTTTTTATTTAAAAAAAACTTTTTAAAACTATCATTCTGCTCAGTGTGTGGCCCCAATTTTAGGCTTGAGTGTTTCTCCAAATCTGTAAATGCCTATAGATACAACTTAGCATACAGGAGCATCAGGGTTACTAGTTATATTCAGCCTATCACTGAATAGGCCATCAACAGAACCCAAAGAGAAAAAAATCCCCAGTACTGTTAATATGTCAGTGAATTTCTCAATTTAAACTGTCTGAATCCTGAGCTATAAATGTTAGAAAATAGATACATTTTTAGTAACAAAAATGGCTTTGGCATTTCTAAATATTCAGAAATTTGCAAACCATTACCTTCTTTATCATATCTACATACCTTTATATTCTTGTTTAAAATTCAAATTTAAATTAACAGATCTTAAAAAACTTGGTTACATTTTAACTAATAATAATCATATGGGTTTGATATGCTAGTTATGTTTCTTAAATGTCCATGGAAATAAATATATAAGTATGAATTTTGTTTTAAAGTTTTTCCATGGTTTTAAAATTATGGTACATTTTCCACCCCTTGGGGAAATACTGCTTCCGATGGAAAAAACCATGCAAATTGCAGCTCTTTATTTTTGTGTCACTGGTGAGCTTCCCTGGCTCAGTGTTGTAAATGCATGATGTATAGTGTGACAGGCATGGAACTGTAAATGAAAATAAAATTTCAGGGCCCTCTAAATTTATTATGCCAACGGAAGTTAAGCCCTGGAGACTGAACCACATAGCATGCTTGCAGTTCTGCTTCTGAGATTATAGATTAGCTCTCTTCTTTATTGTTCTTGTTCTAAAATGACTAGGAGAGACCAGAGACCAGACCTTCTACCCCTTCTAATCACTGATCCTTGTTCCAGTTTAACTGCCTTTTTTATTGTCCTATACCTAACTCAGACCATATGGTGCCCAAGAACCGATGATTGTACCCATCTTCATACGGAATGTTTAATATACCTCTTCTGAAAGAAAAAAAGACCACCTTGACTAATCAGATCATTGAAACTATGCATTAAGCCTGACATAGAAGGGTATTGAAATTCTGTCAAGCTTCCCTATACTTTATATAAGCAGTTGCAAACTTCTACACTTCACAATACTGACTTCTTTGGGATCTGTGCTTCCCAGGAGGCTCATCCTCAAACTTTCCATTTGAATAAACTCTTTTAAAATGAGATTCTGACCATTTTGATCATTTTAGGTTGACAGAACAGATACACTGGGGGGACCTGGCAACATCTGTGCTGTTGTCACTATCTGCCTGTTGTGCCTTCCTAAGGTTTTGTGTGGTCATGAACAGAGCTGGTGTTTTGGAAGATACTGGGTGTGCTGAGCACATACAATGACCCGTGTTCTTTGGTGGTGGTTCTTTCTCAAAGCTGGGAACTTGCATTCTTCACTAGGCTTTGTGGAGAATTAAGATTTATCCCTGGTTGAAAACCTCCACCTCTAAGAGCTTACAGTGGGAACTTTGAGCCTTTTGAACTCAATTAAGCAAATTTATGCACATCATAAGCTAGTTATTAATTTGAAGAAAAGGTCCTGATCCTTTTTTAAAAACATGGATTTCTACTACTAAAGAAAAAATGAGAAAATTTTTATATATTTATTTTTAAAAATCACTACACTGAAAGCAACATTAAGACCAACAGGAATTCTTTTGGTTTGTGTGCTAGGAATTCATGTTGCCTGGATCCCAGTTTCTTCCCAGGCACTGAGTTTATTGATTGAGTTATCCATGTGGTTCATATTGGTAGGGGAGGGCATAACCAGCTTATAGGATTCAGATCTGGGGAAATAAGAACTTGGCAGATGCCCGCTGGACTAGCTGGAGAGAAAAAGATTCTGATAGCTCAACCTGTTGTATATATCAGCTTGGCCCATTGACCCACAGAACAGTCACTGTATAACATTTCTTTATACATTTTTAAAAAGCATATATTGTTGTTTAGAAATGTTTATCCATTCTAATAGCCATAGTGTTCTTCTGAAAAATAATTTGTAATTTGAAAGCGATTATATATTTTTAAATGTATGCATTTGGTCTGGAATAGCCCTCAGAGGATATCCACATATATAAGTAGCAGGCTACAAACAGGACTTGGATTAATAGACCACAGGGGGCTATTTATATGGAGAGTTTAAGTACATATTATTATTTCTAAATTGTGTTAATAATAATACCCAACACATGTCCAGCATGCGTATGAGATTTTGCTGTTCTACAGAGTGCTGTCGTATACATCATCTCATTTGTTCCCCAGAACAACTGTGGAAGGGAAGCTGGGATATTTTTAAGTGTTGACACTGAAGTTCTTTGCTTGAGATAAAAAGTTCCAGTAATTTTTGGGAAGGAGAAGATGCAAAGGAGACACAAACATTATTTTCACTGTATTTTTGACTAGTGTCGTTGCAAATGTTCAGATTGGTTTTGGGTATTTTAGTCCCCTGGGAGAGACCGTATCTCATTATTTCTTCCACCTGGTAGGTGGAGTACGCTCTCAGAGGAAAAGCTGCAAGGTTAAGGGAGAATGCTATCTTGCACTTCACAATGCTTAATAGCAAACTTTTGGATTCCTTACTGAATACTTATCTATATCCTTTTTGTTTCAATATGTGCCATTTCTGGTAAGATCTGGAAAATCAAATAAGCATGTAGAGATTGTCAGAGGAAACACTATATTTTGTTATTATAGGCAGTAGTGATCAAATTGTGACTTACATATTTTAGGTGGAATATTTTGGGCTTTTGTGAAACATGGGAAACCAGAGACAAGCTGCATAGTACATTGATAGCCAAGCTGGAATAGTGAAACTATGACTCTGGAATCCTGGAACCTGTACTGAGAAATATTTAAATAATTTATTATGATTATTTCCACAGAATACAACTCTAGGATGAAATGCTAATTTTATTTGACTTACATAAAGGGAAATTATTACTGCAGTTACTTTTAAAGAGCTCCCTGGGTTTGCTGGGAGTATCTGAATTAACAGTAAATTGAGCTCCATTACATATTAATGGGTCCAGCTGATTTATTGGTGGTATATCTGGCAATTAGCCATTCTGCGTAGTGTCTTCTGTTTGGCCATTACTTTTCACTATTGAGCACAAGCTCAGGGATGAGCACCTTGAACCAATCAGGAAGTCTGCCTGTCAACCTAATAGGGCCTTGCATCATTTTAATGGTGAGTTATGATCTGTCTTGAAGGATATTTGGACACACTTAATATCTTTTGGATGACAACCATTGGAGGCATAAGTGAAAGTACATGTTGTCATTGAACCACTAAAAATCTTTACTCAGTCACCAGATAGCCATTATGTTATATGAATCTCTTTGGATATTTCCTTTATTTAAAAAAATTATACAGTTGCTTTTAGCTTCTGTGGCACTTACAGAATGAATTGCTGTGAGTTCAGTGTAGCACAGCAAGTTATGGCCAACAGAGTTTTTTTGCAAGAGTTACTTTGGGGTTCCTAATTTTTCCTCAAGAGAAATATTTTTTGCTCAGCCTGCAAAATGTTGTAATAAAAATTGGTGATTGATGTTGATTATAAGATTAAATGGCTAGGCTGCAGTGGCCAATGTTGTAAATCAAAGCAGCCCAAAGTTGCGATTGGCCACTAGAGAAGGTTCTAACTGTGTTTTCTTGAGTCGATATATTTCAAGTCTTTATAGTATTGACTCCTAAAGTTTATTGAAACTGTATTTAAAGCATCTTTCTACATTGTTTTAATTTAGTTTCTAATACAATTTAACTTTGCCTATCTAAACATTCAGTACTAGAAGAACATACATGAAAATTCTCTTCTTAGAGGGAAAGCAGTTTAAGAGTTGGTGAGGGCATGGAAGTTGTGAAACCTAAGTTAATTGTCTGAGTTTTTATTGGATAATTTTTATATTTGGCTGTTCAGAATTAATTTAGTCTTCCTAAAAAGTTCTTTGGGGAAGGAACCCCTTCCCCATTGTTTACAGTTTGGTACCATCCTTCTTTGTCTGGGGGGCTAGCCCCTGATCCAACACAGCCAAACGAATGTCCCTTTCTGAAGTTTGACTGTTGAGTAGAAGAACAAACACTGAAAAAGTTTGGAGTTCCTAATTTCCAGTCTGATCAGATTGTTCCTATCACTTTCATTGTCCGACCATCTAAGTGACAATTGTTTTTCAAGTCTGTTTCTCCTACATTTGACAATTCCGGGAGCCCCATGGTAACATCTTAATAAATTCTACTTTGCTAACCAAGCCAGAGGTGGTTTCTCTTGATTGAAACAAAAGACCTTAATATATAAATTGGGCATTTGTGAACCCACAGGAAACCGAGGCTTCCTGATTGGACTGTGAATATTTATTCATTAATTTATTCACCAAATGTTTATGGAGCACCTCTTGTGTTAGGTACTCTTCTCAACACTTGGGAAACAGAAGCGAATAAAACAAACAAAAAGATGTGCCTTCATGAAAGATGCATTCTAATTAAGGGGGATAGATGATAAGCAAGATAAATATAAGTATTTATTTTATATGTAAATATGTGATATCCAAGTTAAGGAGTGATAAGTGCTATACATATTCATGTAAAATATTTTTCATATTGTTTCTTTCCTTTTAAAGTCCCCTGGATCAGATAAGCCTGTTTGGGGGTGGGTGATGGCTGATGAGATGGAATGACTGGTACTGAGGCTCTGCCACTCTCTTGTACCTTGCTCCATCAGCATAGCTCCCAAAGGGATTTGAGCCAGGATTTAAGCCAAGGGAGAACTATCCTGCTGAGTGAGGATGAGTGTCTGCTGAAAGCAGAGACCTGGAGAATAGGGGACTTGGGTCAGACATGGAAGTGGCAGGAGTTGAGCAAGGGTTATAGTCTTGGAGAAGGGGAGATTCTTCCCTTTGTGGCCCTGCCTTCAATGGGCCCCAAAGGGCTCAGGTAGGTAGAAAGATGACAATAATATTGACTCAGGAAAGTCAGACTGGGACTTGAGCAAGTGATCAAGGATACAAACTGATCTGTGGTAGGGAAGGGAAGTCCACGTCAGAAAGAGAAGGAAGCATCATGGGATTGTGTGAGACAGAGCTGAGTAGCAGCTGTCAGAATTGGTTAGGGATAGTTGAAGGGAAGAGAGCTTGCCACCACTAACCAAGGGGATCTCATGAGGGATGAAAACTTAGAAAAGGGCTCAGACTCCCTCGAGAAGAATAGAGGTTGAGGGGATCAAAAGGAGTATTTGTCTTCTTGCTTGAAATGAAATCTAGTATTGAGGACACTCCCTAACCTGATGTCTACTTGAGGTCAAAATGAAGAGGTTTGGTGAGAAGTGCTAGGAGGTGGTTATGCTAAGGTGGGAAGAATCCACACCAGTACCCGTTGGTCTGGAAACAGAGGATGTGACAGAGAAGATAACTTTCTACCACTCCTGGAGATTCCTGATTGGTGTGTTGGTGACCCACAGAGAGGGGCTGGGTATATGGAAGAAAAGCACATGCCAACAAGGAAGAATCCCAGTCATTTGTCAGCTACCTGCCACTGGCCTGGAATGAAGAGAAAAGTTATATTTATTGATTTCCTGGTAATGTGGACAGGCAGGAACAGAGTAGGCTGAACAAATACTTGACAGGTTCAGCTGGGAAATGAGCACCAAATTTTCTGGAACATACTCATTTCTGATGATTTTCTATAGGAAAAAATGACATTTTCGGAAGAGAACCTTGAAATGAACCTTGAAATACCTTTAAGGTTTATGGAAACGTGGGCATCTAATGTAAGTACACAAAACATTGTTTTTGTTATGTATTGCTGCACAAGGCACCCCAAAACTTAGTAGCTTAAAACAACAGTTTTTTATGGTATGATACAGTTCTAGATTCAGCTTGTGGTCCTTACTTGCAGTCAGATGGTGGTTGGGGTGGTAGCCATCTGGAGACTCACCAGGGCTAGAAGATCTACCCCCAAGAGGGTTTATTTTCTCATACATCTCGCATATGGGCTGGGGTATCTGGAATAGCTTCAGCCTGGCCAGGTTCCATCTTTTTTCCACGCAGTCTCTCTGCATCATTATCTTGATATTCCTCATAGAACAAGGGTCTCGGTATAATTGGATTTTTTTTTTTAACATAGTGGCTGATTTTTCTCAGAGCAAGTGTTCTATGAGAGCAAGGCAGAAGCAGTGAGCCTTCTTATGACCTAGCCTCAGAAGGCATCATGAATTATTCCTATCTCATTCTATTGGCTATAAAGACTAGTCCAAAATCATCTTGGGAATGGACTACACAAGAATGTGTGTAACTAAAGTCCTGTTCACTGTGTGTGTGTGCACATGCATGCATGATATATATTGGAAACTTCTACCACAAGCATGGTGTTTTCTTCTCCTTGGCATATGTTATGACTTTAGAAGAGAAAGGAGATCTTTGATGAATCATTGGCCTTGAATTTCTACAGTAGGATTTAAGATGCCTTAGTGACAGGCTCTTACAAAAGTATCAAGGTCACCACTAAATGAAGAACCTGTTTTTCTCAGAAGTATTCCCAAGACTTACTGAACTAGAATTCAATTTTAGGACATAGGGGAAAAGCGAATCACATTTATGCTTGTTCAGAGGAGAGTCTGAATAATATCACTATGTTTTATATCTATATAGATATGAATATACTTAAAGTTAGATGATGTTTTTAAGAAAGCAAATGAATGAGCATAATTTTTTTTTAGACTTCATGACAAAAAACATTTATTAAATAACCACAATCTAACAAGCCCTGCTCACCTGACTTCCCCTTCCTGCCTGGGAGGGGGCTCCTTGGTGTGGCCTGGGAGGGGGCTCCTTGGTGTGCAGAGCCACAAAGTGGGGGTCCAAATGGGGGAGCTCCCAGGTCCTCCACACAGGCCTTGTTGTCAGCCATGGGTCCAATGTCGAAGATGATGAAGACAATGATAGCAATAATGAAGAAGAAGAAGAACTAGAAGTTTGTCTTGGACCCTGATGGAGCATGGAGAATGCACACTTGAGGCAGCTCAGAGCTGGCTGCCCTGAGGCCTAGCACAGTGTCTGACAGGTTTAGTTGAGAAATGTGCTATTCCGGAGTGTGCAACAGATTGTTTTATAAAATATGCTCATTATGTTCACCCACTTCTCGTGACTTTTTGTCAGTACTAGTTTAGACATGGATACTTTTACAAGTGGATATTCCTTTAAGGTTATGAAAACATCTTGGTCATTATCATAGCCCAAGGCATAGTTGTAAGGGGATCATTGATTCTCTTGGTGTCTTCTAAAGTTACTTTTGGCTAAAAGCAGAGCATCTTCAACATTTTTAACGAGATATTTTTTCTCTACTGAAGAGAAGAGAAAGTCAAAAGGAAACTGCCACTGGTTCTAATTCTAACCATGAAGGGTGTATTGGTTAATGCTACAGGAAAAATAGAGAACAGCAGGAGGAACAGGCTTCCACTGGGAAAGAGTTCATGATTACCAGTGAGGGAAAGCACAATCAGACTGTGCTAAAGGTGTCAAAAAGTTGAGAAATGAAAGACGTGTCATTTCAATGGCATGATACCAAGAGAGGGAAGATGACCCAGGTGGTGGGGGAAGCTCACAAAAATTCAGTTGTAGCTCTGAAAAGGTGGTGCTAAGGCTTGGAAAGCTTTAGCTTTTTCCCCTTACTAATCTCCATTAGCCCTCTACCAAGCCCTAATAATAGGAAGAGTAAGAATATATTTTTATTGATATGAATAATAGGTATCTTATTAATCTCATTTAAAGAGTGAAAGCAAACTTATTAATCTATTTTAATTTGTCTGTAACATACATATAACTTAGGCAAAAGATACTTGCTTAATATTATTACCACCTAAAAGCAAGACCAAGCTTTTGTTTCAGTCAGATTTCCACCATCCCTAAGGTCCTTCTATAATTCTGGAGCCAATCTATGATTGTCCTATTGCTAACCATCTGAATAAACAAATGGAGAGACCTAAAGAAACAAAGAGTTCAGATTCTTTTTTTTTTTTTTTTTTTTTGAGATGGAGTCTTGCTCTGTTGCCCAGGCTGGAGTGCAATGGTGTGATCTCAGTTCACTACGACCTCTGCCTCCCATGTTCAAGCAATTCTTCTGCCTCAGCCTCCCAAGTAGCTGGGATTACAGGCGCCCACCACCACGCTTGGCTAATTTTTTTGTATTTTTAGTAGAGATGGGGTTTCACCATATTGGCCAGGCTGGTTTCAAACTCCTGACCTCAAGTGATCCACCTGCCTTGGCCTCCCAAAGTGCTAGGATTACAGGCGTGAGCCACTGCACCTGGCGACAATAATTTTTTAAAAGCCACATTCAAAGCAAATAAAAGTTAGCATAATGTTGACTCTTCAGCAAAAAATAAAATAAATAAATAAAATCTTTTCCATCCATATTTTTGTGTGTGTGTGTGTCATACAGTATGTTTTTTGTGTCAAAAGATGAAATAGACAGTGGTAAAGAGTACTGGGGACTGGGGCTAGGAGGTGGTATTACAAGAGGATTTCTAGCTTTTTCTTTTTTTTTTTTTTCCTATCAACCAATCTGGAGTACAGTGGCTTGATCATAGCTTACTACAGCCTCAACCTCCTGGTCTCAAGTGATCCTTCCACCTCAGTCGTCTGAGTAGCTGGGACTACAGGTGTGTACCACCATGTTCAGCTAATTTTTATTTATTTTTTGGTAGAGACATGGTCTCACTATGTTGCCAAGGCTGGTCTTGAACTCCTGGCCTCAAGGAATCCTTCTGTCTCAGCCTCTCAAATTGCTGGGATTACAGGCATGAGCCACTGAGCCTGGCTTGACTGCTGGCTTTCTGAAGTGACTGTTAAATTCAGGGCTGTAGAAGCACTTCCCTTTGAGTTTCCTGAGCTGATGCTCATAATTGATCAGGAATTATGAAAAAGGAAGAAGTACCAGAAAACTAGAGGTGGGAAAATGTACACATTTTTCAACAGTCACATAGAGGGGTGGGGCAGAAGATGGAGCTCACAAAATCCCTGCCTGTGATCTTGGTGTTGATTTCAAGTAGGATTCTGAAGTTAGTTCAGAAGTTAAAGTAGGGATCACTAGGATTCAGTAAGAGTTCATGGCAAGTGAATCTTGTCTTCTTTTTGATAAGATCTCTGACTATAGATGAGAGATATATGGTAGTAATAGTTAGCCTGGACTCCAGCAAGGCACAGGACAATGTTCCTTCTGATAGCGACTGACAATTTATATATTCTACAAACATGTATCAGTCCCTTACTAAGTGTGAATTACGGAGGATTCAAAGATGAATGTGATATGCTGTTGAAGAACTTACAGACTTGGTGGGAGATAACACATTAATAAATAATCATCATGTAAAATAGTGGTTGGCAAACTATGACCCATGAACCAAATCTAGCCTGCCACGTGTTTTTGTAAGTAACGTGTTATTGGAATATAACCATGTCCATTGATTTGTATATTACATATGGTTACTTTCATGCTAAAATGGAAGAGTTGAAGAGTTGCAACAGAGGCTGCATGTTCTGCAAAGCCTAACATACTTATTATCTGGCTCTTCCCTGCAAATTTGCTGATGCTTGATATAAATCAAAAATTAGGAGTGTAATCAAAATGGTATGGAAACATTGAGGAGAAATCAATTAATTATAGTGATGGGGGTGCATTTGGGAAGGGTTCAAGAGGTAGGAGCAGTTGAGTTGTACCTTAATAATATGATGGGGCCAGGTGCAGTGGGTTATGCCTGTAATCCCAGCACTTTGGGAGGCCGAGGCAGGTGGGTCACCTGAAGTCGGGAGTTTGAGACCAGCCTGACCAACATGGAGAAACCCCCGTCTCTACTAAAAATACAGAATTAGCCAGGTGTGGTGGCACATGCCTGTAATCCCAGCTACTCGGGAGGCTGAGGCAGGAGAATTGCTTGAACCTGGGAGGTGGAGGTTGCAGTGAGCCAAGATCACGCCAGTGCACTCCAGCCTGGGCAACAAGATCAAAACTCTGTCTTAATAATAATAATAATAATGAATTTTTTAGCAAAAGAAGATCATAATCCTCTCCTTTTCTTTTTTCTCTCTTTATACTCCAGCCTCTTTATTGTTCTCTCTCATTTGGTTAAAATTTTCTTTTCAGTATTTCATAAAGGTTTGACTGTATATGCTCCATGTTCTAAGTCAACTTGGATATGGAGGTGAACAAAGGGCCAGTCTGTGAAGCATAAGGACAAAAAGTGGTATTGCTGTGGCAAAATAGGTGGCCAGCAAGTCTTTATTTTAGTAGACATATATCCAAAAAAGGGAGCCAAAATGGTCTCTGGAATAATGACCTGAGGATGGGGAGGGATGTGGTGGTATTATGTTGAAGCCAATGCATATGTCTCTTCTCACGTGAGGTAGGGAACCAGACGAGGCATCCAGCCCAACATTATCAAAAGGCAAGTGGAGGAGACCCATGTGTCAAGTTTGTCCCTTAACTATGAGGAGTATGAAGAATTAGATATCATTCTCCCTCTTGCCAGAAATAAAAGTCTGGAGGCCCAGCAGATCTGCCAGGTGACAGAATAGGGCTACAGACGATCTTGGGAGGCTAGAAGGATGGCCTGGATTTAACAGGGAAATTTAATAAGGATGAGTGGAAGGTCCCGTTCTGGGTTTGGAAAATAAAGTGCATGACACAGATGAGGGAGAGCTGGCCTCACCACAAAGTAAGTCAGGAAGTCAGTGTGCTTGTCCTAAGCTTTGGCCTGTGTTTGTAGTAGAGTAATAGGAGGAAGATAATCATTTTTCTCTACTTTTGACTGAAGACAGGGCACCTGGACCAAACGTTCTAGTGCTGCGCTATGAAAGAATTAGAGTGGAACTCACTCAGGGCTGGATCACTGAGAGGATGAAAAGACCAGAAGTCATTTTATATGTGAACTTGTGGAAGGAACTTAATTTAGACTGGAGAACAGAAGGCTCAGTGGGCACACCACAGCTGTTTTCAAATATTTCAAATATTTGTCTTATGGGCTTAGTTTTGGACTTGTGTTTGCTTCAGAAGAATTGGGACCAATTAATGTCAGGGGGAATAGATATTTCTAACAACAGAGGATCTAGAGATTGAGTAGCCTCAGAAAGGTCTAAGTCTTGGCGTAATGGTGCTCAACCAGGTAAGGATGGAGGAGGAGAGAGGACATAAAATGGCTGTCAACCCTTCTATGTTTTGACTCTGTTAAGTAGCAACAAGCTTGATAAAGTATAGAAGTTGCACAGGGCTTAAATAATCAAACCACAGATCCAGTTTAGAAGTTTCCTTTACTTATCTTTTGCCTAATGTTTCTCAGTTTCTATTGAATATATCTCTGGTTTTAAAACCCCTGCCTTGAGGTCATAGCCACTCCTCAAATCCACTCTTGGTACAGAGTCACATCTTCTTGACCATGGTTTTTCATATCAGTGTGGCTCCAAAATCTTGAACTTTTATGTTGCAGCACCTATGGCTATTTTAACTTAGTGAATTGTTTCATTAACTGTATTTTTATACAGCCCACTGTATTTTATACAGCCGTGGTCTCATAATTCTAACTTAATTCCCTTTAGAGCTTATTTTCTATTTCCAGTGGAAGCCAAATGGAAAGGTGACATAGCAGGAGTGGCTTCCTGGTCCATATCTTTCCTGGGTACCATATTTCCCAATCAGTGGGATAATTTTCTGATCTCTTTTAGCATCTGAAGAGCATCTCCTTCTCTTTTCCATTTTGCCAATTTGCAGATAATTTAAGTATAATTGTTAAACATACTCATTAACCACTTCACTGAAGTGCGAACCCTTAAACTTGGTTCAGAACACAAAAAACTTTCTGTTACAGGGGCCATAGCTCTTTGCTTGTAACAAATCCAAGCTTACCCAGCATGTACAGTTCCAAAATACATTCCAATGGAATTTAAAGGGTTATGAGAACAAAGCTATAAAGCGGTTTTATCCCACTATGTTATTTCTCCCAGATTATACTATTGCCTTTTTTTCTCCCAGGGGCCCCCAGGGATTGAGCCCAAAGCAATAATCAATGAGGTGGTTTTCTGGATCTGGAAAAGGGAAGGTTTCAGTAGGGAGGATTTTGTTGTCCTTCAGATGCCACTTTGGAGTTGTTTGCTGTATCCATATCTGGGTCTTATTTACAAACTCAAATGTTAACAAAGTAAAAATCCATTGCCCGTGTTCTTAAATCAAATAAAGGAAAGCCAAAGCCACCAGAAAAATCCTAATGGCCCCGTGGCTCTGGGAAAATAGAAGTTATATGAGTTGAGGAAACCTGAAGAACAAAGCCTTTCTTCTCTTAGATCTAAACCCCCAGAAAGTCTGTCAATAGCATATTCCACCTAGAAATAAAAACATTTATCTTTTTATGGTTGAGAACAAAAAAGAGACCCAGACTGCTCAAAAGAGCTTTTCTCCCCCACCAAATGGGCATGCCACATAGGTTAATCTGCCTGTTGTTTATGAGTACTAGCTTTGTGCAAGGGCTGCCCTGGACAATGTGAGATATGAAGGTGATTCATGACAATCCAGGTTGGCCTTGAAGCAGTTTTGTTCCTCTAGAACCTGGTCATAGTGAGAAGAAGGTGTTGGCAGTAGACCTTATCTCTGTGCAAGAAGAGCAGGACAATGTAATTTGGTGGCTTTGGAATTAATGGAATGGAACTGTCAGGATCATCATAGCATTAGCTTAAGCAACAAACTGAGCTAGGCTTCCATTCAGCCTCACACATGGTTTCTTCCAATGCACTAATTGTTCACTGTGATTCATACATCGTTCTGACAAGATGGCAAATGGAAAGTGCAGAAAGTAATTAAAATAAGTGTGTGGTTTCAATTATCATAATATGCAGCCCTGAGCTGAATGTAATTATCAGGGAGAACCTGGAGAAGGGCTGCATTTGAGCATGGAGGACAAATAATTTCTTGGTTTGTCTTTTATAACAAAAATTTAACTCAGAGAAATGGACTCAAGAAAGAGAAGCTTCAGGCTTAAGCTGATAGTTCTTTTCCAAAACTTAAAAATGGGAATTCTTTGTCACTGGTTATAATCAAATTTTCTAGGGCCTTATGAATATATATATACTGATCAGGAGGACTATAAATGAATTTATACGTGGGTTGCATATGACCATATAAGTTTTGTCTCTTATTGAAACAAAATAACATTGGAATTATAGTTGGTCTTATAAATATTTCTTGTAATTAGAGTTATACATTTCTGAAATCATTTTCCACAGACCAAATCGTTGGGAAATCAAATATTTGCCCATTTGGAAAGTCTGAAAAGTACTTTATGACAAATAACTTATGTTTATTATTATTATAAATATAGTGATGCTTATTGCATATATTGTAGAGAACAGATAAAACAGTAAAGAGAAAACTTTTTTTTTTTTGCATTCTAATGAGGCTGAGCTAATCTCTATATATCTTGTGGTCTTAAAAATAATGTATATATGTGTGTCTGTAGGTTAACATAACTAGTTTTACACTCTATAATGTTTTCTATCATGATTTTTCTCGCTTTCAATTTCGTTGAAATGTCTATGAAAGTTTGTTTTTAATGATTGCATACTATTTTATTTCATGTCTGTGCTATAACATTCAACCTATATGTAGACATTTGGGGTTATTGCCCACATCTTTGGTGCATAAACATTTGACTGCAACCTTAATGGTTTTCTTTAGATGTTCAATTTCTTTAGAAATTCAATCATAAAGTTGAATTTCTGGTACAAAAGGTATAATGTCTTCTTTAAAGGTTGCTCTGGTACAGACAAATGTTGAACAGTTGAATTCAGGAAGACCTAATTTTTCAAGTCAGGAAATTATTTCTGGACGGATACCTCTACTCTAATTTCGTTTTCATTATGCCAGAGTTATTCAGACTTTAGATCCATGCAGACTTGGATTCATATCCTAGCTCTACTGCTTACTAATTACTTGATGTTGGTCAAATAACTCAACTCCCCCATCTAATGTTCTCATCTATAAAATGGGAGCAATAGGCCAGGTGTAATGACTCATGCCTGCAATCCTAGCAATTTGGAAGGCTAAGGCAGGTGGAATGCTTGAGTCTAAGATTCAAGACCAGCCTGGACATCATGATGAAACCCTATCTCTACCAAAAAAAAAAAAAACAAAAAAAACATGTATTAGCCAGGTGTGGTGGCACATGCCTGTAGTCTCAGCTGCTCGGGGGGCTGAGGTGGGAGAATTGCTGGAGCCTGGGAGGCAGAGGTTGCAGTAAGCTGAGTTGGTGCCACTTCAGTCCAACCTGGGTGACAGAGCAAGACCCTGTCTCAATAAAGTAAAATAAAATGGGAGAAATAATAGGTTTTCTGTGAGGATTCAGTGCCTGACTCTTGCTAGGGGCTCACAGAATATTTATTTGTTTTTCAAGGAGTATGCAAACTGATGGAGATGTGGAGGTCAGTTGGATGATGAGGGGACAGAAATGCATAATCACACTTGGAGACATCTGCTTCACTCCATTTAAAATTTATTCTAATATAAAAATTCACAATGAACAGGGATTGATATAGTCGGATGTTTGTCCTTTCCAAATCTCATATTGAAATGTGATCCCCAATGTTGGGGGTGGGGCCTGGTGGGAGGTGTTTGGCTCATGGGGATGAATCCCTCACGAATTTCCTGGTGCTGTCCTCATGGTAATGAGTGATTTTTTATGAAATATGGTTATTTAAAAAGAGCCTGGCACCTCTACCTCTCTCTCTTACTCCTGACTTGCCATGTGATGTGCCTGATCTTTCTTTGCCTTCCACCATTATTGTAAACTTCCTGAGGCCATCACCAGGATCAGATGCTGGCACCATGCTCCCTGTACAGCCTGAATAACTATGAGCCAATGAAATCTCTTTTCTGTATAACATACCCAGTCTCAGGTATTTATTTGCAATACAAATGGACTAATATGAAAAATTGGTAGAAGGAGTGAGGTGTTGCTATAAAGACACCTGAAGATGTGGAAGAAGCTTGGAACTGGATATTGGGCAGAGGTTGGAAGAATTTGGAGGGCTCAGAAGAAGAAAGCAAGATAAAGGAGAGTTTGGAACTTCATAGAGACTTGTTAAGTGGTTGTGACCAAAATGTTGATAATAAATGTGGACAATGAAAGGCCAGAGTGACAAGCCTTCAGATGGAAATGGGGAAGTTGTTGGGAACTGGAATAAATATCACTTTTATTATGCCTTAGCAAAGAACTTGACTGCATTGTGTTCATGTCCCAGGAATCTGTGGAAGTTTGAACTTAAGAGTGATAACTTAGGATATCTGGTGGAAGAAATTTCTCAGCAGCAAAAATTCAAAATGTAGTCTGGCTGCTTCTTACAGCCTAGATCAAATATAGGAGGAAAGAAAGGACTTAAATGTTGGAAAATTTTGATGCTCTGCTTTCCTTTTAAGTATAAGTTCCAACTTTAAGTCATTTCTTTCCCACAGGCTGGATCTGAGTGTTGTCACTCTAAAAAACAGAAAAAAAGTGGGAAAAGGGCATCACCCATTAGGTTTCAATACTTTGCACTTCTGCTAAGCTTGATAAGGCAGAAGTGCAATCTACAATTATTTTAAAGTGAATTTCCTTCCATCCACCATCCTTCATCTTTTCCTTGAATAAGGAAAGATACCTAGGAAGGATATTACTTGTGCCTTGAGGCTAGAAATTATGGGATAGATTCATCTAAAATATGGTATTCTGCATTTTTTTGTTTTGTTTTTTAAGAGAATAATACCAAACAGTCTTCAAAGAAAACAAAGAAGGTGAAAATCTATTGCTTCAATAATCAAGAACACTTTCTGTGTTTTGAGGTGGGAGCATGATCAAGTATGCTTTGGGGATTTTCTGTATTTAGGAGATCCTGGATTCTTAATTGTTGGCTAAGTTCCAGTCAAGTAGGAATCAATGCAGCCTGTAAGTTCTCCACATTCTCTCTCTCTCTCTCTCACACACACACACACATACACACACACACACACACACACACACACACACACACACACACACACACAAATGCTCCTTTCTGTGGCACATGCTTGTGTTACTGAAAGCTAAATCCTCAAAACCTAGTAAGGGCACTAATGATTCATTAAAGTAAATTGATGGTTTTGCTACTAATTCTTATTCCATACACATTTGATACAAAAGAAGTGTTGGCAATGGATAAATAACGTATCCTGGGCAGATGAGCTCAACCCAGTAGGTAAGAGTTTGCTTTGGTCACAGTTGCCTATGAGTGTGGGTTTCAAAACAAACATAAAGCCTTAACTTAGAATTTCATTATGTTTTAGAATCATCACTGCCTTAATAATCAAGCATCTATTTAAGTCCTCCTAATAAAGGAGAAATGCATGTTTATGGCTTTTTTTTGTAAATATAAATGCAATGATCTATGCCTTAAAAACTTTTTGTTTCTGTGACAATGTTTGTAAATCTAGCCAATAGAGTTGTTTACAGAAAAAATTGAGCATGTAATAATACAAGAACTGTTTCCCCCTCAAAACCTGAACCTGAATTATTTGTAAAAACTGAAATTTAATGATTAAAGAGAAGCCATAATTGAAAAAAAAAAAATTGGAAAATTTGCAAACCTAGCCCTGTGGTAGAGAAGGAAAGAGCATTTTCAGGAGAGAAATTCAAGCAGGCTACAGAGCAACCATTTGCTAGAGAGATTTGCATGACTAAAAAGGAGCTAAGTGCTAATAATGTACAAGATAATAGGAAAAAAGACCTTGAAGACATTTCAGAAATCCTTGAGGTAGCCCCTCCCATCACAGGCCCACAGGCCTAGGAGGAAAGAATGGTTTCGGGGGCCAAGCCCAGGACCCCATTGCCCTGTTCATCCTTGAGACACTGATTCCCATATTGGCTGCTCCAGCTCCACCTGCAACTCCAAGGGCCACAGGTACAGCTTGGGCTGCCATTCCGGAGGATGCAAGCTGTAAACCCTGGCAGCTTCCATGTGGTGGTAAGTCTACAAACACACAGAATGCAAGAATAAAGGAGGCTTGGCAGCTTCTCCCTAGATTTCAGAGGATGCGGAGGAAAGCCTGAGTGTCCAGGCAGAAGCCTGCCACAGGGGTGGAGCCCCCACAGAGAGCCCCTACTAGGGACAGTGCCAAGGGAGAATTGTGGAGTTGAAGTCCTCACACAGAATCCCCACTAGGGGTGCTGCTTAGTGGAGCTGTGGGAAGGGGGCTGCCACTCTCCAGACCCCAGAATGGTAGAACCAGTGGCAACTAACACCATGGGCCTGGAAAAGCCACAGACACTCAACACCTACCTGTGCGAGCAGCCATGGAGGCAGAGCTGCCCAAGGTCTTGGGAGCCAGCCCCTTGCACTGTTGTGCCCAGAATTCAGCATATGAAGTCAGGGATTATGTTGGAGCTTTAAGATTTAATGTCTGCCCTTCTGGGTTTCAGACTGGTGTGGGGCCTGCTGCCCCTTTTTTTTGACTGATTTCTCCCTTTTGGAATGGGAATGTTTACCCAATACTTGTACTATTATTGTATCTTGGACATAAATAACTTGTTTTTAATTTTACATGCTCAGAGGTAGAAGGAGCATGCCTTGAGTCTCAAATGAGACTGGACTTTTGAATTAGTTCTGGAACTAGTTAAGATTTTGAGGAACTACTGGGAAGGGATTATGTTATTTTGTAATGTGAGAAGGAAATGAGATTTGGGGGGCCAGAGGTTGAATGATACAGTTTGGATGTTTTTCCCCTCCAGATTTTCTGTTGAAATGTGATCCCCAGTGTTGGTGATGGGGTCTGGTGGGAGGTGTTTGGGTCATGTGGGCAGATCCCTCATGAATGGCTTATGCTGTCCTCATGGTAATGAGTGAGTTCTTGCTCTGAGTTCATAAGAGATCTTGTTGTTTAAAAATAGCCTGGCGCCACTCTTCCCTCTCTTGTTCCAACCCTTGTCATGTGATGCACCTGTCCCCTTTTTGCCTTCTACCATGATTGTAACCTTCTTGAAGCCCTCACCAGCAGTAGCGGCTGGCACCATGCTTCCTGTAGAGTCTGAAAAACTATGAGCCAATTAAACCACTTTTCTTGATAAATTACCGAGTCTCAGGTATTCCTTTATAGTGATGCAAACAGACTAACAGAGGGATAAAAGCCATATGTTATTCAGTTATTTGACAAAAATGGCAAAGAATTAAGGAACAAAAAATGTGTACCTACTGGCAAACTCACCAGTTTACCACACACTGGCTGGTTTCTTTCAGAGGACAGTCAGACCTCTGCAAGCCATGAGAAGCAAAATTGTGTGAGGAGCTAACCAGAATTCTATCCTTTGGGCTTTGAGGCCACTTTAGTGACAAGGCTTACTTTAATGAATTAAAATATAAAATTATAACAGTTATGCAAATGCATTAACAAAAACAAAAGTGATAACTCTGACTTCTGAATAATCTCATACTTTCATAAGAGATACTCAGTGTTTGGGGGTTAGAAGTTACAAGTTTATTAACTATCTTGAGGATTGATTGAGAAAGTCATACAAATCTACTTAAAATGAATAAAGAATAAGTACAACACACAATATTGCAAATATTTTTCCTGGTAATTCTGTAATAAACTCTAATCTAGGCAATGAAACCCTTTTTGTTTTCTTTCCCTAAAACAATTACTAGTAGACCTAAGAAATGAGATAGACAGCAACATAATAATAGTGGGAACTTTGATGCTCCACTGACAGCACTAGACAGATTGTCAAGACAGAAAGTCAACAAAGAAACAATGGATTTAGGCCAGGTGTGGTGGCTCACACCTGTAATCCCAGCACTTTGAGAGGCTGAGTGGGTGGATCACCTGAGATCTGGAGTTTGAGACCAGCCTGGCCATCACGGTGAAACCCCATCTCTACTAAAAACACAAAAATTAGGCAGGTGTCGTGGCAGGCACCTATAATCCCAGCTACTTGGGAGGCTGGGGCAGGAGAATTGCTTGAACCTGGGAGGTGGAGGTTGCAGTGAGCCGAGATTGCACCACAGAACTCCAGCCTGGGCAACAGAGCATGACTCCGTCTCAAAAGGGTGCTGAGGAGTTGATGGGTGCAGCACAGCAACATGGCACAAGTATACATATGTAACAAACCTGCACATTATGCACATGTACCCTAGAACTTAAAGTATAATA
>NW_012107698.1:591102-594351 GCF_000951045.1 Mandrillus leucophaeus | reverse complement strand
AAAAAAGAAAGAAACAATGGATTTAATGTATACATTGGAACAAATGGACTTAACAGATCTATACAGAACATTTCATCCAGCAAGTGAAGAATACACCTTCATCCAGCAAGTGCAGAATACACATTGTATTCAATAGCACATGGAACTTTCTCCAAGATAGACCATACAAAAGGCCATAAAATGAGCCTCAATAAACTTTAGAAAATTGAAATTATATCAAGCAATCTTTCAGACCACAGTGGAATAAAACTGTAAATCAACTCAAAAAGGAGCCTTCTGAACCATGCAAATACATGGAAATTAAATAACCTGCTCCTGAATGAGCATTGGGGTAAAAAACCAAATTAAGATGGAAAATAAAAATTCTTCGATTGGCATTTCTCTAATGACTAGTGATGATGAAATTCTTTTTCATGTTTGTTGGCTGCATAAATGTCTTTTTAAAGAAGTGTCTATTCATATCCTTTGCTCACTTTTTGATGGGGTTGTTTTTTTCTTGTAAATTTGTTTGAGTTCCTTGTAGATTCTGGATATTAGCCCTTTGTCAGATGGATAGATTAAGAAAATTCTCCCATTCTGTAGGTTTTCTGTTCACTCTGATGATAATTTATTTTGCTTTGCAGAAGCTCTTTAGTTTAATTTGATTGCATTGGTCAATTTTGGCTTTTGTTGCAATTGCTTTCGGTGCTTTAGTCATGAAGTCTTTGCCCATGCCTATGCCCTGAAGGGTATTGCTTAGGTTTTTTTCTAGGATTTTTATGGTTTTAGGTCTTATGGTTAAGTCTTTAATCCATCTTGAGTTAATTTTTGTATAAGGTGTAAGGAAATGGTCCAGTCTCAGTTTTCTGCATATGTCTAGCCAGTTTTCCCAGCACCATTTATTAAATAGGGAATCCTTTTTCCATTGCTTGTTTTGTCAGATTTATCAAAGCTCAGATGGTTTAGATATGTGATGTTATTTCTGAGGCCTCTGTTCTGTTTCATTGATCTGTATATCTGTTTTTGTACCCATACCATGCTGTTTTGCTTATTGTAGCCTTGTAGTATAGTTTGAAGTCAGATAGAAAGATGCCTCCAGCTTTGTTCTTTTTGCTTAGAATTGTCTTGGCTATACGGGCTCTTCTTTGGTTCCATATGAAATTTAAAGTAGTTTTTTTCTAATTCTGTGAAGAAAGTCAATGGTAGCTTGATGGGAATAGCATTGAATCTATAAATTACTTTGGGCAGTATGGCCATTTTCACAATATTGATTCTTCCTATCCATGAGCATGGAATGTTTTTCATTTGTTTGTGTCCTTTCTTATTTCCTTCAGCAGTGGTTTGTAGTTCTCCTTCAAGAGGTCCTTCACATCCCTTATAAGTTGGATTCCTAGGTATTTTATTCTTTTTGTAGTAGTTGTGAATGGGAGTTCACTCATGATTTGGCTCTCTGTTTATCTATTATTGGTGTATAGGAATGCTTGTGATTTTTGTACATTGATTTTGTATCCTGAGACTTTGCGGAAGTTACTTCTCAGCTTAAGGAGATTTTGGGCTGAGATGCTGGGGTTTTCTAAATATACAATCATGCCATCTGCAAACAGAGACAATTTGACTTCCTCTCTTACTATTTGAATACCCTTTATTTCTTTCTCTTGCCTGATTGCCCTGGCCATAACTTCCAATACTATGTTGAATAGGAGTGGTGAGAGAGGGCATCCTTGTCTTGTGCCAGTTTTCAAAGGGAATGCTTCCAGTGTTTGCCCATTCAGTGTGATATTGGCTGTGGGTTTGTCATAAACAGCTCTTATTATTTCGAGATATGTTCTATCAATACCTAGTTTATTGAGAGTTTTTAGCATGAAGGTGTGTTGAATTTTATTGATGGCCTTTTCTGTATTTATTGAGATAATCATGTGGTTTTTGTCATTGGTTCTGTTTATGTGATGTATTACGTTTATTGATTTGTGTATGTTGAATCAGCCTTGCATCCCAGGGATGAAGTTGACTTGATCATGGTGGATAAGCTTTTTGATGTGCTGCTGTATTCATTTTGCCAGTATTTTATGGAGGATTTTTGCATTGATGTTAATCAGAGAATATCCAATATGGCTTGAATTTTTCTTTTTTTGTTGTATCTCTGCCAGGTTTTGATATCAGGATGATGCTGGCCTCATAAAATGAGTTAGGGAGTAGTCCCTCTTTTTCTCAGCCACAATGAGATACCGTATCACGTCCGTTAGAGTGGCTATCATTAAAAAGTCAGGAAACAACAGATGCTGGAGAGGATGTGGAGAGATAGCAGCACAATTCACAATAGCAAATTCAAGGAACCAACCTAAAGAACTGTAGTTAATATTTCTTTTCTCATCCCTAGTTATTTCTCTTAGTGTAAAAATAATAGACTTCTTTTTATTTTATGTTTATTTTTAAATATTTTTCCATAAGCTATTGGGGTACAGATAGTATTTGGTTACATGAGTAAGTTCTTTAGTGGTGATTGGTGAGATTTTGAGCAGTATACACTGCACCATATATATACACACATATATATATATACACACACACATACACAGATATATATGTACATATATATATGATGGAATACTATGCAGCCATAAAAAGGAATAAATTAACAGCATTTGCAGTGGCATGGATTAGACTGGAGACTATTATTCTAAGTGAAGTAACTCAGGAATGGAAAACCAAATGTCATATGTTCTCACTGATACATGGGAGCTAAGCTATGAGGACACAAAGGAATAAGAATGATACAATGGATTTTGGGGACTTTGGGGGAAAAGGGAGAGGGGGCGAGGGATAAAAGACTACAAATATGGTGTAGTGTATACTGCTCGGGTGATGAGTGCACCAAAATCTCACAAATCACCGCTAATCGCTAATCTACAGTTCTTTAGTTTTCAATGTGTAGCTTTCCAAATCACTTCATAGTTTTTTTTTTTTTTTTAAATTATACTTTAAGTTCTTGGGTACATGTGCATAACGTGCAGGTTTGTTACATATGTATGCCTGTGCCATGTTGGTGTGCTGCACCCATCAACTCATCAGCACCCATCAATTCGTCATTTACATCAGGTATAACTCCCAATGCAATCCCTCGCCCCTCCCCCCTCCCCATGATAGGCCCCGGTGTGTGATGTTCCCCTTCCCAAGTCCAAGTGATCTCATTGTTCAGTTCCCACCTATGAGTGAGAACATGCGGTGTTTGGTTTTCTGTTCTTGTGATAGTTTGCTAAGAATGATGGTTTC
>NW_012107698.1:480552-583847 GCF_000951045.1 Mandrillus leucophaeus | reverse complement strand
GCTTCCCAGCAGCTTTGTTTACCTACTTAAGCCTCAGCAATGGCGGGAGCCCCTCCCCCAGCCTCGCTGCTGCCTTGCAGTTAGATAGCAGACTGCTGTGCTAGCAATGAGGGAGGCTCCGTGGGCGTGAGACCCTCCCGGCCAGGTGTGGGATATAATCTCCTGGTGTGCCCGTTTGCTTAAAGTGCAGTATTGGGGTGGGAGTTTCCCGATTTTCCAGGTGTTGTGTGTCTCAGTTCCCCTGGCTAGGAAAAGGGATTCCCTTCCCCCTTGTGCTTCCCAGGTGAGGCAATGCCTCGCCCTGCTTCAGCTCTCTCTGGTCTGGCTGCAGCAGCTGACCAGCACTGATTGTCCGGCACTCCCTAGTGAGATGAACCCAGTACCTCAGTTGAAAATGCAGAAATCACTGGTCTTCTCTGTCGTTTGCGCTGGGAGTTGGAGACTGGAGCTGTTCCTATTCGGCCATCTTGCTCTGCCCCAGTAGGTTGTTTTTTAAAAGATAGTGTAAATTAAATGTTATAAATACTTAAATCCAATATGCAGAATCAAGTAGCTTAGAAAGATGTAAATAGTATGTCTTGTCATTTAGGGCTACTATAATAAAATATAATAGAATAGACTGAGTGTCTGAAATGACAGAACTTTATTTCTCACAGTTCTGGAGACTGAAAAGTCCAAACTCAAGGTACTGGCTGATTCCTTCCTGGTTTGTAGACCAACATCTTCTTGTTATATCCTCATATGGCAAAGAAAGGGCTTTGATCCCTTTATCTACTTATAAGGACACTAATTCTGTCATGGGGGTTCCATCCTTATGACCTTATCGAAACCTAATTACCTCCCAAAGACCCCCCTCCAAATACGGTCACATTAGGGATTAGGACTTCAACCTGTAAATTTTAGGGGTACACAAACAGTCAGCAGTGTATAGCACACACAATATATATACACTGTATATATATACACTCTCTCTCTCTCTATATATATATAGTCTGAAAGTCTGTTTTATTTTTTAAATATGCTAAGAAGTATAATGAACACTTTCTCCAAAAGACACGACATGTGTTTTTGCCTGTCTGAATCAATGATGGTCTGACAAGGAGACAGAAGCCACACAGTAATTTGAAGAGCGCAAGTTTAATATCAAGAGTTATTAACTGTAACAGGGGATTGGAATAATGAGGAACTGGTTAGTAAGAGGTAAATAGGACTCAGAAGAATACAAGAACAATAGATATAAGGAGCAACCACTACATCTAGGGCTGAGATGGAACATACAAGGATGACCCTGCTTTCCCCAGTGCTAAGATACAGACCTCGTTGGAGAGGGCATGGCCATGGCTAATTGGATAGTGGAGAAGTCACTGAGGTGTTGTGCTGGCAGAATTTGCTGGAAATAAGCCCTCTGGGGCCAGGTGAAGCAACCACAGGAAGTGCCACACCCAGGAACATGCCTTGAAACTTCCCAACAGGGATCTAGGGCAAGTAGTTCACTAGGACATGCCTTGCCAGTGGCACTCCTCTGTGAAGTTGCCTTAGGGATGCTGGGGGAAGTTGCTGACCACTGGGTACTGCTGGATGCTGCACACTGCGGGAGCTGGGTGCTGGAGAAGCTGTTCATACTGCAAGAGCCGGGAGCAGGAGAAACCACCTCCATTGTAGGGACAGGTGCTAGTGAAGCCATGTGTGCTGTGGGACTCTCAAGAGAGGAGCACACCAGAACCAGGAAGGGAAATCCCTCTTTCCTCCAGTGCATCTCCCGTCCCATCCCTCCAGTGAACCACCTGCCACCATGAGTGACAAAGCGTATCATGCCCACTGGAAATGGAGAAATATTTACAGCTCACTACCATAGAGAAGGCAATAAAAGGTGGATCTGGAGCTCAGGGACAATACGTTAGTAATTGCTGCAGTCTCTCTGGCTGCTCAGTTTCCATACACACTCTTCCACACACATTTGAACTTCTGTACAACAATGAAACAACTCTATATTTCTCTCAAACAAGATGCAGCTGTCATTTTTACAAGTAAAATTCTTAGCCTCTTCCCCAAATGAAGGGACACACAGTTGCAACAGTCATTGTATCCATCACTGGCTATATTTATTATTCCTCAAATTCTGTCAAAGGCCCACAGAATATTTTGTTACCTACAAACTAAGTTATAAAGTTAACCTCCAACAACTTGTATACAAAACCAAAAATAAAGAGATAGAAGCAAATTATTAACATATACAGATAAACACATATACATAACAAGCAAGAAGAAAATATGCCAAGCTACTCTAGACATTGTTTCTCTAATTGGTCATGAGGCTGTAATTGATGCCAATGGCTTCCTTCTTCTACCACCTTTGTCATATTTCCTCTGCCCGCCACCTGGAATCTCAATCAGCAGTTAGTTGGAGGTTTTTTTTTTTTTTACCTGGTAGAGTAACCCAAACCTTCAGGAATGGTCTGAATCCTCAATTGTCCTGTCTTTTGTTGGTTGCTATGATTTTCCACTAACCTTCATAACCTTCACTACTGTGCTTGGGAGTACTGAGAATCCCAAAGAATCCCCTGTGTTACAGAAATAGTCATTCTTCTCATTTTTGTAACCTAATTTACCCTTGGTAGTTGGATAAATTTCTCCAGTCAAAAGAATAATCATTTTTTTTCCTGTCTTTTATTCAGTGGTATAGGCCTAAAATGGCCAAGTTGCAATCTCATCTTCCAATTCAATGGAACCATTTTTGTGCCCCCAAACTGAAGCATTCCTTCCATGGGAACAAAGACCTACAAACTAGCACAGCTCAAGGTTGCTGGTAAAGGAAGCATCAACTCTGAGAGTGAGGTATTAGACAAAAGAATGAGGAGAGGCATTCTCACTTCTACTTCTCAACTCATAAATCTGTGTATTCTGCTGGGAGGGAGATAGCATCATGTAATTGCCTTTGACTCAAAGCATTTATTATATCCTGTGAGACACAACCGCTTTTCAGGGTGCAAGGTCTCAGCTAGTATCATAGCTGAGTCACAGTAAGCCATTCCTCCTTTCAATTAGCTAGCTAGTTTATTTCATATGTTTGAGACCATTGCTGTACTTCTTCCCTGTGAAACGGAGTTTGTTGATCAGAAGCAATGCTATGGAGCGTGCCATGACAATGGAGAAAGCATTCTGTGGGTCTATCAATGGCAGTACTCAACTACCATCTTCCCTGTTACCAAGGAAGGCAAATATGTATTCAGAATATGTGTTTGTTGCAGTGAGGACACAATCCATACCCCATCTGTTTTGGAGGGAGTCTAGTCCAATTTAATCAACTTGCTACCAGATGGTGGTCTGTACCCCTGGGAAATGGTGCCATATCTGGGGATCAGTGTTGGTCTTAGCTATTGACAGATTAGTCACATTTAGGTCATTTCTAAGGGAAGTCCATGTTGTTGAGCCCATACGTAGTCTCCGTATTAGTCCATTTTCATGTTGCTGATAAAGACATAGCTGAGACTGGGCAATTTGCAAAAGAAAGGGGTTTAATGACTTACAGTTCCACATGGCTGGGGAGGTCTCACAATCATGGCAGAAGCCAAGGAGGAGCAAGTCACGTCTTATGTCGACAGTGGAAGGGGGAAAAAAAGAACTGTGCAGCGAAACTCCTGTTTCTTGAAACCATTGGATTTTGTGAGACCCGTTCGCTATCAGGAGAATGGCACAGGAAAGACCTGCCCCCATGATTCAGTCATCTCCCCTCAAGTCCCTCCCACAACACATGGGAATTATGGGAGCTACAAGATGAGATTTGGGTGTGGACACACAGCCAAACCATGTCAGTCTCCATCCCTGTCTCCTTGGCCACTTGTTAATTACCTATTAAGAAAGTGAGGCACAGCCAAGCCATATCAATCTCCATCCCCATCTCCTTGGCCACTTTTTAATTACCTATTAAGAAAGTATTGGGGTGACTTGGGAAAGACACTAACATCCACAGAGTGCATCATTTTGTCCATTTGATTATTAAAAGCCTATTCTGCAGTAGATAAATATGGGAATTCATATGGAGCACAAATATCTTCCTCATTCAAGTGATCATAAGGAAGCCATAGGCATGGCTTGAGAGAGAGGAAGCAATGCGACAGGAATTGCATGGAAATCTGAGGGACCTGCTTTGCAACTTTCTCATACCTTTCAAACTTGTTTGATCTTAGTCTTTCATCCAGTTTATGATAGAATGCTGGTGTGCACTCCCAGCTTATGGCTAGACAACACTCAGTTCATGATGGGAAGTTCAGGTTTCCTGGTCACCTGATGTCCCATGGTTAGGTGTTCAGTCTCTATCAAGGACCAGTAGTTGTTTCCTAAAAAGAAAACAGTTATCTGCAGAAAAGGACATAAATTGTCTATACCATTACAGAGGTATGCATTATGAGTCTTCTTTTGTACTTGCCAGAGATTCCAGATAACGTCCTATTTGCCACAGAGATTTCAGATATCACTGAATCCATTGGATAGTAAGGATGAAGTGATAGAAAGGCTTGTAACTATATTGTTTCCAAAATTCAAAAAGGCCTCCTAAGCATTGTGCTTTTATTTGGGTGTAGGTGGTATGAAGTGCAGCAATTTATATTTAACTTTGCAGGGGATATCTTGACTTGCTCCAGACCTTTAAGCCCTTAGAAACTTCACTGAGGTGGCTGGAGTCCCCTGAAATTTAGTTGGCTTTGTCTTTTATGTATCTTACTAAGATGTTAAGTACTTGCTCCATCCTGCTCATTAGAGTCTGTCAGCATAATGTTGTCAATGTAGTGGATCAGTGTGAAGTTAGTGGAGCATAAAGACAATCAAGGTCTCTGCAGATTACATATGGCAGAGAGCGGGAGAATTGATATAGCCCTGAAGGAAGACTGTTTCCCCTGTAAGGTAAAAACAAACTACTTCCAGTGGTCTTTGCAAATTAGTATGAAGCAAAAGGCGTGCCCATGTCCATATTTGCTTGGTCTAGCAAAGATACTACATGTAGGTCAGTAGCTGCAGTTGTCCCTACCTGACTAAAATTGTAATAATCCACAGTCATTCTCCAAAATCCATCAATGTCTGCATAGGCCAAATTGATGAGTTAAATGAGTGTGTGACAGGCACCATCTTTGCTTCTTTCAAGCCTGTTATGGTGGCATCAGTCTCTGAAATTCCCCAGATTTACTACCTTGGTAGAAAAGGGAAGTTCCAGTGGTCCTCATCCCATAGGAATTCTTCCAGATGCTGAGTGTGTCTATTTCAATTATACATTCAGAAACTGGGGAATAACTGCAAAGTAGGTCCATGGACCAGCTGGGTCCACTGTAATTTGGAATTGATGTATGACTCCATCTATTATCTGACCACTGTGAGCTCTGCAGAGCTCCTGGTGACATTTACAGTCGTTAGAAATTAGTGTCAATTCATGGCCAGTGTTTAGAAATCTCTGAAAACTTTGGGTATTTCTCTTTTACAATGTGTAGACACTCTAGTACATAGTTGCAGGTCCTTTGGGGAGATTTGTAGAAGTATTTGCAGTGTGAACTTAAGGATTCTTTTGAGGCAAATTCCATCACAAATTAAAATAGCTAGGAAATATACAAGAATTAACATATTTATCTGAAAAAATATATATTTTATTGGTTAATTTATCAAATGGCATGGTGAACATTTCTTGTAAAAGATAGGGCACAGGAGAAAACATCTGGTTTTTGCCTGATTTTCCAGCTAAAATTAAGGTCTGGGGCATTTCAAAGGCATCATCACTTAAACTCTGGCTCTCGGCAGACTTGTAATAATATTTATAATGATGTGCTGATATTAGAAACAATAAATGAAAGCCAAGAGAATCTTTCTTTTGTAGACCAGAAAGCAGCTGATTATTATGACAAAGGTCTTTGCAGCCAGTAAAGGTCAACTTGTCACCTTTGCTCTAGCTGCAAATCCTTTTCATCGAGTTGCCTTTGAAAAGTGACTTAGGGCAATAGACCAAACATGTGCTTCTTGACTATCTGAAAATATAAAGTAGTAGAGAGCCTAGAAATTTTAAACACAAAAGTAAACCACATTAATGTGGGCAAAGTGCTTCAAAATGTTGCCAAGTTAAGAAAACTAAAATCCATACTTGGTCCCCAAACCCTGTTGAAAACTGTAGATTCAATTGTTTACTCCATTGCATATTTTATTAGTCCTGCAAATAACAACTGGATAGCTTGGCTTGAGGGTCATCCTTCCCTTGCTGAATGTACACAGTTACTGCTAATGAGCAGGTGCATTGTTCAAAGTGGGCAAGAAGCAAAGTGCTTTGGAGAAACCACAAACTAGAAAACCTGATGAATAATTGACAGTTTAATAGTCAAACACAGTCCAGAAGCTTGATTTGGCAAGTACCGAGGGGACAGCATTACTTTCTGAGAGGAAAAACAACCTTTGAATTTTGTGCTAGAAGCCTTCATGGTTCAGGTTGCTGGCCACTAGAGAAAATAATTTATTTAAAAGAGCTGATTAGATATCTTTGTTGCCAAGATTCTTTTGCCCAAGGCCTCTCGTAAGAATAATCTTGGTTTTAGTTTTAGATAATTTTAAAGCCATACGTTTCCCTCCTTCTCTAATTTAAAAATAGATATTAATACTTATTAGACATTTTATCTGATTAAATATTAGATCTGGTTTGCTTTTTCAGGTTGTTTCCATGTATTTTAAAATGGCAAACACATTAATGATGTTCAGTCACTGAAATGTTTTTTCTCCCACTCTTCACTTCTGACCACTATTAATATACAAACTGCAAAATAACAAATGAACAAAAAGCAAAACTGAAAAATTAATTCTATAACATACCATGCACAAGATGTTACACTTTTGAAACTCTTTTATATTTGTAAGAACTAGGATTATATTTGAATATTACGACATATGGCTTTAGTTATCAGCTTTGTTTTTGAAAATGATAACCATCCAGAGACAATTTTCTATATATTTTTTCTAATCTCTCCTAGGTAAATGTTTATATAATCTCTGCCTATAGTGTATAGTATAACTTTTAAATTATTCCAAGTGTTGGTATATTCATTCAAATTCATATATTCAACAGCTCTGAACCTAGTTCAGTAATATATTTCACTGATCCTTTAAAATTCACATTTATTGCCTGAAGGTCACACACATATAAACCTGCCTTATGCAATTTCTTCTTTTTGGTTTACTGTATTATTAGTTGTGTGGTCATTTGTCACTTTTGGGGTGGGAGAAGGCCTTGCCTTGCCATCTACTTTTTTTTTTTTTTTTTTTTTTTTTGAGATGGAGTCTCACTCTCTCACCAGGCTGAAGTGCACTGGTGCAATCTCGGCTTGCTGCAACCTCCCCCTCCTGGGTTCAAGTGATTCTCCTGCCTCAGCCTCTCAAATAGCTGGGACTATAGGTGCACGCCACCATGCCCAGCTAATTTTCTTTTTTTTTGTATTTTTAATGGAGATGAGGTTTTACCATATTAGTCGGGATGGTCTCAATCTCTTGATCTCATGACTGCCTGCCTTGGCCTCCCAAAGTGCTGGAATTACAGATGTGAGCCACCATGTCCTGCAGCCATCTACTTTTAAAAATACCTAACTTTTACATTTATTGAAGCACTTTAAATGCCAATTACTCAGTTTCAAGAGAAGTAGGGCTTTATTTTGAGAACTCTTACGTGTGTATAAAAGTCTTTGTAAGGATAATAGTCTTTAGGCCATAAATGATAAAACACAGTTGAGTGGAAGAAGAGCCCAAGATACACATTGGCATTTGTAGGAGACCATCCCTCAGTGACATTGAATGAGTCTTGGTCTCCAGATTCAAGTGAATGGCAGCATCCTAAATGAAGAAGAAATCTGTACAGGCGAGCACCACGAGTTAGAGAAGGGCAAATACCTTGATATTCAGAGGTGGAAGATGGCAGATGCTGGACATGGCAGAACAGAACCAGTATGGATTCTTTAAGGAAAGTCTGGAAAAATTAACAAACAAATCATTGGCTAATTATTAGTGGGTGCTTTTAATGAGGTTGAACCACATGAAATTGCTGCTATTGAACCATTCTTGACCTAGAAAAAATAATTTCATAATACTTGACCTACTAAATCTGTGTTTTGACTTTAACAAAGCTTTAGAAAGCCTTGCAAGAGTGAGATGACGAAAGCTAAAGTGGATTTGCTGCTCAGTCCCAGAGTATGACTAATGGCTCAATGTCACCTTGACCAGGGTCTCTTGTTGAGTCCTAAAGGGCTCCAACTTTGGCTCCAACCTCTCCAATGTTTTCATCAATGTCTTAGGGAAAGCCGCACAAGGCAGACTTATTAAATTTAGAGGGAACATGAATTAAGAAATATAACTAATACTGAGTTTAGATTGCAAATTACCTCAACTAACTAAATATCAGGGTCGAAATTCAAAAATTAAGTAAATAACAATGGATGGAGGTTCTTGTATTTACAGTCATTGAGTTCATCAGCCCTCACTGAATCTCTACCATGCGCCAGATACTGTTCTGGGTACTGGTCATACCATGATGAACAAACCAGCTGGGATCCTGCCTTGAAGCTTGGGTTAAAAAAATAGACAAAATCCAAACTATCCATTTTCCAAGGTAGGAAGGGAAAAGAGAGACCGTCAATGCAGTAGGTTCTTGTGAACAAACTCTGGAGGTTTTGGATCACCTGGACCTTCAGTGCCACATTCTGGAAGCCTACTATGTGTCAAGAATTGTACTAAAACTATCAATCAACCATGTGGTGTGTTTGCTAAAAGAAAAAGAGCCAATAACATCTTAGGATTTGTCATCATAAATTCCATGTTTAGCCCATGGAAAGTGACCTGCACACAGTCTTCTGGGCTTTTCAGATCCCCCAAAGGTGAGTTCAGGGATGGAGTGGATGGGAGGAATAACATATTTTAAAAGAGATGTTGACAAATCAGAGTATATTTAGACTAAAAGAATTGGGATGTTAAAGGATCTAGAAGTTACATATTTCAAGGAATAACTGAATGAATTGTAAAAACATACACTGAAAGCAGGCATACTTATTGTCCTCTAGTATTTGAAGGGCTGATAAGTAGACAAGGAAGAAAGCTTACTCTTTGTTGCTGTATTTAACAGAAATAGCATAAAGTAATGAAAATTTCAGAGAAAGTAATTTTTATTTTGGTATAATTATATAGAAGTTGTCCATTAATAGAACAGGATGACTCCTGAGGTAGTGAGCTTTCTGTCTCTGGAGGTATTTAACCAGAGGATGGATGGTCATAGACAATGAGACAGCATTTCTGCATTGGATAAGAGGTAGGAGGAGGTGCCCTGGTGGGGTACCTCCAGCTCCACATCTGATTCTAGTGTTGTATTTGCATGTATTTATGTGAGGATATAGGCACTGGTCGGTTTTCTTTCTCCTCAAAGGAAAAAAGGCCAGTCTATGTTGAAGTTGGAGGATAGGTTTCTCCCAAGATTTTGGGACCAGTCTAAGTTAGATTTGGAGAGCCACTCCAAATTAAGTATGGAAATGCTAGAAAGGATGAGGAATGGACCACAAGGCTGCTAGAACTGGCTTAGGGATAGGACCATAACTGGAAGCAGGCAAGGAGGCCAGTACAAGGAGGTGAAGCTTTAGTCCAGTTGCCACAGTTAGACGCTGGGGATGATGGTGGGATCTTAGTTAGGACTCTGGGTTGCAAGTGGCAAAAACTCTAACTCAAACTGTCTTGAACTAAAAGGAGATTTGTTGATTCATGCAATTAAAAAGTCCAGGGGTTAATCTAACTTGAGATATAGTTGAATCCAGATGCTCCAATCATCTATTTCTTTCCCTTCAATTCTTTTGTTTTCCTTTATGTGGCTTCCATCTGCCACCTAGAAGGGTGCCTGACAGGATAGATATTTACCAAAGATTAGTTAAATGCATAAATGAATGAGCCCTTCGGTTTGGCAACCCCAGCTGAAATCTGCATAGGCAAAGTCCTAGATGGACTCCAGTTTAGTCCAATTTGATCATGTGCTTAAATTGAAACCAATTACTGGTGATGGAGAGGATGGAACATACTGATTAGGCTGGACTGGCTCTGTCTAGGAATAAGCAATACTTTGTTCAGTTTTATCTCTCCATCCTTTCTTGTAGGCTCCTTTAGGGAATGGCCTCTTACCTTTCTTTTGTATCCTCTGCAGAGATTGGCATAGAACTAATGCATAGATTTTAGTGAACAAATGTTTGTTTTTCTCCTCTGACCAGAATGACTCTTAATAAACAAAGGTGCTAAAATAACTGGTTTTAACATCTCATTTGAAAACTATACAACAAAAGATGTGAGTGAATTCAGAACTTCATATATTGCTTCCAGATAATTTTCATGTGCATAAATATGTGGCAAGTAGGAATTTTGAATTCATTCTAGTCACCATAGAAAGCTATCCTTTCAACATTTTAAATGCAATTAAAAGAGTAAAATTTAATGAATATATTCTTTAACAGGAATAATTTTCACAGAAAAGCTTATCTTTCCATTGGCATATTAGTGGTGGGGGAAAAAAATCTAACTTCTATCCCTCGAGCAGAGTTAAGGAATGGTTAATTTTTAAAATATTTTCACCCAATGTTTACCTCCTTTATAATCAGAACCTGACTCTAAGTGTTGCACTGCCCTCTTCATCAACAATAGGAGTGTGTTATACGAATACTAGAAAATGGTACTGAAAATGAATTCAAGCACATAAAAGCAACTTTACAAGTAGGCTCTTCTTTCTAAGTCCATGGGGAGCTGACTTTTCTCAAATGCTGGAATGTTTCAGTGATTTGGGCTAGCAAGAATAGGATAAATAATCATTACAGACTGCAGAGGACTATGTTTTTCTAACAGAAAAGGGAAGAGATTCTTTTTCCTTGGAGAATCCTTCCATTTTATTAGGTTGGTGCAAAGGTAATTTCAGTTTTTGTCTAATTTTAATGGCAAAAACTACAATTACTTTTGCACCAACCTAATATATTTGAAATGGCCTTGCAATGATATAACAGAACAGCAATCTGTGTGGATCCCCTTTTTCTTCCAACTCTAACTTAACAGAAATGGAAATATACCCATGTTCAATGTAAAATTAAATATACTTGCAGTATATTTATCCTACCTGATCACTATTTAACTCTTTAACCATGTTCTTCCTATATCATTATTATAGCATTATCTCCTGAGAGATACTGTGTATAAGACATATAATGACTTAAAAAAAAACCTATGTGACCGATACCCCAAATAAAAACAGGCCCGTCATTATTTTATAGGCAGACCTGGTATTAAAGTGTCTGAAAATCAATAGAGACTACCTTGATAAAGATAACTCTAGCATTCAGAATAAATAAGACATTAAACATCATTTTATCTGTGTGTATATTTATCTCTTGTTAAATCTTGTCTTTCTCTGTCAGCTTCTCAGAATTAAGATTAGATCAACCGTTGGAGGGAATGAAAATGATGATGATGCTGTACTGTGGTGTAACCAGAACATGTTGGGAGGATTTTGTGAGTGGTGTTTTATCTATATTCTGTATTTACATAATGGCCACAGATGTTACTGTTTTTCTTACCTATTATGGTAGATGACATTTGGGGTGGAGGACATGTATATGATTAACTCCTCGAAAATACTGTATTTTGCATATAGATGGAAAAATCTGCTTAACAGGTATAGATATCTTATAATGTTCTATTCAGAAAGTCTGATCACCCAAAAGACATCAGAACCACTACTACCAAATGCAATGAACAGGTTAAAATACATGACTAGTGATATCCTATTGGTTTGACAAATAATCTTACCTTAAGGTGGAGAAAAATCTGTCTAGGAGATGGACTAAAGGGATTACTTGTTCAAACCTTCCACTTTTCTTTTTGTAGCATTTTGTAAGTGCTGTCAAATGACACTTACTACTTGAGGAAATCGTAGCTTCGTGCCTTCAGAATCTCTACAAAAACTACTTGGGTATTCAAATGCTTTTGCTAGCTTAGAATTTAAGCTATAAACACAATGGGTGGAAAGTGCAAATGGAACATTTTCTAAGAGTGAACTTTTTGAAAAATTGGCCTTTCTCTAAGAGTTTTTATTGTTTTTCAAAATATTAGCTGTACCATGGAGAATTTTAGTAAATACAAAACACTATTTTGAATCACAGTTAAATTTTGAATCATTCAGATACACTTTTCTCGTATAGGCAATAACCAACATGTTACCATCTGAAGCTTCAGTGACCTTCTACGTAATTGTGCTAAACAATGAAAATTTAGTCAATATTCTTTAGCATTCCTTTTGCTTAGTAACTTGTATTCATTTGTAGCTTTCTGATGTCAACCTGATTGATTTTGCATATCTGGGTGCCGGTGCATCTTTTGGAAGGAAGACTTGCTTTCCAGAATGTATTAATATTGATTGTCACCATATTGCAACCAGAGAGATATCAATGTGCACTTACAATTTCATCTAGTTTAGTAAAGGTTCTAGCTGACAGAGTTTAATTCATATATAGATATTGTGAATGGCCCCTTGCAGATATTATATGAGGGCAGTAGAAAAGCCCTGCCCAGAAATATCTCCCATTTCTAGGGTGCCTGAAATTCCACTTAATAATATTTACTACTTTGGGTTAAATATATATATATATTTTTTGGTTAATCTTAAAGACTATAAACCTTAGTATGAAGTAGTTTCTCCTAATTGTATTTACTTCGCGTTATGGAAATACATATTTTCTTGGTTGGAAGGTAGTGTTAAATGGAGAAAAAGCACTGTATATAAAAAGACACTTTGGTGGTAAATTCAAGTTTCTTCAAAGGTTTTGGTAATGGCCAATCATGGTGGGTGAAAAAGATCTTTTTTCAGAAACCCTGGCTTTAAAAAAATTGATGGTTAATAATTGTACATATTTGTGGGGCACAAAGTGATATTTTAATACATAGTATGTGTAGTGATGGAATCAGGGTAATTAGCATATCTATCACCTCAAACAATTACCATTTGTTTGTGTTATAATAAATTATTCTTAACTATACACACCCTACAGTACTATAGAACACTAGAAATTATTCTTCCTATCTACCTGTAATTCTGTATCCAACCAACCTCTTCCTGTTTCCCCCTCCCACCTACTCTTAGCCTCTAACAACCAGTGTTCTACTTTCTACTCTAACAGGTCAACTTCTTTCGCATCTGCATATGAGTGAGAACATGTGGTTATCTTTTCTAGTTACTCTAATTCTGGTTAACCAAGACAGTAGATTACAAAACAGTAAACACAAAACCAGAATAATCCGATTTTCCAAAAAAAAAAAAAAAAAAAGGAATACAACAGGTTACAAATGCTGTACACTAGAACAGATTGATCCTTTTTTTTTTTTTTTTTTCTTTTTGCAGATTGATCCTTTCTTCCTTTTTGCAAATAAAATAACACCTGTTAATTATCTGGGATAGAGTAATTGGAATTTGAATTAACAGTGGTAGAAACAATAACAAACAATATAATTAGTTAAAAAGTAACATTTCTAAAATAACTGAAAACATGTATATGTATTAGAGACCTCTGTCTTTCGGAACTACATAGTTGACCAGCCAGTCACTCTATGATAGGAAATCACTTTTCTGGTAGAGTACAGTTTTGAAAATAACATTAATTAGTGGCTTGACAGAGATGTCTGTGAATTGAGGTGTGAGGCACTGAGGGATAACAATGCTGTTATCCCTGTCACTTGCTGGAGTAGGTTCTGGCCCAGAGTGAATGGAGGAGACTCACAACATAGTGGACCTTTGAACGGGGTTGAGATGAGGGCAGAGTTCACGCGGTATGATGACTGGAGGCCAGTGAGCAGGGATCGAATCATGCCCAGTGCTGGCTTTTATTGTCTGTACTGTCTTGATGGGTCCTTTAGAAAGGTGACAGGATAATTTGCTCACCGAGAAACTAATGATGGTGACAAGCTTCATTTGAAATAAGGAATGATTAGTTAGAAAACTGAATAACAATGCAAGTTGACATAAGAGCAACCATAGAATGGTAAATGTTAAAACATGTTTCCATTGTTAAATGAATGCTGTGCCTCCTGTTGATTGGTTCTGTTTTCACTGTGATTTGGGATTAGCCATGACTTCTTTCTCTTCAAACTCCTGTTATTGTCGATTGCATGCTTAGAATAGGCATTAGAGGCGAATGCATCAGGTTTGCAGTAGTTATCTCTGGATAGAGGTATCATGGGTGATTTTTATTGTCTTACCTTTTTCCCTCCATTTTCTAAATTTTGGTCATGAATATTAATTACTTCTGTTGCATGAAAAATAAAGCATAAATATATATATAGATACATACATATATAAAAATTAAAAAAATAGCAATAATAGGGTATTTTGATCTCTGGACATGATGAACACATCAAACCTAATTCTGCCAGCTGGGGAAGCTGTATCCTTTGCACAAACTGGACTAGTTGGAAGCCAGAGTTACATTCTTCATAACTGTGTCAAGTATATCTCTTCTCCACTATTCTAATTGCCTCCCTAAAGGGCTGAAACTGTTAAATTATCAAATGCTTAATTTACTGCAGGGAGTAATTTACTTACCATGTAGGATTATATCAAACAAACATGTCTTAATTTGAATTAGAAAGCTGACCTGTTTGTAAACGGCCACCCCACTGATACTTTGATTTAGGACTTTAAAACTAACAAACAAGACAATTTGAAAAAGGGAGAGGTTTCCATTATGTTAAGAAATACTGCTTTGGAAACAAATTGATAGAATTACCTTAGTTTTTAAGTCTATTTTAAACGATAGCTTCTAGCTCACTCTTAGTATAAATGCTAGTGTAGTCTCTGAATTTTTAAAAATGCAGATCAAGTCTTACTTTTGCTTAGGCAAAATTCTACTAAATTATATATATATGTGTATATATACACACACACATACATGCACACACATATATCCATATATAGATATATGTGATAATATCTCTTAAATATTTTATTCATAATCTATTCATATATTGCTTAATTTTAGAAAAGGACTTGATGTAGCTTACATCCAGTTTCTATGGAAAGAAATATAGTTGTTTCGCTTCTTCAAACAAAGCTGCAGTTAGCATATTCTCATTCATGTATCAGAGCTTTACTATTTTTCAGCATAAATAGCCAGATGTAGGATTACTAAGTGAAACATAGGTTTATTGGGTTACAGTTGTGCTTATTCCTGTCCTCATGAGCAGAAGTAGAGTCCATTTCTCTAAAACTGGCCATGCTGGGTGTTATGGCTTTTATAAATTTGTGCCAATCTGATCACTGAACAAAGGTATCTCACTTTTACTTCAATTACATTTGCCTGACTACTACAGGTGAGACTGAACATCTCTTCTGTGTCAACTGGTCATTTATATTTGTTCTGCCACTTGCCTTACATAGCTTTTGCCCAATTTTTGATTGGATTGCTTTTTTTTTTCATATCAATATATAAGGGCCTTAAGTATTTTATGAACAATACCCTTTTGTTGGCCATCTGGTTTGCAATCTTTTTTCACTCATGTCATTTGAGATTTTTAATGATATCTTTTGCTAAACCAAACTGTTTAATTTTTATGTCATCAAATATTTTGATCTTTTCATATATGGCTTTTAGATTTCCTGTCTAGCATAGAAAGATCTCCTCTCTCAGCTTATGAAATAGTTTCCTATTTATTTTTAAAAGTTTGATTAATCCATTAATGTTACACGTAAGCATTTAGTTCATTTGGAATTTATTTTTTAAAGGAGAGTGAGGTAAAAGTTTACCTTTTTTGTCTTTCACATGCATAAGCAATTGTTCAAGCACCATTTATAAACAAATCACCTTTCCCATTTAAATTTAAATAGTACCTTCATTCTACTTTAGCTGTTCATGCATACTGAAAGAGATAATTAAAACACAAAACTTGAAGTCCACACTTTATCAGTCCAGTTGACTAATGCAATTTAATGGTAAATAAAATATGCTTTTTAAACAATGTGCATGAGTGTGCACAGACATACCTTTCCAATATGATACTAGCACCTCCTTTTACTAATTGCCCTTGAAATTCATATAATGCATGTGACTCATAATGACCCTTGTTCGGTAGTTTTCATGCCTGTACTTTCTGAATTGTAGCTGGTCTAGGGAAGATATTTTTTGCTACTGGATATTTTTGGGTATAGTAACCCATGTCACATTTTAATAATAAATTTCTGTTGACACTATGAATTGTAAACTACAAAATTCATCATCTAAACCTGTTAAGGAAGAGAGTTGGTGTACATTTATTGTTTATGTATTTCTTTAATTCGGCCTTATCGAAGTTCATCAGCTATATTGTACATAATCAATTTGTTTTTGATTTAATACTATTTCATGATATATATTTATCGTGGTTCAAGGAAATGAGCTTGTATTGGCAATTTTGCTAGACATAAATATAACCAAAAGTCATGAGGTTTTATACACTGATAAAGGTTTTTAAGTGGCAGAACTCTTATTTAACGGAATATTTTTGATCTGATTTGAGAAGGTAAATTGATTTGAGATTATTATTTATACCACTGTAGTAATTGATTTAATGGACCGCTGTTCCAAAGATTTGTATGTCACTTATGTGACTGTGTTAGAACCAGTTCTTAAAGAAGTAATTCCAGAAATTAAGAAGGTATACATACGATCTTATCATAACTTAAAAATCTGAATTTCTCCCTGTTTTTCTTCATTTTAATTTTGAAGATAGCGAATATACATACAAATGTAAGTAAATTTTGTTTGCTTATTTTAATGCCCAGTGACCCAAGAATAGGTGAGATGAAAATAAATAAATGGGGGCTCACAGTGAATGTAAAGGGAAGTAGCTGGCTTTTAGCTTTTCATGGCATGATGGTCAGTGGTATTTCTGAATAGTCCAGCTCTCCCTCTGCTGGACATATCCCAGGTCACCCTCCCTGTCCCTGTGAATTAGGTGTTGCCATGTTACTTGTTTAGCCAGTGAAATATGAATGAAGTGCCATGTTTACTTCCAGCCTGAGTATGAGAGCTGTGTGCCTGCCCTCTTTCATTTGACCGAAGGCATTTTTGACGCTGAAAGTGCTGTTCGCCTGTTTGCCAGAGTGAGGACAACACGAAGAGTCCCCTTTTGTTCTGCAGCGGAAAGGGAGTGTGAATGGGAACTAAACCTTTGCTGTTTGAGGATTTGTGTGATTTGGAGGTTGGTGGTGGTTACAGCATAGCCCAGCTTATCTTTTAAGATAGAAGCCTCTTAATGCTGAGAAGCACTATCGAAGCAATTCTGAAAGGCAATAGGTGTAAGGTGTACAGTTAGTTTTCTTTCAAGCTTATTATGAACCTTGGGAATCGTTGATTGATTGCCTCACCCAAAGCTGGGCCAGTCAAATTGTCTTTCACAGGAATTTGGATTAGGCACTGAGAGAAACACAGTCTTAGGTTTGACTGGATAGAGTGACAAGTGACATTGACCTGGAGGCTGTTGGCCTCTTGTATGTACAGAGAAGCAGTGGAGAGTGTTAGGCAGGGACCTGGACCCGACATGGTGGCACCACTCAGCGTAGCAGGCCCTTTGTTCGAGCAGGCCGTTTGTTTCGAGACTTCCCTCCCTCTTTAAACACACCCTCAGACTTACATACATCAGAGGTTCCAGTTGGGCAACTACACCCCCCCATGACCCACAGCTCACCTGCATTCCACAAGTTCGTAAACAGCAGTTTCGGTTACCAGTTTCCAAAGACCCCTTCCTCGTGACCCTTACTCAACTCCTGCCCTAGTAGTTTCAAGACCCCCCAGACCCTGTTTGCACAACCAGCTTCCCTACCTCTCCGGCTATAAAAAATCCCTACCCTCCTCCGTCAGCGTGACTTCCTCAGCCTGCACCTTTGGACCGAGGAACCTCGCCCGCAAGCCCTAATAAAAGGCTATTCTCACTGCCATTTGCCTTGTGTCTTCATTCCCGGTTCGGCTCCAGCCTCAGTTTACCTTTACAGAGAGCAGTCATAGAGAAGCCAGAATGAAACATGCATGTAGAGGGCCTGGTGACTGTGGGTGGAGAGAGGAATAAAGAAGGGGAGAGGAAAAAAGAGAGTGACAGCAAGAGTGAGTGAGCGAGCGAGCGAGAGAAGTTCTCGATTCGGCTGCTTTGGTTCCTGATGACTCTCTAGTTTCTGGTCTTCCTCCTTTCCAGGGATGCTGTGAGAAACATGTATGTTGTAGTAAATCCTCCTCTCCCCACCTTTTTCCCCTAAAATGGTTCAATATGGGTTTCTGTTATTTAACACCCCAAATCACTGGTTAAGGCTATACTCATTGCAGGTACTGCACCCAGGCCCTCTGACAATATTCCTAGGAAGATTCAGAGCAGCAATTTCCGTTTCCATTTGTGGGTCTGCTTGGCCATGGAGTGAGGGTATGCATCTGCCACAGGACCACCTGGCAGAATGCCCTAATAATAATATCTGTTAATTATGAAAACAAAACTGAAATACTTTCATCCGGATGGTAAGGAAAATAGGGTGTGACTGGTGCAATACAGTGGAGAGTCTGTTGAGTTTTGCTAACTTTCTCAACTCATGGCGTATGAGAAAATCTGAGGCTAAGATGCCGAAAACCCACAGAACATTATTATAACACCAATTTTGGAAGTCTCCTATTGGATATAGGGTTTCTCATTAAAGGGAAAGACATGTATACAACATCTAACATAGAACCATATGGAAGGGGGGCTCCTTTCTGATGCTTCAGAAAAGTTTTGTGATCAGGTAGGAAGGGCATTGCTACCCCCTGAGGGTAATTTATAGTAAGAAAGCCTAGAGAGAAATAAAGGAGAGTATGCAGCATCCAAATTGTGAAATAAATGAGAATCTCTCTTAGTCAGTGATGACCCACTCAAGTCCCAATTGCATCCTTGATGCCTTCCAAAAGCAAGGAAAAACGTGAAGGTTTTCCAGCAAGGTTGCAATAAAACTAAAAATATGTTTACATTAAGGTCTCTCATTGCCCACTAGTGTCTTGGGGCCAGTTTTAACAATTGTTGATTTAAATTCTGGAGTAAAGGTGTACAACCTGGGCAGGAGAGTGGGAGTTGGTTGACTGTGAATGAAGAGGGCAGGGTAAGAATTACAATTAGGCTTGATAGAGTTTCGTTAAAAAAAAAAAAAAAAGAGAGAGAGAGAGAGACAGAAATAATTGAAATTGGGAGGATTCCATCTAGATCTTATACACCTTTTATGACTGTTCCAACTGAAATAACATTTTATAGTTTAATTAATTACATTTTTGTCCGTTCATTCAACAAGTTTTTATTAACCACATAGTTTAGGCCAGACAATATGTAGATTGTAGGACTACAGCAGTTCTGTCTTTTTAGATCTCTTTGTCTCATTTGAATATGACAGCTATAAAACTATACTTTGCTAATAAAGAGTTTACTTCATTTATTTGACCCCTACACAGTTCCAAAAGGGATTTAAGGAGGTTCAAAAATTATTTCAAATAACTCCATATGGGAGTTGTATTTGAATTATTTAAGTCCCATTCAATGGGAAGTAGTGCGAACTGCTGTTCTAAACTTACAGGTGCATATGCTTGTCATCCAGTGGTGATGAATAATGAAAATGGAAACAGGATCCTGAAAATTCACAAAAGAAAAAAAAAGTCTGTGTTTTGACAATATATCTCCCAGTGACAGATGATATTATATATCTATAGCATGAAGACTCTGTATTATTACGTTTTTTTAAAAATCTACTGTTGAATAGGTAATGTCAATGCATGCCATGTAATTCTAAATATGCAAATGACATACAAAAAAAGTGAGTTTCCTTCCTGCTCCTCTACCCCAGTTACCTAGCTCTTTTTAAGGCAATCACTTTTTTGTTTATTCTTCCTGAGATAATTTACACAACTTGCAAATATGTGGGTGTGTGTGTATTAATTCCTACATTAATAATACCATATTATACATTGCTTTGCTCCTTACTCTTTGTTTAATATATCTTGGAGACCATTTCTTATCTGTACATGTAATGCTATTTCATTTTTTAATGGCTTCATATTATTTCATTATATGAATAAACTGGAATTTATTTACTAGTTATCTATTTGTGGACATTTAGATTGTTTGCAATCTTTTGCTCCTATAAAATGTTTCAGTAAACATCCTTATACAGGCCAGGCACAGTGACTCACACCTGTAATCCCAGTACTTTGGGAGGCCATCGCGGGTGGATCACCTGAGGTCAGGAGTTCGAGACCAGCTTCACCAACATGATGAAACCTCATCTCTACAAAACTACAAAAATTAGGTGGGCATGGTGGCGGGTGCCTGTAATCCCAGCTACTTGGGAGGCTTAGATGGGAGAATCACTTGAACCTAGGAGGTGGAGGTTGCAGTGAGCTGAGACTGTGCCACTGCACTCCAGCCTGGGCAACAGAGTGAGACTCTGCCTCAAAAAAAAAAAAAAAATCTTTATACAAATATCTTACATATAAAGTGAAACTGCAGAGTCAAAGGGTATGCACACTTTACATTTTGATAAATATTGTCAATTGTCTTTCATTTATGTTGCATCAATTTATAATCTAACTGGTTATATATAAAATTCCTTTCTTTTTTATACTGTCTTCAAAACTCTGTGTTTTAAAATATTTTGATCTTTGCTTACCTAACAGGGTAAATGGCATCTCATTAGAGTTTTAATTGGTGTTTCTCTGAATGTAAATGCGTTTGTACATCTTTCTATGTTCAAGAGAAATTTTTATTTTTAGTGAGAAATCTGTTCGTATTCTTTGCTCCTTTTTCTATTGGTTTGTTGGCTTTTTTTTCTTATTGTTTGTAGGACTTCTTTGTTTATTAAATAAATCATTTGTCTGGAATATGAGTTGCAAATATGATTTTGTAATTTGTTTACTTTTTTACTACTCAGAAATTTTAAATATTGGTGAAATTTATTGGTCTTTTCTTGTTTTTCCTGGATTTTGTGTCATACTTAGACCATTCTGACTCAGATTAAAAATTAATCTTGTTTTCTTCTATGGTTTTATGGTTTGATATTTCAGACTTTTATCTTTAATCCAGTTGGAATTGATTTTATTAGAAAGTGTGAAGTAGTGACCCTATGTTCTTGTTTTTCCTTCTGGCTGGCCAGTCGGTGGTCTCACCATGCAGTACTTTTAAAGATGGATTTAGAGTAGTCTGAGAAGTTTTATAGCAGTGAGATCAGGCAGAAAGGAGCTCTCAGAGATCCCAGCGATAAATTCCAACACTTTCCTTTGCCTATACGGCTTTTATCTCTCTCCCTGCTACCACCTGGGTTGCTCTTGATTTTTGTTGTTTTATCTAATCCCTGGGTGTTCCTAGAATGGTCTCCTACCTCCCAGGGGAATTGGATTAGCCTTCCTGCTTCCTGTAGGAAGAAAGGAATAAGCAGGTACACAGCTATATATGTCTATGTGATGAGACCCTTGACAAGCTAGACTAAGCTGTGAGGCGCATTTGAGGCCAGGTGATCAGCATTATCTCACATTCAAGCTCCCTGGGCCTTTGAAGAGTGGTTAACTTGCTGATGAGGTCCCAGAGGTTCTCTGGGACCTCATCAGTTTGCGGACTCCATGTGTTTATAAAATAATTTTGCAGTTTTCCTGAACAGCTATTTATTGGAGGATATTGTTTAGAAGTTGGTGTAAAATATACTTAATGAATATGCTTATATCTCTGTGGGTAAGCATATTATTTCTTGATAAGGTTTGGCCATGTCCCAACCCAGATCTCACCTTGGATTGTAATAATCCCCACGTGTCAAGGGAAGGGCCAGGTGGAGATAATGGAATCATGGGGGCGGTTTCCCCCATACTGTTCTCATGGTAGTGAATAAGTCTCATGAGATCTGATGGGTTTATAAATGGGCGTTCCCCTGTGCAAGCTTTCTTGCCCGCCTACCGCCAGGTAAGACATGTCCTTGCTCTTCTGTTGTCTTCCGCCATGATTGTGAGGCCTCCACAGCCATGTGGAACGGTGAGTCAACTAAACCTCTTTCTTTTATAAATTACCCAGCCTCAGGTATGTCTTTATTAGCAGTGTGAGAATGGTCTAATACATGTGTCAATACATATAACTTATTTATGGATTTCCTATTCTTTGCGTAGTTTTTAGTCAATAGGGACTCTAAAGGCTGACCTCTTTTCTCCAGTGGCTGCAGCTTTTCTAGGAAGGCAAAAATGACTTCTTTGGAAAAAAGCTTGGCAAAAAGCATGGTTTTGAGAAAGCTGATGCCAGCACCAGGCTTAGGTTCCTCTTTTCTCTTGACCACACTCCCTCTCACCTCCTTCATCATTCCCTCAGTCTCTCATTCCCCTACACCTGGGGCCCTCAAACCTCCTCCCCTTTATAACTTCTGTCAAGAATTCAGTGTATAAACACATTCAGGCCCCCCATATTTACAAAATGAGCCAACACCTCTTAGCCATTTCAATCTCCCTTTGAACTAATATCTAAATCTCTCATCCCTCTTCTTTCTGAAATTCTTGAAAGAATAGTTTATTCTTTCACTTGTTCATTCCTCAACCTTCTGATGTCTGGGCTCACCCCTATCATACCATTAATGTGACTATTGTTTGGGGGCAGCAATGTCACCCTTTCGTTGCCAGAGCCAGTGAAGATTGTCTAGATGCCATGTTCATGATAGAGCACTCTCCACTGGACTTATGCCTTAGGTACTGCTCATCCCCTTCTTCCTTCCAATTATGACAATGTCCTCGTTTCCTCTAGTCTATCTCCCTCTCAAAGGTGAGCTCCTCTTCTCGCTCCTTAAGCATCAAGCAGTCCCCAGGGTTCTGGCTTCAGTCCTTGTTTTGATTGCTTCACATGTGATATCATGATGTGGATGAAACCACGCAACTGTTGGGTACCAACTGTTGTATCTATCAGTATATCCCAGTAGGCTTTACCCTGAACCCTAGATTTGAAAATCTAGCCAACTGATGGTGGTCCCAAAGGCCTTCAAACACAGACAAGGACTGGGCTCAGCATCTATATTCTATATTGCTCCCTCCTCTTCTTCCTCCATTCTGCATCTGATTCAACAGCATCACCTTTCACTCAGTTGCCCAGAAAGGACACCAAACAGGGGATCTTACTGCCTGTTCTTTCTTTTACTCTCACATCCAGTGAAGAACCAGCTTCTGGAAATTTTGCCTCCCATGTCTTTAATTTCTTCTCTCCTCTGCCTTAGTTCAGGACTTCGGCCATTCTCATCTGGACTACTTTTAATTGGACACTTTGATTCTGGTTAGACCCATTTTTCATACAGTTAACAAAGGCATTGCTTAAAAATCTCTTACTATGCCACTTTTATATTGCTCCGTGTTGCTTGTGGGATAAAGCCAGCCTTTTTTGGGTTGCATTACAATACGCTCTGATCTGCTCTGCCTGCTTCTCTGCCCATTTCTTGCTATTCCTTGCCTGGTTCTTCTTTCACATTCCACAATGCAAAACAGCTGTAGTTCTCGTCTGGCCTCTTTGTTCAGGCTGTGCCCTCAGTCCATCCCCTCTTTATCTTTCATGAAGTGATTACTCTCCTCTAATACAGCTCAGGCTTCATCCCCTGGGGAAAGTCTCCCCTGAGGGCTCCCCATTCTGTTTAGGTAGGCTTCTTGAGAGATTCAAGATACTCAGTGCCTATCTCTATCATTTCTCTTATCCTACTCTTTATTTCTTCTAAGTAATTAGTGTTTAAGCATCTTACCCCCTACTCTGGGCTTAGGGCAAGGATATATACTGTGTTCTTATATTTCCTGTGCTGAACTCAGAGCTTAGCACATGTTCTAACTCAGGGCTTGTTAAATTAATCTTGAATGACTGGTTGAAATTTAATGACTATTTGTACGTAGATAAGCATGGCATTGTTGACTCAGAAAACATTTCAGGAAACACTTTTTATTAAGCCAGATATAAATACAAATTCACATTTTTTTCTCAGGTTTATCAAGAATCTGAAGCAGACATCCTAAGCAAATTACATTTCTCTGCCTTTCCATTTTTCCTTTTCTCGGATTCTTTTTTAACTTGGTGTCTCTTGAGCATTGTTGAACATACTTGTATTCTCTTATTGTGATGCTACTGAAAGATATAGGTTAAGAAGAGGATTACAATATTTGTAAATGTAGGAGTAAATATTGAAACAATTTCTTTAAAATCTGCTTTAAAGGCTGTTTGAAGCCATTTTTATAAAAAAGTTAGCCAGTTAAAAAAATACTCAGAAGACATAGATACCTTACTCCAGTACCAGATGATATTAACTTAAGGGACATTACAATTGTGGTACCTTGCCATGAATTTCTCTGTGGAACAATTATTCTACAGACCAGCTCAGCTCTTGAATTAGTGTTACTAGTAGAGTCTCTTAAAAAACTATGTTTACTGATTGACACCATAATAACAGCACTGCATGCCCGATGGTGGATATATGGTATTTGATTGTTGTTCCATATTACTGAGACTTCATCCACAATCAATTATCAAAGCAGTCAACTGCATTAGGAAATGAGGGCAAGTTTTTGTTCAGTGATGCATTTGAGAAGTTTGATCTTCTAAACCTGGAACTAGGTGATATGGATAGTCGGTGTTCAAATGGAGAATAATTTATTGAGATTTTTGGCATGCAATTTCACCCCTGCTGGTCCAGAAACTCATTACAAGGTGAAAAGTGATTGCTAATCAAGATTTCTAGGCTATATTCCTTCCCTGGTAACTCTAAAATGACTCCTGACATTTTATCCTAACTTTCAGCTGATATCAGCCTATAGCTTGTCTTACCATAGGTAATAAAATATTAGGGAGCGTTATGTGACATTTTAAAATATTAGGGAATAGTCATAAATTATGTAAAATGATTTTCCTTTGTTTGGATTTTCTAATCACGATGTGTCTGTAATGGGGAATGTTTGAATCTGAGGCATTACAGCATTAAAATGGCGCATTATCTGGAATCTCATCTTCTCGTTGGTCTATAAAAGCTTGAAAGGTGCCTTATGCCTATTCCCTAGTCTTCCATTCCTGGATCCCTGCCAAAGCAGGGTAGGGTTAGAGCTAGTTGGGATGGCATCGTGGCTGGGGCCAACAGGGCGCTTGTAACTGGTGTGAAGCATTTCTAGGGCATTGAGAAATATGGGGGAGGGGGAATGGCTGAAATGGGATTTAGAGTGGAACCATATGGGAAAAATGTTACATGTGTTTTCATTCTTAATTTTTTTCACAATCACTATTAAAAATTGCAACGCGCTGTTTGGTTTTGATACTTTAGTCCATTAAAATGAAATTAATAGTTAATCCATAGTCTGAGAAAATAATAGCATTTATACTTCTGTGTAGTTTGCAAAAATATCACTTTTATTAATATCGTAAACATTTATTTTGCAGATTATAGAATGCGAGTATTCATTGTATTTGGAGGTTTTTTTGGTTTTGTTTTTATAACTAGGTATTAGTAAAGTCCTGAGGAACAATATTAAACTAAATATTGGGTGGGCGGTGTACTTTCCTAATACGTTAACTATGTACCAAAATGTGTATAAATCATCTTTTTATGCCATCAGAGAGTTGCTATTTAAAGGAGTTTTTGGTGAAGGTTTTTGTAAAACAAATTCTCACCCCCTAATCAGAATGTTTAGATGTTGAATTTGGTTAAAGAAATGCATGCGGTTATATGTAAAGTTTAAATAGAATTTTAGAATTCAACAGAAAGTCCTTCTGGATTGTGGAAACTTTTCCCACTAAAGTTATTTTGCTTTCTTAATGAGATTTTATAGCACAAGGTTGTGTGTGTTTGTGTGTGTATTTAAACCGGAAAATAAACATGAAGTTAGCCTATTTAGATGAGAACATGGGAGGAGACTTCTCTGCTGAGAGCACTTTCTCCCCTTTAGCCCTCTAGGCCCAAGCCGTGGGTCTTTTGGCACACAGAGGCTTAGACTGCTTGTGTGTTGAGTAGAGCCCTGTCAGACAAAATAACAGGTCTGTGACTCCCTGGGATTCTCCCTCTACATCCAGAAGCTGAACTTTCAATTTGGGCTGCTCCTTGTTGAAATGTGAAGTCATGATGTGTTCCGGACGTTTTTATTTTTTAAATTAAAGTGATGTTTGTTTCATCTCTCAGAAGTGTGGGTCGAAAAGTCAAAACTACGTCCGACTTAAGGTGCTCGGTGCCCCATGTGACTCTGATCAGCACTTTCCTTGGTCTCACACACTTTCTTAAAACACATTAATTTCATTTGGATTTCTGGCTCAAAATCATAACTGAAAAGAAACAAATCTACTTTTAAATGTTTAAGAAACAAGAGAGCTCAAACTACAGCGTGAACGAAAATGGCTCTCACAAAGAGCCCGCTGACAATGCTGCGAGGCTTTTATTGCATTAGTAGGTGGCTGATTCCATCTCATTTGACATTTGGTGCAATACCATTGTGATGCAGGACAGGTGGGCCCCAAAGTGGGGCCTAGCCTGCTGGGGTTCTTGGCTTCCCCAGAGAAAGAATTCAAAAGCAAGCCGGTGGTAAGGTAGAAGAAAACAGCTTAATTGAAGTGGCAATGTTACAGCTCCAGCAGTGTAGCACTGCTGTGCTTTTCCTGCAGAGCATAGGCAGAGAATACCCCATAGGTAGTAAATTTATACCTACTTTGATTATATAAGATTAGCAGCTAGTTTATTGCAGAAATTTCTGGGAAAAGCATAGTAACTTCTGGGTCATCAGGTCATTGCCATGGAAAGCGGGGATAGCTCCTGGGTGTTGCCATAGCAATGGTAAATTGACGTGGTACACTGGTGGGCATGTCTTAGGGAAAGCTGCTTCCACCAGGCCCTGTTGTAGCTAGTCCTCAATTTGTTCTGGTGTCTGTGTCCTGCCTCTGGAGTTGAGTCCTGCCTCCTACCTCATTCTCCTCTCAGATGAGGTACTCCTCCTTAATCTTAAAGGGGCTGCAAAAGGGCAGAGGTCCATCTTCTGTAATTGCTTCCTGCTGAGTTTATGGGCATGGGCACTGCCTAGCACCAGAGGAGTAAATATCTCTGGGTACCTAACCTAAGGGGCCCAGAGGCAGGACGTTTTTCTTCTTTGGGTCAGCAGGTGGGATGGGTTGGAAGCCTTGTGCCAGCATTGTCTTTACCTGGAACTGTTGTAATCCAGAAGATACAAACCTTAATAAGAGATTAAACAAACTAGGGTCAAAAATTAGTAACAAGAAGATTGCTATCAAAGGTCCTAGGAGAGGTAAAACCCAGGTAAGACTTAGAAAGACACTTTTGATAGTCAACCGTTTTAGTTGCAGTAAGTGCCCTTGTTATTTCTACATAACCGGGTAGATTGCTCATAAATCTTGAAGTGTTAATTTCAACTTCTCCAGAGTTGCTAATATATGAGCAGCAGGTTTTATTAATAATTGCACAGACTCCACCTTGTTCAGCTAGTAAATAATCCAAAGCTAGTCTACTATCAAGAACTATGTTTGCTAAAGAGTCTAAGGACTTTTGAATTCCCTTTAATTCCTGGCCTGTTGTAAGGAACATGGCTGCACTGCAGCCAGGCAGGCATAGGCTGAGGTAAATATCCTGCATGACTTGGTGGGATTGGAGTGCAGGTGCACAATTCTGTGCCTTATATAATCACAGCTATGTTGACATAACAGACTCATCACTTGGCTCTCAGCCACTATTTGTGAGGTGTATAAATGCAGTCCTGACACTGAAAGAGCTGCTGAATAAAGCCATATCTCATCTACCTGCTGTCTCTCGAGTGTTTTCTTCCAGCTCCCTGCCTCCTTGTTCACCCACTCCCCTCGGACCTCAGCTGGGGTTCAAACCTGACACGTGTGTTGGTGGCTAAGGATTCAGGGTTTGAGTCAAATTCTTGAGGGTTAACTCATGGTAGGCAGGCTGCCCCTGCTAGTCCTTTCACTGCCCTGATTCCTGCCGGAATTAACCCTATTGCTTGTTTACTTCTGGTATTCTTGTGTCTTAAGGGGTTATAGACAGCGACCCCTCGAGGGGCTAGGGTAACCAATGTAATTCACCTCTGTTCCAAGTTTTTGACATACAAAGGAAAGCTGCCCCTAAAGAAGAGGTGACTCCCTGGGAAGTCAGGAGTTATGAGGTGTGACTTCTTCCCATTCATGCCCACAAATGAAAATGAGCCCAGCTGGGGCACAAACAGATGCCCTTCAGGGTGTGATGTTTATGCTTTGCTGCCAAGTTGTGTCTATAGAGATATTTTCCCCCAGGTCCAATGGAGATGGTCAGACAATCTTTGTTTTCCAGAAGGGGGCAGTAGTCCCACCTTCCCAGATGAGGCAGTTGTTTTTCTCTTGTATGATCTAGAAGGCATCACATATGGTCTCCTTGCTTAAAAATGGAATCCCTTTTACTTCGGTGCAGTCTTGGGAACTTGGCAGCTAGAGTTGGATCAGAGCACAGCAGGGAAACTTTTACTTTTGTGTCATTAACACAAAAGTGGATGCAACAATGATTAGTGCACTGGATATAAAGATATCCAACTTCCCAGGTCCAGGTAACAGTGGTGGGCAGACTCAGGTGGAATCTGTTAGGTAGGGAAGCGTTCCACTTAACAAGTAGGAGTCTGGGTATTTGGGGATCACTATGGTTAGTTAGGTCTGGGGAGATGGTCGTGAGATTTTCTGAATAAGTCAGAAGATAGAACTCTATTGTGAGGATGTTGATGACAAATCCAGCAACCACGAAGATAATTCCCTGATGTTATAGTTGTTGAAATATTTACTATGAGTTGTGTTCCCACCCACACTGGATCAAGGTAACAGGGAGAGCAAATGGTATTAGCAGTGACAGCATGGTGTCTGGTTGGATCTTAGTGTGGCCTCTACATCCAACAAGGACAAAAATGTTTCCCAGGAGTTTGGCTAAAGTAAAAGAAGTATTACAATCAGGAAGAAGAGAAAAATTAAGCGCGTATTCCCCCACATGGCATCATGTTGCCATTTGTAGCCGAGTGTTGATGCTTTTAAATAGGTAGCAGAGAACCTCCAAAGGCTCACAGATGTAGGCCGTGGTGTCCTCCTCTTGTGCTTGTGATTCATAAGAAACAGGTTTAATCCTGGGCAGGTGTGCCTAATAGTTATTCTCTGAAGTTTATCAGCAGTGGGGTACTCAGTAACACCGGAGAGTGGCCCCTCCATTTTGATCTTCAGGGGATCCTTCTTTCCAAGTTTTTAGCAGGACTATGTCTCCTGGTTGGATGGGGGATTCAATATTTCCCTTGTGGGAGGGGGCGATATTTTATTTCCATAGGCTCGGAGGGCCTTTTGAACCTGGCCTAAGTTGATAATATGGGTGAGTTTCTATGTGTCTCCCCATGAAGCAGGAGATCTGAAGTTAAAAAGGGCCTCCCCAAGTCATCTCAAATGGACTAAGTTTTAGAGTTCCCTTTGGGGCATCCTTACATATAGTCTGGGGGATCCCTGAGCTGTTAGGAGTCCCCTTTCTTTCCATATAGCAGCATGAGCATGGGGTACTAGGAACCCCTATTTGGAGTCAGTAAATACATTGACTCTTAAGTCTTTTCCCAATTGGAGGTCCCTAATTAAAGCAAGGAGTTCTGCTTTTTGAGCGGGAGTTTGGGGTGGCAACCTTTTGCTTCAGTGACCTCTTGTTGGATAACTACCACGTAACCTGTTTCTTACTCCATCATGCACAAAGTTATTCCCATCTGTAAACCATTCAACACTGAGATTAGGCAGGGTCTTATCTTTGAGGACAGACCTGCTCTGGTAGGTCTGTTCGATGGTTTCCACACAGCAATGAGTAAGTTGGGGATCTGTTTTCTGAGACATGAAGTCCAGAAACAGGGTAGCAGAGATTAAAATTTGACACACTTTAAGAGTAATATCTAGGGTATGAAGCAGAAGGATCTGATATTTAAGTAAGTAACCTCCTGTAACTGCCATTAGTGTCCTTTTGCATCTAGAATGCCCTGTACCTGGTGAAGGGTCATGACATCTAATTGTCCCAAGGTAAACTTCCTGGCTTCTTCTACCAATAGAGCAGTAGTGACCGCAGTTTGCAAGCATCCTGGCCACCCAGCTGCCACCTTGTCTAGCTGTTTAGAAAAGTAAGCCACTGTTCTGGGGCTAATCCTGAGCCTTTGGGTTAGGACACCCCAAGCCATCCCTTGTTTATCAGCCACAGAGAAGATAAAAGGTTTTTCTAAATTAGGGAATCCCAAAGCAGGAACTGTTCCTAGTTTTTCTTTTAGGGTTAAGGATGATTGTCGGCAGGTTCTATCCAAATTCAAAGGCTTGTGATCACTTCGTTTCAGAGCTTCATAGAATGGTTTTGTTATAAGCCCAAACCCAGGAATCCAAATCTGGCAAAATCTGGCCATTCCCAAAAAGACTCTTAACTGTCTCTTAGTCTGAGGGGGCTGGAGTGCCAAGATGGCCTTGGGGTGGAATCCTGCACTAGAGAACAGGTGAGGCCCCCTTTAGACTAGGGGATTAAAGAGGCTCTGAAGGTGGGGGGCACAGGCCTCCTAGGGGGAGCAGTTAGAAGAGGGCCATCTAGAATATGTGGTGCAGCTTCTGGGTGCCTGGGAGTATCACGAGCCAGACACACTCTACAGTTAGCCCTTAGGTTAGGATCCTGGTGGCAGGCCATAAAAGCCTGCACATAAGAAACTTCCTCCCATTTTCCTTTTTACAAAGCAAATCAAATTGTACAATATTATTGTAATGTAAATCACCATGCCTAGGCAAAATCTGTTGGCTTGCCAGTTTTTATTGAACCCAAACGTTATTGAAATAGTAAATGAGTTTTTTCTTTTTCAATTTGTCTAATTTAAATTTGTTCCAATTGTCTAAGAGCCTAGTGGCGAGTCCCTCAGGATGCTTGCTGTTGTCCCCATGTCTAGTAAAGATTTCTACAGGGGGTTTCGGTTAGCCTAAGTTTAGCAAATGCTTAGTTCTCCCTTTTACTTTCCTACTTTCTACGAAATACACATAATGTGCTACGAAAGTGGAATGTGTACTACAAATGAGCAGTTGGAGGTGGAGCCTAAATTCCACAGAAAGTGAGGGTTATGCAGAGAGGGCCTAAACAAATGGCCATTGTGGAAAGGAGGAAGGGAAGTGGGTAAATAGCATCGCCCAAGGGGAAACCTTGGAAGCACTGACTTGTGGGAGAACTTACCCAGCAGCGGAGACACTGAAAAAAAATGTTTAGGTGGTCATTCATCTACCACTGTAGGTGGCTGTCCATCAGGCCAGGGGCCTGGAAACTCCCAGTTCCTTTGACCAAGAGGGACTTGAACAAGGCAGTATTAAGTCAGCACAAAAGAAAGGGCTTGCAACTGGATTATTATTAGGAAAATAATAACTTCTAACTTCAGGATAGAAAAAGGCAAGAGCCATATTCCCCTGGAGGAAGGGTTATAATCCACAATCCTAGAGGAAATGTCAGTGCCAAATACCTCAGAGCCTCTAGGTGGTGGCCAAAACTAATGCCAAAAACCCAGAGTGCCCAAGTTTCAATGAATGAGGGTCCCCCTACACCAAATGTCGAGACCCCTGGGGCACCCAGGGTGGGCATGGCCAACAGTGAACCCAAAACCAAGCTGGGGTCACTGAGCAATGTGACTCTGGCATCCCAGGGCAATGTGACTCTGGCATCCCAGGGTCAACACAGAGGGGGATCTCTCACAACCAAGTGCCCTGCTTTAACAACTGCCCAAACCAAAGCCCAAAGCAAACATAAGACTGCAAACAAAACATACATCTTAGAACTAAGATAGCATGACTGGTGGAACAATAAAATGGAGTCAGAGGAGAGAGAACTGAGAGAAGGATGACGGGGACGTGCTTCAGGGCACCCAAACTGTGCAGGACTTTTGACCAATTAGCCAAAGGTTTTTATTTGATTTCCTAGCTCTCCTGATATGATAGGGGCCATGGGGGAGAGAGGATACTCACCTATCCACAGGAACCAAAATGGCACTGACTGATCTTCCACATGGGACCCAGCTGAAGGACTCTCCATATTTCCTCAGCTTGGGTGGGCTTGGCTGTCACACAGGATGTCTGGCGCAAATGCTGGTAACCTATTGAGCTGTTGGTTGGAGCAGCGAGTCCCCCATGAGGCAGCAGCCCTATGGTCACTTGCCCATCCACTCAACTGTTGCCTGCCAGGGAAAATGATGGCTCTGAGAAGAGCCTTTGGCTATTGGTACAGCTCTATAGTGTTAGCTCTTTATTGTTACAGCCTTTGTGTTACAGCTCTTGCAGCCTCTATCACAGACTGCTTTGCTGTCTCTTGCCATCTCTGCTTATTTCAATGATCTGTCTCTTATGGTCTCTTGCTGTATTCTTGCTGTCTTTGCTGACTGCCATCTCTTGTCATCTCTTGCATTCTCTGGCTCGCTGTCTTCATCCCTTTGTTAATCACCAAATGATGGAGGGCAGCTGAGCCTCAAAATTGGGGCTTAGCCTAGGAGAGTATTTTCCCAGGAAAGAATTCAAAGGCAAGCTAGTAGTGTTATACAGCAACTTTTATTGAACTGGCAGTGTACAGCAGCATCGGAGGTCCTGCTCCCTTATGGACCTGCTCCTTGTGGATGCTCTGGGCACACTGCCTATTGGGTAGGCCTTGAGTTCTTTCCTAGGTGAAGCCAAGAACTCTCTCAGGCTAATCTCTAATTTTGGGTCTCACCTGCCTTGCATCAGTTGCATCTGTGGCAGGCCATGCTACGCCCATATGAGGCTCATTGATAGAGTTGCTTTCTGGGTAGGGTCATGAATGGCCTTATCCTGGGCTCCCTTATCTGATCTTCTAATGGCCACATTTGAGGACGTTGCTAGAGTTTGGAAAAAAACAAACTATTGTGTATGATTCTCCATCTCATGGAGATGAGAGAGCCACAGATGCACAGATACTGGTATGTGTGTGTACATGCATGCATCTGTAAAACCATAAATACTCTGTTGCCTTAGGATAAAACATATGATTTACTTAATATAACTAAATTTCAGTATTATAATTTATAAAACAGTAGAAAGAAAAAAGCGCTATGACAAAATAGTGCACAATTTAAACAGGAAGAAAATACATTTCAAAGGCAATGTAAACCTCTTTCAGTGGACTTTGCCAGGTGGTGTGGAGGACAGTGACCTAGGGCCCCAGCCCCTCAGGGCAAGCATAGCAGGCAGTATGCAGAGTACTAGGTGTCCTTTCTGAATGACGTCTTTCCCGTCTAATTTCAGGTGGAATGAAGAAGCTGACCTCATGTTAACGAATAGCAGTTTCATTATTGGTGAGGAAATTTTCTATTTAGAATGAGAATTATTATCCTGGGTTTGGAGTTCACGTATGGAACTCAGGGGTTTCTGACTCTTGAAATTATATTGAAACTTTTGGAGGTATTTGTATGTATGTCTTTTTTTCACAGATAGGTGTGTGTGTGTGTGTGTGTGTGTGTACACACACATTTTTCTAGGGATAGGTTGCATAATTTTTATCAAGTTCTCAAAGGGGCATGTGAACACTCCCACACTGGTTGCATAATCATATCTTAAATGATTTAGGGTTTTAGGTCTTAGGGGTGGTGGATTGTATTGTTCTAAAGTATTCACTGCGCCTCCGCATTGGCACCTTCCTGCAGAACGATTAGAGTCCCACCCCACTGATGTTGAGCTTGGCCATGTGACTTGCTTTGATAAAATATGAGTGGCTATGACACATGACACTCCTGAGCAAAAGCTTTAACAGCCGTTGTTTGGTTCCACCATCACTCTTTTACTTCTGCCATGTGACTAACATGTCCCAAAGAGGAGCTGCATCTACTTTCTTGACTGAGAATGAAGATACCAGAGCTGAAGTTGACTCTGGAATATGTCATGCTAGTAAGAAATAGACCATATTGTTGCAAGCCACTGAGATTTGGGGGTTCTTTGCTTCTGGCAACATAACTTGGCATGAGCCAACTGCTCTAATAGGTGGCAGCCTGGGTTACATTCAGAATCTTACAGGACACAACTGGAAGGCCCTGGTGTGATCAGCTTCCTGTGGTTTAGTCCATTAACGAGTGACACATTTTTCCTATGGATTCTGTGTGGTGCTTCAGGGTTTCCCCACGGAGACAGAAATAAGACATTAGTCCTGTGGGGTTCATCATTGAAACTCAGAGGCCATTTTATCAGGTTCAGAGTGCTTCCCTAGCAGAAGGGAGCCACTCTGTGCCTGTTTCTTCCCTCTGCCCTGTGGCTAAGTGTGTGTAGGAAAAAAATCACTGATACGAGGAGGTGTCTGAAGTGAGGAACAGCTCTTTGAAGCATAACACAAACCACCTAACACAGTGATATGAACATATTGAAAAATTATGGGGTGCATATCATTTGTGCTGCAAAGTATACTATAGATTTATTTTCTAAAATGCTGCCTTACTCTAGGAATGACAAGGATGAAGAATAGGTGTTACCACAATACAGCACAATGAAAGGCCACCCAAGTAAGAAAACAGATTTCATAGGTGACTCATAAACAAAGTACTACCTTCAGGAAAATAAAGAAGCCATCCATTACCCACACAAAATGCATAATAATAAGGACAAGTGCTTCATCACCTCATGTTTGACGGCTAGAGGTCAGAACTCTCATAAGGGAAACACTGCAAAATCTCATTCTTTAGTCAAAATGGGCTGCACCTGAATCAAAGAACTATTCTGTCTTTGGAGAGATTTGACTTATTCCATACCCCCAGATTCTTAACTACTACCACCAGTAAGTGGTTTTAATTTTTAATAATTTTATTGCTTTTTAAAAAATCTGCACCAAGTTAATTATCCCTATTGACTGAAAATGGGGAAGGTTACTGGCCAGCTCATAAAAGATCTGCCCTGAAGCTTTTTACCCAGTGGAAAATAATTATAGGAAACCATATTGCTATGTTATTAATACTCCAAGTGGAATAATTTCCTAACCCAGTACTGTACATCTAAGAAAATGTTCAACTTTTCATCACAGCTTGTGAGACTTTATTATTTCATTTATGGCATTTATTCATTTAAGGCTTATTTATTGCCTGTTTTCTATTTGCCAGGTACTGTTCTTGGTGTTGGCTCAGCAAAGACTCCACCCTCAAGGTGGTCTCGGTCTCATTCTAATGAAGGAAGGCAGAAATTAAGTACTAACAACAAAGATAAATAAATGTGTAATATGTCAGGTGGTGATAAATACTCTGAAAATGATAAAGCAGAGTAAGGTGAGGTAGAGAATTATGGGCAGAGATATTATTTTATACAGGATCATCAGGGCAGTTCTCATTGATTGAGGGCATTTATGAAAGTCCTGAGTGAAGTGAGGCAATGCCCATGTAAAGATCAGTTGGAAGAATGAGGAATTGGATTTATGTCTCATTTTACTCAGACATAGTCCTGCAAAGTTGTATGTAAATTGAATTTTAAGCATATTATGAAAGCTTATTATAACTTTTTTTTGGTAGTGAATCTCTCTCTAAAATGAAGATCCCATTGGCAAAATAAACAATTATGCCCTCAAAGTAATCTGCATTGTAAGTGCAAGTTTCCACACATTGAATTCACTTTAAAAAGGCTACATGTGTTCAGGGTAAGATGTTATCAATCAATAATGGATATGAAGAAGAGCTTTGAATTAGTGAAAAGTCTTAGGTATAGATTTTTAAAAAATACTTATTATTTAAAAGTATGTCTACTTATAAACAAATCAACAGTGTTGCATAGTTGAGGCTCTTACAATACCTCTTCAAATTAATAACCAGAATGCTTTATGATTAGCATAGGCAAATCACATAAATAAATGCTTTCAAAATGTCCGAGAGCTCTTAATGGTTTCTATAGTTAGGTTAGCATTATCCTTGTACTCTTATTTACCCTGAGGATATGCTGGAAACACATATTTTTTCAAAACTAGAGTAGACATAACTCAGGCCTTGGGCAGGTTATCATAATTTCTAACTAAGGGGTGTTTAAATCTGAGATTGTATGCTGCTGCTTTTTAAGTTACTCCTCTTGGATTTACTGATTAATTTTTTTTTTTTTAATAAAACTCTTTTAACAGAAAAGAGTGAGTTACCAAACTTGTCATCACCCCCATTACAAAATAACCTTTCTGCATAAATTTGGACTATAACAAAAACTGCATGATCTGGTGGTGGCGATCCAAACCTCAGGGAATATGAGGTTTGATTGCCATTGCTATTTTAGAACATTAAGGTTGCTGTTAATTTGTACAAAAAACCTAACTGGTGTGAAGGTGAGCAATCAGTACAAGAAACAAGGTTCCTCATCTCCTTCACCTTCTTGCAACCTTCCCCTTTACCCCTTTCAGTAGGTACAGTAGATGCTAATAAGGTCGAATCAGATTTATTTTAGCATTATGACCTGTTTCAGGATTGGAGATTTCTGGGGGGTGCTTTTGTGACTGTCCCTTTCCCCCTTGCTCCCTCGCAGAACAGTCACCGAGTCTTCCAAGTTACCGCACTGTTGCTGTCACATGCTCACCAGTTAGACATCTTTCTTAGGGTTACCTGACATGCTGTGTTTGCATGTATTTTCTCTACTGAGTTAAATAACACAGCTGTTACTTTTAATATGTAAAAACATTTGTCTCTTCATGGCAGCATGGTATTTTATAAGCAAAACACTTTCATCTTTAATTTACAGGTGTGCCGGACCGAGCTCTTTGAAAAAAGTCCAAACTTGGTTTCTCTTTTCTAAAAAATTTGTTTTCTATTTTTTTATGTGGTTTCCTCTAAGGAAGTCTATTTGTTCATATCTGGGCCTTGAAATAGGGCTTGACAGTATTATAAAATCAATAAATTCTATTTAAAGCACCAAACATAATCCCAGTGGGTGAGGTTGAGGGGCCAGCTCTCCTCCTGGTTCCAAACAAGCTTGTTTCTCTCTCTCTCTCCATCTCTTCATCCTCCCCCTTTTCAAGCTTTTGCATGCTTTTTTTAAAAGTGTGTTTTCTTCTTGCACTCTTGACTTCTCTATCTGCTGTATTAGTTTTCTAGGGCTGGTATAACAAAGTATCACAAACTAGGTAGCTTAAAACAGTAGAACTTCATTCTCTCAGTTCTGGAGGTTAGAAATCTGAAATCAAGGTGTCCTTGGGGCCATCTTCTTTCCAAAGTCTCTACGGAAAAATCCTTCCTTGCCTTTCTGGCTTCCTTGGTTTCCTAGGGTTGTACATCATTCCAGTCTCTGCTTTTGTCATCACGTAGCATTTTCGCTGTGTATCTGTTTTCCCATAGTGTTTTTTGTTTTTTCTCTGTATCTCTCTCCAAATTTTCTTATAGGGATACCATTCATTGGATTAAGTCCCACTCGAATCCCGAAGGACCTCATTTTAACTTGCTTACATGTGCTAAGACCCTATTTCCATATAAGCCCTCAGCAATTCTAGCCTAAGTCTTTTCTTTTGGGAAATATTTCAATTACATGGCATTTGTTTTTTCTTTTTTGGGGTAAACTTTTAATCAAAATTTAACATAATACAGAACACATCCACAAATAAGTGAATGCATTTTTAGAGTGAGCAAAGCCGCGTAACTACCACTCAGATTAAGAAATAGAACATCACCAGCAACCTAGATGCCTCCATATGTCCCCTCCCCAGTCATTGTCTCCTTTGAATAGTCTCTATTGTGACTTCAATCACTGTTAAGTTTTGCTTGTTTTTTTTAATGTGATACATATATACTCTTTTGTATCTGGCTTTTTTGGCTCAATTTTATGACTGAGTTTCATCCATACTATAGTGTGTAGCTGTTGTTTGTTCATTCTCTTGGGTGCCTAGTATTCTATGAATACACTACAACTATTTTTCCATGCTATTGCTGATGGACACTTGAATTATTTCCAGTTTTCTGTAATTACAAATAGTACTTTGAAAACGTTTTTGTGTGTATCTTTGGATGCACCTATATATGTCTCTGTGTTTGCTACCTGCTTAGAAGTAGAATTGTTAGGTCATAGAGTATGTATTTATTTAGCATTTGCAGATACTCTGTTTTCCAAAGTGATTGCACCCATGTACACTTATATTGGAAGTGTATGAGAGTTTTAGTCGCTCCACATCTTTGCCAACATTTAAATTTTTTTTCATTTTAGGTTTTTTAGTGAATATATAATAAAATTTCATTGTAGTTTTCAGTTGCATTTTCCTGATGACTGATTATCTTGAGCATATTTTACTATATTAACTTGCCATTCAGATGTTCCTTTGTGTAGTGTTTTTAAAAACTATTTTGCTCTTCGTTTTATTAGATTTCTATCTTTTTATTTGTAATTTATAACAGTACTTTATGTATCCTGGGTATGAATTCTTGTCAGATATGTGGTTCAAAATTTTTTTACCAGGCTGTGGTTTGTTTTTTCTTCCTGCTGTTTTTTAATCATGCCAATTTATGTATCTTTTCATTTATGGTGACAGCTTTTTATATCTTATTTAAGAAATCTTTGCCCCAAGTTCATGAAGAAATTCTCATGTTATGTTCTGGATGATTTATTTTTATTTTGCATTTAGGCCTATAATCTATTTGGAATTGATTCATATGTCTGTGTGAAATAGAAGTAAAGATTATTTTTCCTACATGAATATCTAATGGATCCGATGCCATTTATTGAAAAGATAGTGCCTTCCCATTTTTATCAAATTAGATAATTTTATATGTGCAGGTCAGTTCTTGGACTTTCTACTCTGTTTAACTTGGTACCAATACTAGTTTGTTTTTGTTACTATTGCTTTATAATAAGTCTTGATATCTAGTAGTATAAGACCTCAGAGTTTGTTCTTCATTTTAAAGGTCATCTTAGCTATTCTTGGCTTTTTGTATTTCAATAAAAATTTTAAAATCAGCTTGCAAACTTCCAAAAATAGTACCTGTTTGGAATTTGGAATTATTGAGTGTTTAGATTAATTTGAAGAGAATGGACATCTTTACAATATTTAGTATTCTAATCAATGAAAATGATATATTCTATTTCAATGATGGCAAACGTTTTAGTAGAGAGTCAGACAGTAAATATTTCACAATTTGAGGATTATATACAGTTGCTGTCACATATTCTTATTCATTCTTTCTGTTTTATAGCCCTTTAAAAATGTAAAAACCCTTGTTAGCTCACAGGCAGTAAAAAAACAGGCTGTAGTCTGCAGTTTTCCAATCCCTGCTTTATTTAGTTTTTATTTACTGTATCTAATAATGTTTTATAGTTTTCTGGGGAGAGTTTTTGCATTTAAAATACTACAGTTAAGTATGATGTTAATGATATTTTTTTTAAAAATATCTTTTACCAGATTAAACAACAGCCCTTCTATTTCTACTTTGCTAAAAGTTTTCACATATACACCATGGAATACTATGCAATCATAAAGAGGAGTGAGATCATGTTCTTTGCTGGGACATGGATGGAGCTAGAAGCCATTATCCTGAGCAAACTAACACAGGAACAGAAAACCAAATACCGCATGTTCTCACTTATAAGTGGGAGCTGAACAACACACGCTGGGGTCTGTGTGTGTGTGTGTGACGGGGGGTGCCGGGGAGAGGGAGAACATTAGGATAAACAGGCAGTATGTGTGGACCTTAATACCTGGGTGATGGGTTAGTAGGTGCAGCAAATAACAGTGGCACACATTTATCTATGTAATAAATCTGCACATATTGCACATGTACCCTGGAACATAAAATAAAATTAATTTTTTAAAAAAAGAGTTGTTTTTAAATTATTAATGACTGTTAACATTTATCAAATGCTTTTTCTGAATTTATTAAGATGATGATTTTTTTCTCTTACTAGTTAATGTGGTTAATTATAATTTTCAAATGTTAAACCAACCTCACAGTCCTAGAGTAAACCCCATTTGGTAATTGTGTAGTATCCTTTAATATCTATATCTTTATTGCTGTTTTCTTATATATATTTTCATGAGCGAGATTGGCCTATAGTTTTCCACTTTTGAAATGTCTTTGTCATGTTTTGATAGAGAGGTTATGCTGACCTCTTTTCTATTGTCTTTTTGTATTATCTGAAACAATTTGTATTTTGAGTGAGGTCATCTTGGTCTCTCAAGACCAGCCCAGTTGCCAGCTGAATACAACTGAATGAACAAGTGAGTACACTTGGCCCTCAGTATCTGTTGGCTCCACACCTATGGGTTCAACCAATTTCAGATAAAAAATGTTTTTAAAAAATTCTGCAAAGTTCCAGAAAGCAAAGCTTAAATTTTCTGTGTGCCTTGTGCTATGTTGAATCCATGTAAAGTGATATGCAAGCATTATATTAGGTATTATAAATAATATAAATATAGGTTATGTGCAAATACTATACCATTTCATGTAAGAGACATATAAAATCAGAGAATCCTCAGATGTTGGTGTCTGTGGGGGATCCTAGAGCCAATCCCCCATGGATACCAAGAGATGATCATACATACATAGTCATACTACCATAGGTTAACTGTGGGACCATGGTAAAGTCACTTCTCTCTGAGTCTCAGCTTCATCATCCATAAAATGCTGCAGTTGAGTCTTTAGTTAAAGTCTAGCTTTAATGGACTGTGATTCCCTTTCTCTCTCTATTTCTTGGAATGTGCCATGAAGATTGTGCTTTGCAAAGTGCTTTGAGTTACTTTTCCTCACTCCTACAAGATGGCAATTCTAATGCTCTCAAGCATTTGTTTTGAAATTTATATTGAATTATTAATAAAATACCCTCTGTGGGGAATAAGTCAAGAATATAGCAGGGAAGTCAAGACATATGAAGATCTCAACTAGGAAATATCTGTCCTTTTCACTTGGTAGCCAAACTGTCACTGGAGATGAAGAGAGCGCCTTGGCCACTGTGCCAGGTGTGCCTGCTACAGTTCTTGGAAAACAGAGGCTGCTCAGTAGAGGGGGGTGATATATCTTCCTGACAAAGCTCCTGCCAGGAGAGAATGTGCATAACTCAGCCCTGAGCCTTTCTATGAGCTCTGCCAAATCCGACAGACAGGTAACAAAACACTGAAAAAAAAGTAATGTCAGCCCAGCCTGGCGAGTGCCAACACCGCTCCCTTAATTACTCTACCTAGTGACAAAAGCTATTCATCAAGCTTGAAATAAAGTGGTTTTAAAGTCAGAAATTTATGTGCCAGCCAGTCAGGCTGTAATTTTGGGGGCCTTGGTTTAAAGCAACATAAACCAAGATGAAAACAAATTGGAGAGCCAGGTAACTAACTTTACATTTATACAATAGCACCATCAGGTTTGTCTTTGGTTCTTTCTGATTTTCTCACCATGTCTTTCTCCCCATGTTCTAGCCAAATAAAAGATTTCATCCAGGCCAGGATCCCATCCTGAAGTCAAAAGGAAGATTCATTCTTGATTTACTTATTAAACATATTTGTTGTATTAAATGAGTAGAGTGAAAAGAAGGCTGAGTAATCCCGGAGGAATTAATTCATTTATTCAGCAAGTATTGAGTACCTACAATGTGCCAGACATCAACTAAAGGGCTAGGAAAATGGTGGTAAACAAGACAGCAAAGGACTCTTTTCTTATGGAGCTCCCATATGTATACAGAAGAAAACATAAATACATAAGATGTAGATAGTGATAAATGAGAATGATGGGGAGTGGGCGGGGAAACACAAGAAGAGGTACTAGAAATCAAAGTACTAGAGCAGGAATATACTTAGTGCATATGGTGAATGGCAAACGGGCCAGTGTGGCTGGTGTGGGAAAGAGTGGAAATAGACAAGGTCGGAGAGGTTGACAGGGCCAGATCAAGAAGGGCCTTTGAGCCAGAATGAGGAGTGAGCATTTCATTCCAAGTACAACATAAGTCAATGGAGAGTTTTAAGCAGAGTGATCATGTGACCAACAACTTATTGAAAGTGAAGGAGTTGAAAAGGTTTTTGCAAAAGAAATCATTATCTAATTCATGTTTTATTGAGCTTAAACATTTATTGAACCTTTGTTATGTGCCAGGTGCTGATAACAAAGATGAATAAGATGCTGACTCTGTCCTCAAGGTACATACAATCCACACAGTCTTGTGCATGAATAAGAACAACATGGCAATAATGAGCAACAGTGCCTTCGTGGGGCAAAGTCATGTGGTGCAACGTCCATCTGTTTTATTAACAGAACATGATCTCTTAAAAGAGGCTTTTCTGAATGTGCTTTTTCTTTTTTTAAATGCTGAAAGGTACATACTACATTCCAGAAGATAAATATACCTCTAAGTTGGCTCTCCCAGAGGAAGTATGACCTTCCTAAGAGGCACAATGGAACCACAAGTCTCAAGACTTATGTTCTCTTCTCTACACAGCTAGGAGACACTGAAATGAGAGCAGATGTTTTTGGGAATCCAGGCCTCATTTTCTTCAGTAAAAGAAGGTTGAAATGTTTGCTCTATAAAGTCCCCTCTAGCTCTATCATTCTGAAACCTAAGGGAAGCTTTGTCTGGATCATTCATTTATAGGCTACATTTTTGCCTTAGTAATAGGGGAGGCTGACTTTGAACCCCAATAAAGCAAAATGTTATCCCCCAAGAAGAATTTTAGTCTTCTCATTAGTAGATATGTATTGTAAAACTTGTACTTAATTATGATTATTTAAAATTCTTGAATATTTGTAGAAATTTTATAGAATTTTAAAAATGCTTTTGAATTTTAACAACTTGAATATTTTTTCTCTCCTATATCTAAGTACCTATACTATATCCTTGATTTTGTCTCATGTCCCGAAAAGCCTAAAATGTTTACTCTCAATCTTTATCAAAACAGAATGCCAAATCTTGTTTTAAAACTGGAATGCTGTGGAACACAATTGTTTCCCACAGAAAAATCCCTGAAATTCTATTCCCATTGATCTTCAAGGCAGAAGAGGGTACCATAGTCAAATGAAGGCCCTGACAACTCCTGAAGTAATAACAAATTCACGACCACAATCAAATGAACGTACAAATCCATTTCACTTTGTTTAACTGAATGTTTACCAATATCTTTGAAGGCAGACTCTTCATTGGAAAAGAATCCTCAAAATACATATTGGGCCCTGGCCATGAGGTGGGTTCTCTCTGGCACACTCCTGTGTTCTCTAGGCATGTACTTTTATTCAAAGCCTCCAGCTGCAATGGTAGGGAGTCTATGTTTGTTTCAAGTTATAGTGTTTCCCCTTTGCTGGACCAACTTGGCTGCAAACTGGGAGCCACACATGCTGAAACAATACATTTTCCTCCCAACCCTGGAACTGTTCCTTCCTAAAGTCCCATGCCTGGATGCCAGTTGGAAGCAGTCTGGCCTCAGATTGAAGAGATAAATCTACAGACAATGCAAGACATTGAAATTGTTTTTCCTTGTAGAGGTGAGGGGTTTGAGCCATGTCACTTACATTCTCTTGCTTGGTTTCCCCTGTGACTCTAATAGAACATTGGGCAGCATGCTGTTTCCCCCTCAGTTTCCCTGTGGGACATCTGAACCCAATGAGAGCTTCGCAGAGCTCAGCCTATGCATGCAGGAGCTGAGCTCTGTGAAGCTCTCACTAGGTCCAGATGAGCAGGGCCTGGGCCCTAACACCTCTCCCACGCCAAGCACTACCATTCCAAAAATAACTTATCTCTTTTGAACTCTGTGAACCACCTAAGCAGCCTATGACACTAGCCTTTAGCAATGGCCAGAGTGATTCACATGGCACCTGCAGGGCCAAACTCATTGAGGGACATCATTAGCAGGTGTTCAACAACTGAGGTGTAGATATCGGTTGAATAAATGAACAAATGCCATTCAGCCCCAGAGAGTTGCCTCCTGATAGGCAGGGACTTGTGCAGTGTGAAGATTCGAGACTGCTTTCTGTGCAAGGGATACTATGTAGAGAGGAGGCAGGGAAGGAAAACTGAACAAGCATAGGTTTGAGTCCCAGACGCGCCAAGCAGCCAAACGTCACCTTGATCAAGTTTTAAAACCATTCCTGAGGGTAAGTTTTCTTCTGGAATATCTACCTCGCTGGATTCTTGTGATAATTCAGGCTTCATAAGGGAACTTATGTGACAACTGTGAAGGATCTGGCACATAAGAACTCAACGGATTACAGTGATGATAAAGCGGTTATTAGGGTTGAAAGCCTCATCGGCCATCACCCCATCAACTCCCCATATTCAAGACGAGGTGACTTAGTATGACAATCAGTGGGAGAACACAGGTTTCCTCAGTCCTAGTTTAGTGCTCTGTTACACATTTCTGCCTTCAATTATACTTTAATTTTTGGAAGAAAAATTGTAGTTCTAACCTTGAATATCCCTGTAAATTCTGACTTTGCACTGAAACCCGAAGGATGGGTACCTGGCCTCCAGTGTTTGTGGGCTGCTCAATGTGACTTTTTAACTACAAAGCTGAGAACATTGCCTTCTAGAAAGAGGGCATCTCTCTTGCTGACACTCACAGGTTGCCAGGCTGGGACTTGGGAACACGAGACTCACAAATGCCCCATACATGTGAGCAGTTGGCATGTCTATGTCTCATGCCTTGAGGAAGGTGAAACATCCTCAAGCCATTGTATTGCTGTCTCACCACACACCTGGCTGGAGCTAGACTTCTGGGGGTTGGCTGAAGGTTTGAAGGAACCACCTGAGGTGACTCAGGTAAGTAGCAACAAGGCAGGGAGGAGAGAAGCAGAGGCAGCAAAAGGGAAGAGAAGGACAAAGGCACTTGTCATAGGCTGGAGCAGGCAATGGTTTTCTTCCTCAAGAAAACAATATACACCATGTCTAGATTCCTTGCCAGACTGGCCCATAAAAATTGCATTAAACACATAAGCCCTGTGAGCTATAATACTCCTGAACTGTTAGGGTTACCCGAGTTTCTGTGAACTAGACTGAGTATCTACTCACTTAGCATTTTCATAGTCTTATAAATTACTTTGTTATAAAAATATCAGTATACTGAAGAGTATAAAATAAGTCTTTTCCCTTACTCTGTCCCCAAACTGATCCCGCTTCTAGAGTTTTCTGCTGATAGTTTCGTATGTATCTTGCAGACACTTTCTCTATATATGTAACTAATAAGTATAAAGTCCACAGACCTCACTCAGAAAGTGACATTTGAAGTGTCACTGAAGGAGGACAGGAAGTGAGCCATGTAGCTATGGGGGCTGGGGAGTTCCAAAAAGAGTAAACAGCAAGTGCTGAGCCCCTAAATGGGAGTGGTGGGCTTGAGGAGAAGAAAAGAGGCCCTGAGGCTGGAGTGCAGGGAGGAAGGAGGAGAAGTGTGGGTTGAGGTGGAGCACCCATAGGGCTCTGTAGGTCAGGGTAGGGGCTTGGGCTTTAACTGAGTAAAATGAGCATCTGAACAGAAGCACACCATGATCTGACTTATTTTTAATAGCAGGGAGAATCATTTGGAGGCTATTGTATAATAATCCAGGTGAGAGATGATGGTAGCAAGAATCTTGATGGTAGTGGAGTATAAAAATAATTGGATGCTGCATATATTTTCAAGGTACAGCTAATGTGATTTGTTGTTGGATTGATTGTGGAGTGTGAGAGGATGAGAGGAATGCAGGGCAACTTCTAGATTTGGTGGCCGAAAAGCCAGAAGGACATGGTGGCAAATTCATGGTGGGGTCAGTATTCCAAACCAAGCCTACTGAGCGCGGGGTCTCTACTTCTTCCTCCATACAGTCTTGCCTCCTGGGCACCACACAACTTTCCACAACACTGTGCTGTGGTAAAAGTTTGCACTACAAGGCAAAGAATAAGATGTCAGAATATTGCCTTCCATTAAGTTGGAGACTTTTTAGCTCAAATCAGCTATAGTATCTGAAAGGGTGTTCTATTGGTCATTTCTAATATTTAAAGGATGCTTCCTAGAACCCAGGTGATTCATCCCTAGAATTCTGGACTCACTTGTTGGGAACGATTGTACCGGACCATTATTCCAGAAAGTCTTAGGCTTCTGTTTTTGGTGACTACACTCTGTGTGAGAGTTTCACCGTGTTTTTTGTTCATCGATCACTTTCTGTGCCTTATAATGAAAACAGTGAAGACAAATGTGCTATTTATAATTTTCTTCCTGGAGCCATTTCAATTAAAAGTTAATTGAATGTCTTCACATCATAATTTTAAAGTATTCTTTCAGTAATAGTGAGGCAACGTAAAAGCTGTAAGAATCCCCTAAAACTTATGCAAATACCTTTTCAAAATGCCACAATGTGCATACACAGTGTTATTTAAACATGGTTAGTATTTTTATGTCTTTATTAATTTTATTAATGTATAGAAAGGATGACTTGGGATTAAGGGGTGTGCTGTTGAGGCTTCTTTGCTTTAGAGCCACTGGTTCTCACATTTTGGTGCCTACCAGGAAACACTTGAACTAGTAAAGTGCATGAAGGCCTGGGTTCACCAAAGTAGGATATGAACTTGGCCTTTCATGTTTTGTTTGGTTGCCCGGATGATTTTGAATACCCATGAAAATGTGAGAGCTACTACTTTAGAACGCCAAACTTCCTTAGTATTTTGAGTTGATGATCCTGGATTCTGAACATGACACACCAGGAGGTGAAATCTGTTTTGCTGAATGCTTTGGGTGACTTAGGTGTGATATCCAACTCCCACCTTCCAGGAATATGATGTCTGAAAATAGCTGAAGTCAGCAGGGGTCCCAAACATTTCATGCCTAGAAACACCTAATACACTGTTTCCGTAGAAACTGAGCTGTGGACTTCTGGAGTTGCATTGATAGGACTACAAATGTGTGGATTTGCAGGTGACATATTGGTTTGCACCAAAGCAATTCTCTTATTTCTCTGCCAAATGCATCTTTCCCTATAGGAGCCCCCAAGTCTATTTTTCTGCCAAGAACCCCACTGTGGTTATAAGTGAGGGAAGGAGAGGCTGTGTGGACTAACTCCAACATTAGAGATAAAGTCCTCCCCAATCAAAGGCAGCAGGAGATACAAATCTGAAGTCAGGGGAGACAGGGTTTCTGCAGGATTTAGACCATTTTAATTCCACATTTTATTTCCATTGCGGGAGAGAAAGACATCCTTGAACTTCCCAGTAACAGTAACTGTTAAAAGGTGCTAAGTATTATCCCAAGAGCATTCTGGACAATATTTTAATTATCCTCATAAATTCACCTGAAGATTCAGTATTATGTTCATTTCACAGAAGAAATGGAGGTACAGAGAACCTGCCCAAGGCCATGCAGCCTGTTATGGGAGCTAAGATCCAAACCCAGGCTGACTGACTGCAAAGTATATAATTTTAACCATTATGCTCTGCTCTCTTTCAACCTAGCAGAGTTTGTGCCCCTCCATCCCATTCCATTATGCAGGCCTAGGAATCATAAATGAGAGTGATACAGAGAGACGAGTACTCCAAGGCAGCCCTGCAGACAGTTGAGGTGTCTGGTGTCAGGCAAGACAACTGGGGGCTCCTGGGAGCCCTCCCTTGCCTGAGAAACAAGGACCAGGGTGGGATGAGGGTAGAGGTGGGGGCATGCAGGGAGGTGGTCAGCTGGAACACAGTGGCACAGCTGAACTTATTCCTTACAGGTGGTATCCATTGTGACTGGGCAGTGCCTGCGGCATACCAGTCCTTGAATGTTCCGAGTGTTGCTCCTGGGTGTATGTTCTTCTCCCTAGGAGCCATTGTTGGCTTGATGATAGGCCCCTGAATTATCATGGACCCTCTTCTAGGACAGAAGAGAGATGCCAGTTGTTCAGTGGGCTGTCAAGTGCTGCTGACAAGTGGCAAGCTGTGAGCTCCTGGGAAGCCTTGAGTTGTGGGGTGGGAATGGCAGAGGGTAGAGGTGGTTCAGTGGATAGGATGAACACCATGATCCAGGGCAAGATTTCTAAAACTTGAGTAATATAAGGATCCCTTTTAAGGGAAAAATATTACAGCGTATCTCCAGTATAAAATTTATTCTTAATATAGTATTACTACTTAATGTTCAAACAAAATGTTAATTATAAGTTCTTTATGAATTATAAAACTAAATTTAACAAAAACAGATGTAAAATGACAATAACAATAAAATTCAAATTAGCAGTACTGATTTAATGTGATAGATGCTATTGCTTTGCTGAAACAGCCACACCTTGCAATACATCGATGGCATTGGCACTACAGGCTCTTTGGATGCAGATACCTCCACTTCACATGTGATAGGATGACTCGGTTAACCTCGTACAGTTTTCTACTGCAAAACCTTTGTGAAGTCCTTTGTCTTCCATCATATGCAAAAATGTTGTTGATGAGTTATGTTGATCTCTGAATAACTCCTTGGTGCCAATGTGATTGCAATACAAACTTGGGTACCAATGTTGTATGACGGTTCTTGGTTCTAAGTGGGTGGTTATATAGATAATAAATAATGGGCTTATTTAGATTTCTTAGATTGATTTGGGATTATGTCCCTCTGGAAATTAAGCTCTTGTAAGAGCAGGAGCTTTGTTTTGCTCTCCGCTGTATTCTCGGTGCTGAACATAGTACCCAGGACAGCTCTGCACAATAGACATATAATCCAACCATAGATAGTCACATATGCAATTTAGAATTTTCTAGTAGCCACATTTCAAACAGTAAAATGACAAGTGGAATCAACTTTAATTATTTTATTTAGCCCAATATTTTCAAAATACTATCATTTTGTGTAATCAATATTCAAATTATTAATGAGATATTTTACATTTTTTCTAAGTTTCCAAAATTTGGTATGAATTTTACATTTAAAGCATGCTCAGATAAGATTAGCCACCTTTTAAGTGCTCATGTGTCTAGTGGCTACTGTGCTGAACAATACAGATATAGAAGATAATAGGTGCTCAATAAACTTTAACAAATATTGCTGTATGAAGGATAAAAAGAACTTTCAGGTCCTCAAACCTTCAAACATGCTGGTTTCAGTGATTCTGATGCTGTCTCTCATAGTGGGGAAGCAAGCAAAAGAAGTGATTCTAAACCTCTTACTTCTCACTTGAATAAATGCAGTGGCATCCTCCTACCCAGTCTCGTTGCATCCAGCCTTACTCCTTTGTAATCATTGCTACCCAGGACAGCTAGACTGCCTTTTCCTAAAGTGCAAAGCTTATTGAGTCCCTCCCTTGTTCAAAAACCCTCCAGTGACTTCTCTTCAACACTAAAATAAAGTCCAGTTTCCTTAGCATGGATTGGAAGGCCTGTGATGATTGGGCCCTTATATTCTCTTCTGCTCTCCTTAAAATTTCTGCCCCATCCAGACTGGATTTATTTCTGTTTTTTTGTTGTTTGTTTTTTCACATGCTGCTTCATGTGCCTGTAACATTCCTTTCTCCTCCTTATTCCTTGGCTAACTCCTACATAACCATCAAGTACAGGTTAAAATGTCACTTCTTCCAGGAAGCCCTCCCTGACTCCATGGACTGTTTAGCTCTCTGATTCTTGCTGCTGTGTACTGCCTCATCAGAACCCTCTTGCTGCTGTGTACTGCCACATCAGAACTCTCTTTTTAGGAGCTGTGCCTCCTACTTTTTAGGAACTGGGATAACTAAGGAGAAAGACAAAGGCTGACTTGGATCGTAGAGGACTGGTAGATTTTATTATCACAAAATGTGGTCAGAAGGCTTGGGAGAAAGGAAATGGACATTTTTTACCTAGTTAAAAATGTTATGCTAAGGCTTAAGTAAATTGCAGAAATCCCATTCTTCTATCACCATGTGGACCAGGGAATTATTGCAGTTAAGGTCAGCTGGCCACTGTGTCTTTTTTCAATTGGGAGATGTGAGTTGTAGGAAAACTTGTGACTCTGTCCTTGAGTATTGAGGGTTCCTTTTAGGTCCTCCCCCTCATCAATTAAAATGACTCACATAGCAGTGATATTTAGCATACATATCAACTAGAACAGTGGTTCTGAACCAGAGGAGCATCTCAGAATCACCAGGGAGTTTTGCTAAAATACAACTGTTACATATCTGCTCTTCCCTACTCCCCATCTAGGCCCATGAGTCAGAATCTCTCAGGATGGGGGACAGCAATACGTACTATGTGTGGGCTTGTCGGCCAACTGATAGTTCATCTCTGGTTAAGAATTATTGATCCAGGGTAAGAGAAGAGCAAAGTAGTCTAAAACCAGAGGCTTTGCAGATTATGACGGGTGGTTTCTTAAGGCAATGTAGATGGCTAGTGGGAAACATTTCCTATTCTAGGAGCACAGTCTGGAAGAACTATTAGCATGGGAATGGAGAGCTAGTATTGAAAGGCAAGAGAATTCTGAACCCGACTGATCAGACTTTATTTGTTCCTTGTGCAACTCAATCTTAAGTTTTTATTATTGCACAGCTGCCAATTTGATTTTACAATGCAAATAAAAGTCTGATGTGTTATGACACTTTGGATTTGTTATTCACTGTATCTATTAAAGGATGAAATAATTTATTAAAAATTGTTCTCAAACAACATTCAAACACCTGTTGATAAAGACAAGTTAGCAGAGTATAATCTGATATTTCATCATCTATTGGCCATGGGGCTTTAGAGGTGGGGTTAAAAAGTAGCACCTGTATATTTGGGGTGTGGGGACTGAGGGAGACAGTGTTGCCCACCATAGTATTTTATATTTTTTCAGCACATACTTACTGAGGGCATATGATATGCCACATCTGGTTTCTAGCCATGGAAGCAAAGACCCAAATCCATGCCTTCATAGAACTTACATTTTAATGGAAAAAAAATAAATAAGTTATATAGTACTATAGATGGAGAAAAATAAAGCCTAAAAGGAGGATAGACATTATTGTGTGTGGAGTGGGAATGGACAGGAGGGTGGTGGTGACATTTGAGCACAGACCTAGAGGGGAAAAGGGATGAACCATGCAGGTATCTGGGAGTAAAGTGTTCCAGATGGAACAGTAAGTGCAAAGGCCCTGAGGCAGGAGAATATTTGGAATGTCTGAGCAGGAAGAGCACGGTAGGAGATGAGGTCGGGGAGGTAATAAGGGGCCTGGGTGGCTATAGCAAGGAGGCCAGCTTTTACTCTAAGATGAGCAGTCATTGCTAACTTTTGGTCTAAGATGTAAGAGACATATCAACTAGAACAGTGGTTCTGAACCAGAGAAACCACAGAAACACAAAAGATCATTTAAGTCTACTATGAACACCTTTATGCACATAAACTAGAAAACCTAGAGGAGATGGATAAATTCCTGGAAAGATACTACCTTTCTTGCTTAAATCAGGAAGAATTAGATACTCTGAACAGACCAATGACAAGCAGCACTGTTGAAATGGTAATTTTAAAAGGATCATTTAAAAGGATCAAAGGCTCATTTGGATGGCGGATAGAAACTGCACTCTCCAGGGACAATGATGAGGCAGGAAGACCCTTTAGGAAGCTGTTGCAATATCCTAGAAGTGGCTTGGACCTGGGTCACAGAGGTGAAGGTAGTGAGGAGGAGGGCAGTTTCTCGACACATTTTACAGGCAGAGCTAAGAGGATTTGCTGAATGCAGGGTGTCTGAAAGAAAGTGAAGGATGAGGCAGGTTCCTGGCCTGAGCAACTGGAGGGGCAGGGTGGCAGTTCACTGAGATGGGGAAGATCATTGGGAGGCAAGATGCGGACAGTACCTGGAAGTTCAGGAATTTGGTTCAGACCAGTTTACAAAAGTGAGTCGTGGTTTGGTTGGTTGCAGCACTCAAATTGCTGCTACACAGAGTTGCTGATTCTAAAGTCTTAATGCGTCATTAAGCATTCTAAGAAGAGGCACAATGGAACCACAAGTCTCAAGACTTATGTTCTCTTCCCTACATGGCCGGGACACACTGAAAAGAGAGCAGATGATTTTGGAAATCCAGGTTTCATTTTCTTCATCAGTAAAAGAGGATTAAAATCTTTGCTCTATAAAATCCCCTCTAGCTCTATCATTCTGAAACCCAAGGGATGCTTTGTCTGGATCATTCATTTATAGGCTACATTTTTGCCTTAGTAATAGAGAAGACTTTGGACCCTAATAAAGCAAAATGTCCTTCAAGAAGAATTCTAATCTTCTCATTAGTAGATATGTATTGCAAAAATTTTACTTAATTATGATTATATTTAAAATTTAGAGAAAACATTACAAAAGACTTTTTAAGAAATTAGATCAGGGCAGAAAATTTTGGAGAATCTTTCTTCCTGCTAGAAAATGACCAACAAAAGTTGTCACTTGATCTGGGCTAGTGTGGTGGCAGGAAGCATTAACACTTGGGGGAGGGCGCAGATCTGGTGTGCAGACTCCACTGGTAGGGGAGGAACTAAGCCCTTTTCTTTCGCAGCTGGAAGGCAGGTAGCCTGGGCAAGTTCTCAAGCCTGCTAACCCACCACCTGGAAACAGACTTGGGGATTTTGGAGGCGCACGGTGGGAGTGAGATTGGCCCTTTGGTTTGTGTGGCAGCTGGGTGAGGCCTGGCTTTCCCCCACTTCCCTGAAAACCTGGATGACTCAGTAGAGGCTCCATAATCCTCCTAGGAACTTAACTCCATTGACCTGGGAACCTCACTCCCATCCCCTACAGCAACTGCAGCAACACCTGCCGAAGGAGAGTCTGAGCTCAGACATGCCTAGCCCTGCCCCCACCTAATGGTCCTTCCCTACCCACCCTGGTAGCTGAAGACAAAGGGCATATAATTGTAGAAGTTCTAGGGCCCTGCCCACTGCCTGTTCCTTCCCATACTATCACAGCTGGGGCTGTCTTGAAAGAGCCACCTCCCCGGCAGAAGGCCAACCAGCACAAAAATAGCACATTAATCAACCAAAGCTAACGACCCTCACAGAGTCCATTTCACACTCCTGCAACCTCCATTGGAGTGAGTGCCAGTATCCAAGACTGAGAGACCCACAGATGGTTCATATCACAGGACTCTGTGCAGGCAACCTCCAGTACCAGCCTGGAGCCTGATAGATTTGCTGGGTGGCTAGATCCAGAAGAGAGAGAACAACCAGGACAGCTCGGCTCTCAGGAAGCCACATCCCTAGGAAAAGGGGGAAAGTACTACATCAAAGAAACACCTTGTGAGACAAAAGAAACTGAACAATAGCCTTGAGCCCTAGACTGTCCCTCTGATAGCCTACCCAAATGAGAAGGAACCAGAAAACCAACTCTGGTAACATGACAAAACAAGGTTCTTTAACATCCCCCAAAAAATCACACTAGCTCTCCAGCAATGGATCCAAACCAAGAAGAAATCCCTGATCTAACTGAAACAGAATTCGGAAGGTTCATTATTAAGCCAATCAAGGCGGCACCAGAGAAAGGTGAAACCTAATGTAAGGAAATTAAAAAAATGATATAAGAAGTGAAGGAAGCAATATTCAATGAAATAGATAGCATGAATAATGAAAACTTCAGGAAACAATGGATGCACTTACAGAAATGCAAAATGCTCTGGAAAGTCTCAGTAATAGAATCAAACAAGCAGAAGAACTTCAGAGCTCAAAGACAAGGTTTTTGAATTAACCCAATCCAACAAAGACAAAAAAGAATAAGAAAATATGAACAAAGCCTCTAAGAAGTCTGAGATTATGTTAAATGACCAAACCTAGGAATAATCAGCATTCTTAAAGAGAAATCTAGCAGTTTGGGAAGTATATTTGGGGGAATATTCAAGGAAAACTTACCTGGCCTTGAAAGAGAACTAGACATCTGAATACAAGACACTAGAGGAACACCTGGAAAATTCATCACAAAAAGGTCATCACCTAGGCACATTGTCATCAGGTTTTCTGAAGTTAAGATGAAGGAAAGAATCTTGAGAGCTGTGAGGCAAAAACTCCAGGTAACCTATAAAGGAAAACCTATCAGATTAACAGCAGATTTCTCAGCAGACACCCTACAAGCTGGAAGGCATTGGGGCCCTATTTTCAGCCTCCTTAAACAAAACGATTAGCCAAGAATTTTGTGCCCATTGAAACTAAGCTTCATAAGTGAAGGAAAGATTGTCTTTTTTTCAGACAAATACTGAGGGAGTTTGCCACTACCAAGCCATCATGAAAAGAACTGCTAAAGGGAGCTCTAAATCTTGAAACAAATCTTTGAAACACATCAAAACAGAACCTCTTTAAAGCATAAATCTCACAGGACCTACAAAACAAAAATACATTAAAAAAGCCCCCCCCAAAACCAAGGTATATAGGCACCAAATAGGATGAATGCAATGGTACCTCTAATCTCAATACTAACATTCAATGTAAATGACCTAAATGCTTTACTTAAAAGATACAGAATTGCAGAATGGATAAAAATTCACCAACCAACTATCCGCTGCCTTCAAGAGACACACCTAACACATAAGGACTTATATAAACTTAAGGTAAAGGGATGGAAAGAGACATTCTACGCAAATGGAGACCAAAAGCAAGCAAGGGTAGCTATTCTTGTGAGGCAAAACAAACTTCAAAGCAACTGCAGTTAAAAAAAAACAAACAGCCAGCATCATTATATAATGATAAAAGACCTTGTCCAACAGGAAAATATCACAATCCTAAATATATATGTACCTAACTCTGGAGCTCCCAAATTTATAAAACAATTACTAATAGACCTAAGAAATGAGATAGACAACAACACAATAATAGTCGAGGGACTTCAATACTCCACTGACAGCACTAGAGTGGTCATCAGGAAAGTCAAAGAAACAACGGGTTTAAACTATACCCTGGAACAAATGGACTTAACAGATATTTACAGAACTTTCTACCCAACAACTGCAGAGTATACATTCTATTCAACAGTGCATAGAACTTTCTCCGAGATAGACCGTATGATGGGCCACAAAACCTCAATAAATTCAAGAAAATTGAAATTATATCAAGTACTTTCTCAGGTTACTGAGAATAAAACTGGAAATCAACTCCAAAAGGAACCTTCAAAACCATGAAAATAGATGGAAATTAAATAAACTGCTCCAGAATGATCACTGGGTCAAAAATGAAATCAAGATGGAAACTTAAAAATTCTTCGAACTGAATAACAATAGTGACACAACCTATTAAAACCTCTGGGATGCAGCAAAGGTGATGCTAAGAGGAAAGTTCGCAGCCCTGAACACCTACATCAAAAAGTCTGAAAGAGCACAGACAGACAATCTAAGGTCACACCTCAAGGAACTAGAGAAACCAAGAACAAACAAAACCCAAACCCAGCCGAAGAAAGGAAATAATGAAGATCAGAGCAGAACTAAATGAAATTGAAATAAAAAAATACAAAAAATAAATAAAACGAAAAACTGGTTCTTTGAAAACATAAATAAAACTGATAGACCATTAGCAAGATTAACCAAGAAAAGAAAAGAGAAAATTTAAGCTCAGTTAGAAACAAAACGGGAGATATTACAACTGACACCACAGAAACACAAAAGATCATTTAAGTCTACTATGAACACCTTTATGCACATAAACTAGAAAATCTAGAGGAGATGGATAAATTCCTGGAAAGATACTACCTTTCTTGCTTAAATCAGGAAGAATTAGATACTCTGAACAGATCAATGACAAGCAGCACTGTTGAAATGGTAACATAAAAATTACCAACAAAATGTCCAGGACCAGACAGATTCACAGCAGAATTCTACCAGACATTCAAAGAATAATTAGTACCAAACCTATTGAAACTATTCCACAAGATAGAGGAAACTCTCCCTAAATCATTCTGTGAAGCCAGTATCACCCTAATACCAAAACCAGGAAGGGATATAACAAAAAAGAAAACTACAGACCAATATCCCTAATAAACAAAGATGCTAAAATCCTTAACAAAATACTAGCTAACCAAATTCAAAATATCAAAAGATAATTCACCATGATCAAGTGAGTTTCATACAAGGGATGCAGGGATGATTTAACATAATCCAAGTCAATAAAAGTGACATATCACATAAACAGAATTAAAAACAAAAATCACATGATCATCTCAATAGATGCAGAAAAAGCAGACAAAAGCCAGCATACCTTTATGATTAAAACTCTCAGCAAAATCGGCATACAAGGGACATATCTCAATGTAATAAAACCCATCTATGACAAACCCATAGCTAACATAATACTGAATGGGGAAGAGTTGAAAGCATTCCCTCTGAGAACTGGAAGAAGACAAGGATGCCCACTCTCACCACTCCTCTTCAACATAGTAGTGGGGTCCTAGCCAGAGCAATCAGATGAGAGAAAGAAATAAAGGGCATCCAAATTTGTAAAGAGGAAGTCAAACCATCACTGCTGATGATATGATCGTTTACCTAGAAAATTCCTTCAGAAAGCTCCTAGACCTGATAAAAGAATTCGACTATGTTTCCAGATACAAAATCAATATACACAAATCAGTAGCTTTTCTATATACCAACAGTGACCAAGCTGAGAGTCAAATCAAGATCTCAACCCCTTTTATAGTAGCTGCAAAAAAAATAAAATACTTAGAAATATATCTAACCAAGGAGGTGAAAGACCTCTGCAAGGAAAACTGCAAAACACTGCTGAAAGAAATCATAGATGACACAAACAAATGTAAACACATCCCATGCTCATGGATAGGTAGAATCAATATTGTGAAAATGACCATATTGTCAAAAACAAACTACAAATTCAACACAATTCCTGTCAATATATCACCACTGGTTTTCACAGAATTAGAAAAAGCAATTTTAAAATTCATAAGGAACGAAAAAAGAACCCACATAGCCAAAGCAAGACTAAGCAAAAAGAACAAATCTGGAGACATCACGCTACCTGATTTCAAACTATACTATGAGGCCATAGTTACCAAAGCAGCATGATACTCGCTTAAAAATGGGCACATAGACAATGGAACAGAAACCCTAATCCTTACAGTCAACTGATCTTTGACAAAGCGAACAAAAACATAAAGTGAGAAAAGGACACCCTTTTCAACAAATGGTGCTGGGATAATTGACTAGCCACGTGTAGGAGAATGAAACTAGATGCTCATCTCTCAGACCTTATACAAGAATCAACTCAAGATGGATCAAGGCTTTTAAGGCCTGAAACTATTAAAATTCTAGAAGATAATATTGGAAAAACCCTTCTAGACACTGGCTTAGGCAGGGATTTCATGAGTAGGAATCCAAAAGCAAATGCAATAAGAACAAAAGATAAATAGCTGGGACTTAATTAAACTTTTAAAAAGCTTTTGCATAGCAAAAGGAATAGTCAGCAGAGTAAACAGACAACCCACAGAGTGGGAGAAGATCTTCACAATCTATACATCTGACAAAGGACTAATATCCTGAATCTACAATGAAGTCAAATTAGCAAGAAAAAAAAATAAATCTCATCAAAAAGTGGGCTAAGGACATGAATAGACATTTGCAAAAGAGGATATACAAATGGTCAACAAACATATGAAAAAATGCTCAACATCACTAATGATTTGGGTTTTCATTTGTAAATGAAAACCACAATATCATACCACCTTACTACTGCAAGAATGGCCATAATCAAAAATTCAAAAAATAAAAGATGTTGGCATGGGTGCAGTGAACAGGGAACACTTCTACACTGCTTGTGGGAATGTAAACTAGTACAACCACTATGGAAAACAGTGTGGATATTCCTTAAAGAACTAAAAGTAGAACTACCATTTGATCCAACAATCCCACTACTGGGTATCTACCCAGAGGAAAAGAAGTCACTATATGAAAAAGATACTTGCACACGCTTGTTTACAGCAGCACAATTTGTAACTGCAAAAATGTGGAACCAACCCAAATGCCCATCAATCAACGAGTGAATAAAGAAACTAGTGTATATATACAGTGGAATATGACTCAGCCACAAAAAGGAATGACGTTAATTTCATTCGTGGCTACCTGGATGAGATTGGAGACTATTATTCTAAGTGAAGTAACTCAGGAATGGTAAACCAAACATTGTAGGTTCTCATATGTGGGAGCTAAGCTATGATGATGCAAAAGAATAAGAAAGATACAATGGACTTTGGGGATTCAGGGGAAAAGGGAGCGAATAGGGTGAGGGATAAAAGACCACAGATTGGGTGCAGTATATACTGCTTAGGTGATAGATGTACCAAAATCTCATAAATCACCACCAAAGAACTTATGTAACCAAACATCACCTGTTCCCCAATAGCCTATGGGAAAAAATAAAAACAAAAAAATTAGGCCCAGATAGCCACCTGGGATTTATCTTGAAGTATTGGCTCTTTCAGGTTCATGTTTGTTCACGATTTTAAGAAACAGACTCACCCATGTTAACTCTTAGTGATAAAAACTTAAGAACTTTATTGTAAGGATTCTACAAAATAACTTGGGGGAGAGGGATTGATGTGGGATTAAAACAAAGTTTATTCATATCTACATATATATTAGAGAGATTATATATATATATTTATAACATACAACCTAAAGAATGAGTGTAAGACTGTAATTGAATTACTACATAAAATATTTTAAAACTCCATGGGCAATTACACTAAATAAAAATTTAAAAACCCTCATTGGTCACTATTGAAAGTTGCTAGGGTGCCAATTTATTATTCTGAAAACAGTAAAATGATAAATGTAAAATAATCCATCATTTATTCTGCCTTCCCTGTATGCACTGTATTTGAAGTTAATGAAATGTTAATGAAGGAAGTTTCCTTATAGAACAATTTCAGTTACGAAGAAGGACTTAGAAAGTCACAAATAAATGGATCCTAGACCACGTTCATCAATGGGTGCTAACACCATTGAGTGTAGAACTTTATGTTGCATGGATCAGTCTGACAACACCTGAACTCACTGATCAGTCAGTCTCAGCATCACTCAGAGTATGAGGGGGTTCAGTATATTATTCTCTCTGTTTTGTGATGTTTGAAAATTTTCATAAGTTTTTAAAAGGCAAATATACATACACTTTGGAAAAATTTTAACTGGAAATAGAATTATACTCTATATACTGCTCTGCACTTTGATCTACTGAATTAATTTTTGTGGATTCAATATAGCTTGACTCACTGGCTTCTGGACTTTTATATAGGGCAGCTTTGCTGAGAATTTTTATTTATCAAGACTAGTAGTGAGTATAAGGAGGTCAAAAGACCAGGCAGGGACAGGTAAGCACGATTCTTCCCAGACAGGTTTGCAAAGTCCACTCTGGCAAAAACCTCTTGAATCCTAAGTAGGAAAAAGCAATCTGGGCCGGGCGCGGTGGCTCAAGCCTGTAATCCCAACACTTTGGGAGGCCGAGACGGGTGGATCACGAGGTCAGGAGATCGAGACCATCCTGGCTAACACAGCGAAATCCCGTCTCTACTAAAAAATACAAAAAACTAACCGGGCGAGGTAGCGGGCGCCTGCAGTCCCAGCTACTCGGGAGGCTGAGGCAGGAGAATGGGGTAAACCCGGGAGGTGGAGCTTGCAGTGAGCTGAGATCCGGCCACTGCACTCCAGCCTGGGCGACAGAGCGAGACTCCGTCTCAAAAACAAAAAGCAAAAAAACAACAACAACAATCTTTATGTGAGCAATGTGAGGGAAAGCAATAGAAATTGAAGTTGTTTTCCTGAGAGGAGGAAGGGATTCACATGATGCCGTTTGGTGCATGTAACAAAAACAAAGGGTGAGGCAGCGGATGTGAACATGAAGAGTCAGCTCTGCTGGAAGTTCTGACAGGTAAATGGGGAGAGCAGCCTGGCATGTGTGGAAAAGAGCATGAACCTTGGAGTCAGACGTGGGTTGAATGGTGGTGCTCATATTAGCTATGTGTCTGTGGGCAAACCATTTAATCACTCTGTACTCCTGTTTCACTCTGTAAACTGCTAACAATAAAAAGTGCTCTCCATGGCTGTGGCAGGGCTTCATGACGCTGTGTAAGCAAAGCCCATGACAGTGTCTGGCACTCTGTAGATACCTTACAAATGCCAGTCTCCATTTCCTTCTAAGAGCAGGGCTGTAGCTAATATCAGAAACAGTGCTACAGAGATGGGAGCCTGAGTTGAAAGTCAAGAATCATGGTTTGGTCATTGAGAGAGTGGGTTGTGTAGACTGAAACCTGGTCTCTGAAGGAGACTCAGTCCAGGGTAGGGGCTCTCAGAGTTGACGATACTGCTTCAGGGGAGCTTAATATTTCCCACCCTCTTCTGTAATTGCTGGATCAGTGTGTCTGTCTGTCTTAGCCTGGAAGCTCCAGGAAGACCAGGGCCTGTATGTGTCCCTTGCTCACCATGATATCCCACAGTGGCCTAATATTTGCTACACAAGCAAAGCTGTTCATGGGAGAAATTCTAGCAAATACAAATCAAAAGAAAGAAGAAATCATCCCTAACCTAATCATCTATGACTAACATTATGGATTTTTATCCTTTCAGTCCTTTCTGTATGTCAAAGTAAAATATACACTTATTTACAAATCTGAGGTCATATTGTTTTATAATTTGTTTCTGTAAAAATATATTGTGAGCATTTTTCCAAATTATATATACTTTTCTATGACAATGACTGCATGATATTTTTTGTGTATATACATGCCACACTTTATAATGAATTCCTTATCGTTAGACATTTAGCTAGCTTATGCAATATTTTGCTGATATAAATAGCATTGCAATAAACATCCTTGTAGCTAAATCCTTGACCAAATAACTGATTAGCTTCTCCTCCTTGAAACCTATTTTTTTCTATTTTGAGATAATTGTAGATTCAAATGCTGTTGTAAGAACGAATACGGACAGATCTCTCATGCCTTTCACCCAGTTTGCCTCAATGGTAAGATAACATATCGCATATCTGTAGAACTATATCATAACCAGGAAGTTGATATTGATATAATCCTGCAATACTTAAGTTTTTTAGTTTGCCTTGGCCAGACAGAAGTTTTAGATATGCTATTGGGAAGCTCTAGTTATGCATTTTCAAGCGTATTTCTTCTTTTACCAATCTTCCTTCTCCTGTCTTTGTCTGGTGAGCCCTGTCATAATAGTTATCCTGCCCTGATGAGAGTATTTCAGCTGTCTTTGTGCAGGTGCATGAGCTCTAGATTTTCAGAATTCTAAGCACTAACGTTCTCCAGAGCCCCTGTGAAATAGGGTCAAAGACTGTTTCTTCTATCATAAAATTGTGGCCATCTGTTGGTTTCTATTCTTTAATACCAATGCAGATAATGCAGATTACACCTAGGGTATAAGAGCCTGCAGGCATAATAGATACAGTCTGCTGCTGATCAGATTCACTAATTAAAGGTGTGAGCCAGTCCATAGGGTTACATTTCCTTTGTTCTTATTTCACATTCTGTGTAGCCACATTTTATGAATATGTGAAAGTCTATGAAATAGTAATATTTCACTTTATGAACAAATAAAATAGTGCAAACTTTAAATGTCAAGAATTTTGTAATTTCAAAGCTAAAATGGCAGTTTGAAAAGGCAGTTATGTTCACCTTTTGCTTCATACGGGCCCCACTTCAACACTGTAGATGGACAAACCCACAATGCTTTGCCAGAACAGGAACTTCTGCAAATAATGTTAGTTACTATTGTGTTTTTATCAGAAATTCATTGCTAGTATAATTAGCTCTTCTTGTAATTAGAAAACAATATCATACATGTATTCATTAATTGGTGGCACTGATAATGGTTGTAGTTCTGAAAATATGCCTGAAAACAAACAACTGAAAAGGGAGGTAGAGTCATAAAACACTATTGAGACAAATAGGAGTTACAATACACTGTTATTAATTTCAGAGAAAGCACTTTGTGAAATATTACAGATAACACACTGAGGAAATAAGACTGCATTAAAGCAAAATATGCTACAATGATTGTAGATTTATGTGCCAGCATCCTCACACTTCATATTTATCCCAGTGAAAAAATTAGCCATGAATTATGCAAGTTTTGATTTATGCAAGGTCTTCATTTATCCCTTACATAAAATGTTTTCCTCTATACTGGATTTACTCCATACTCTGCGCACAATTCAAGTAGTATGTATATTTAAGATAAGAGTTTGAAACTTCTGAGTCCTAGTGGAATTGAATTTCTTTTTTATTTTACAATTTATAAATGAGATTTTTAAAGTCGATTACTTGAAATTTATGAATACATTTCTCAAAGTAAGAGTCATTACTTAAGAACTCATACTTATTGATTATTTACTATATATGTGTCAGTGCTTTACATATTCATTCTATTTTAATTTGGTCCCTACGTTACTGAATTTGTGAAAGAGCCAGAATTCAGATATCTGTCTGGCTCCAGAGTCCATGACATGTCTGGGAGCTCCTAGGCAGCTGGGAAGTCAGTCGATAGGACACAGAGGTTCAATACCCTCCAAATTATAAGCAAACTTTTGTGGTGTATGTATGCGTTTTTCTGGTCTGAAGATCCAGGGCTTTCCTCAGATATCCATGAAGCTTGTTGACCCTGGCTCCATCCCTTCCAGTGTAATGCACTCCAGAGCCACATCAAATCCCTCCTAAATGACACACAGAGTCCTCCCTAACTCTTAACTGCATATCAACCATTGCAGTCAGCATTGACGTCTATGGAAAAATATTTCACAGCACACAGCAACTCTGGAATCGGGGTTTCTCTCTCTGCCTGACATTTTCTCTAGACTAGCTGGAAGGTAGGGTAGAATCTATCATCTGCAGGAGGAAAATCTTAATGACCTCCTTAACACTTTTGTTCCCTTGGTTTCTAAAGGCTTCTAGCTTGTCCTCAGCATAGGGTTGGACATCCATTCAAATACAGAAGACTACTCAAACAGAAGTCCATCTCATTTTCTATTGCTCTTCATTTGTTTCTTTCTGGTGGCACTTCTCACACACTGTGTTGCCTTAAAATAATTATGGTCCTGCCTCATCTATCCCTTCAAATTGGTAGCCTGTTGGTTTATCTTGAGATCCCCAGAATGCTCAGGATCATGTGGAACAGGAACAATAACTCTTAAGTGTCAGATTCCTGGAGGCCTTTCCCTGGGGGTCCTGAACTCTGAGGAGGCCTCTTTGCCTGCTGCTGTGGCTCCTGAGCCTTTGTGGTGTGGATGTGGTAATGGGTGGGAGATGCAGAATAGAAAGTGGGGTGGTAGGTCAACTTCAACTACCTGTGCAGAAAAAGGAAACAGCCAAGAGGCTGGAAGAAAGGGGGATGGGGTGAAGAAATGAGACAGCAAGTCAGTGCAGGCTGGAATTATGAAAGGAGGGCAAGGAGATGGGGGCCTCTCTGACAAGGGGGCTTTGGGGAGAGAGAAGGCAAAGAAGGTCATGGCATATCGTTCTGTGAATCTTGTGTACCCTTCTCACTGAGACCCCAACTCCTTGCTCTTATCTAGTATTCAGAATCACACTGGTCTTCAAGCTTTTTGGGATCAGGCTTCCTGTTACATGTAAATGTGTAGCCAGGCTCATCCTGGTGGCACCATGCAGATTGAAGTTAACTAATTACACATCGTTTTTAAGCACAGAGGAAATACTATATGATAGAACTATTGAGCAAATTGATCAAGTTGAGTTTTATTAAATATGTTTGCATTTTAAAAATTAAACTATAGAACATAGTCTTTTCATAAAATTTAAATAACGAAGTATGTAAAATGAAAAGTAAAACTTCTGCTTCAGCTTCCTTCTTCTTTTCCTATGCCAGGTAACTCATGCTAATAATTTGAATTTACTCATCAAACCTTTTTGTACAGCATTTGTCTTTCTATGGACAAAGCCCCACAGAATTTGGAGAAGGAGAAAAAGCCCTTCTTGAGGAATATGAAGTCTGAATAGTGACAACCATAGAATTTCTTCACCCAGTTTGACTAGAAAAAGTAATTGCTTCTTCTATCACACTCTTGAGACCACTTGAATCTCCCTTGCAGGAAACCATCTTTGTGAGTGGATCCAGAGTTCAGAGATCTGAACTCAGAGTAGCACATAGGAAATCCCTTAAGTCTTCGTTGTCCTCTCCTGACCACACAGAAATTGCCTTTTTCTACTGCCATTCATTTGGTTTAGCTATGGCTGCTCCTGCAGCTGTTTTTCCTTTCTTCTCTTTTTTGTTTGACAGTGTCCTCTCAGTCAAAATGTCTTAGCCATGCTTTTCTTTGCTAAGCTCCCCAAGGCCGTGTCAAATAGAGCTCCGGGAACATCTGAAATAAAAACAGCATCCGTCATGGTGTTGATGCTGGCTGTAAATCAGTGCATTGGCCAGGTTTACAAACCATGGCTGATGCTCATCAGGGGCTGACAACATGCTGGGGTGCAGCATTTCTTACCAAGTGGCACTTGGTGCATTGCTAGCACAGTCCCCACAGCTTTTCTGTAGGCATGCATTTGGCCTGTTGGGATCTTGTCTGGTTTTGACTTACCACCTACATCCTGTGTTCTTGCTGTAGGTGCGTGAACCTCTGTGTCCTCCGGGGGTGCTCTTATTCTGCCCTCCCTGCCTCTACTCGTGTACTCTTTGTGCCCATATATAGAACTCTTTCTAATCTTTCAGGTCCCAGCTCAATGGAGTTTCCTCAGCGCCTCCCACATCATGCTAGGTTGCTTTCCCAACCTTCCTCCCCTCATGCCCATTTTGTACTTCATCTAACACTCTTCACACTTGCAATTTCTTGGCCAATGCCTGTTTTCCCTGCTAGGCGGCAAACTTTCATGGCAGCTGGGACTATGTCTCTCACCATCAGTCCTATATCCTCAGCATCTTTTCCAAAACCTGGTACAGAAGATGCTCCGTAAATAGGTTGTCAAATAATGGAATGAAGCAAGAGCAGGATTTCCAGCTTGTTTAATCAAAAGCACTTGATGAAGCTTGGTTGAAATACAAATTCTTGGCCTCCTCTACCCTGGAAATTCTGATGTAGCAAATCTGAGGTAGCATTTCAGAAATGTGTGTTTTTAACAAGAGTCACTTGTGATTCTTATGTTCTGTTTATCTCTGAGGACTGTGCTGGAGACCCCTGAGGGGCAGCAGAGAGAGGAGAGGGGAAGGAGCATTGGCCTGGAGGTCTGAATATCTGCCACTAGCTAACCTGTGTGCTCTGGGTCATGGAACTTCAACTTTCTCAGTCTTTATCTCCTTATCTGTAAATCCAGAGGTGTGATTGAATAATCTATGAAGTTCTTTCCAGCTCTGATAGTCTCTAAAACTTCTGTTGGACCCTTCAGAAAAATATCAGTATATGTCCTCTCTCTTCCCTACTTTCTTTCCTTGCAGGCCTAAGCAATGGGCATGTGAGGGTGAGGTGTGACTGGTAGAAAAGCAGGCAGATAAGAAGGATCTGGTAGCTTACATTATTCACTAAATTGTGGTAGAATCATTGACTTGGGAGCAAAGAGGATGATAATGCCTTACTTACCTTGGCCTATTATGGACAAACTTTAAGTTGATTCCCATGATCCCTGCTGCTTGGTGTGCATGTCCTTGTATAATTCCCTCTTCTTGAATGTGGGTAGGACCTGTGACTTTCTTCTAACCAAGAGAATTTGCAAATATGATGAGATGTCACCCCTGTAATTACATTAAGATTATGTCTAGTTATCAGACTGGTTCTAGAATCTTTCTTTCTGTTGCTGGTTTTGAAGAAGCAAGCTGCAAAAAATTCTATAGCCACAAACAATTAATTCTGTGAATAGGCTGAGGAAGCTTAGAAGTGGACTCTTCCCTGATGAGAAGCTGACTCTTCCTGACGCCTTGATGACAGTCCTGTTAGATTCTAAGCAGAAAACTCATCTAAGCTACATCTGAGTTTCTGATCCAGTGAGACAATCAATATGTGTTGTTTTAAGCACTGAGTTTGTAATTTGCTATGCAGCATAGAAACTAATAGCAATTGATGCAACAGTACTATACAACAAACTATCTTCAGATTCAGTGACATGTAGTAAGCATTTATTTTCATGTTGATGAGTCTGCAGGTGAACTGTGGTGTGACTAATGTGGGCTGGGCTCAGTGAGTTTAGCTCCTGGCTGTAGGTTGTGGTCAGGTCTGCTCCACATATGTTGGTCCTGGGGCCCAGGCTGAAGGTCAGCAGGTTCTTCTCATAGTGACTCACTGACACTCCTGAACCAAGCCGAAATATACATGTACATCAAAGGCCTATGCGTGCATCATATTAACTAACATTTCATTGGCCCAAACCAGTCACATGGCTAAGCCCAACATCAATGGGAAATGAATATTTTCTGATCAATAATCAAAAATATCAAAATCAGTCTAATGACTTAGTTTTGTTTAAAGTGCCCTCATATATACCAGCTCATTCTGTTCTTAAAATCTTAAGAATGCAGAAGAATTTTTTTTTTTTTCGTTTTCAGATGAGGAAAGAAGGACTCCAAGAGGTTAGATAAGTTTCGCAATGTCTAATGACTGGTTTTTGTCAGAGCTGGGACAATAACAAAAGTCTTTTATCTCTGTTCAGTGCCCTTCCCATGGCACTAGGATTTCCCAGATGTAGTTGATTTGCGGTAATAGTGAATAATAACACCATTTTAAGTGTTTTTAAAAGCCATGTATTTTAAACCATTCTGAACTGCTTCATTTCCCTGAATGCCCTGCTCCCTCATCTTGGGCCTTTGCAGTGGCCACTGCTTTTGTCTTTAATGGGTTTCCCTGACCCTTCCCAACCCACAATGCCCTGCACCCCAACAACCCCTACTTGTGTTCAACTTTCAGATTTAGCTTAGACTTCCACTCTTTCAGGAAGCCTTCCTTGACTTGTGCTATATTCATCTTCCCACATTGTGCTTGCATTTCTCTCAATTGTAGCAGTAAACCCACTGCTCATAGTTCACTGTCTTCCCACTGGACCCTGAGATCTCTGGAGGCAGGGGCTAAGCTGTGCCCCCCGTCACCATGCCACGCAATATCTAGGACTAGTAGGCACATACCAAGTGTTTGCTTACTGAATGACTAATTCATGCTTTCTTTTTGTGGCCTCATAAGCCACAAATGCTACTATTTATCTGTGGTGACACCCTACTTTAATGCTTTTATACCATTGTTTTACTTACCTCCCATAATCCTTTGTTTGGCTTTGTTCCTGCCAGTTATGACATAAAACCTAGATAATTCTTAGGAGCTAATGGGGCCAACTAGCAATTTTCAAATAACTTGCAAAGTCTCTTGGACAAAGAATAATAGGGTGTTTAGTGCTGGGTGTGGCATGAAAGTTTAACCAAGTCCCATGATTTTTTGGCAAGGACCATGGCTTTAGGACGTGAAAGCCCTTGAAGGTCATATTCAGAAATTTAGACTCTAATCTGAGGGCAGTGAGGAGTCATTATCATTTTATAAGGAGATCAGTATAATCAAATGAGTGTTCTAGATACATCTAAATGGATGAACATGGGCGAATGACGTATATCTGTGAGAAGCTGCTATCCTGCTAAGAAATCTTGGCGGCTTAGACCAGAGTAGTAGTGCTGGGAAAGGAAAAGAGATGATCGATTCGAGTTAATAAAACACACTTACTAGAGCTTGGTGACTCTCTGAATATGGCTGTGAAGCCCCTGCTTGCCTGAAGCATTTTAGATTCTATGAAAAAATAAGTTGAGAAGCCCAATTTAGAAATCTGTCACCTAAGAACAACTCTCATGTGTAATGCAAATAGAATGACCTTTGCAATCAGAGACTAAGCTGTGTCTACTTGGACAAGTTATTTAACCTTTCTGAGTTTCAGAATGCACAATGATGAAATTGAAGCTTCCATCAAAATCAAATGAAATATATATGTAAATATGATCAATGGATGGTAACCACATTAAACTTTCAGAAATATCCCCCACTCTGCTGTACACACGCACACACACTCTCTCTCTCTCTCTCACATTCACTCACTCACTCACTCCTTGTTTGTACCTATTAAAAGTCTACACATTCTTCATGTATCAGCTGCCACCTCTTCCCTGACTTCAGCTCCCACCTGAAGTTACTCCTACCTCAATGCCTGTAACTTTATTTTATTTTATTTTTTTTGAGACAGAGTCTTGCTTTGTCAGTCAGGCTGGAGTGCAGTGGCACGAGCTTGGCTCACTGCAACCTCCATCTCCTGGACTCAAGCAATTCTCCTGCCTCAGCCTCCTGAGTAGCTGGGATTACAGGTGCCCACCACCATGCCTGGCTAATTTTTGTATTTTTAGTAGAGACAGAGTTTCACCATGTTAGCCAGTCTGGTCTCAAACTCCTGACTTCAGGTAATCTGCCTGCCCCGGCCTCCCGAAGTGCTGGGATTACAGGTGCCTGTAGCATTATTATCTGTACCTTGCATGTAGTATCTTTTTCGCTTTGTCTTCAGGAGCATACAGAGTTTATCCTCCTCTTCACATCCGGTATTATTCGTCCAAGTGAGACCAGTCTCATGCTGTATTCCTTTTTATTCCTCTACCTCCTTATGCTCTTTTCTCCACCCATCTAGGCAGCCATCCCAGTGTGTTTAGTTTTATATCCTTTTGTTCATTCATATGTATTCTTGCAGAATGTCTATTGTTCTGTGAAAATGTGTTGTTAATTTGCATAAATGAAACTATTCTATGCCTCATTCTGTTTCTTTCCTTTTTTTCAGAACTGTATTTTAAAGCTCCATTCATGTTGCCATGGTGTGCGTCTAATCTGTTGCATTTGACAGGTGCTTACTATTCCATGCTGGGCATCCCTCATATTTCACCTATTCATTTTTCTAATGGCAGACACCAGAGTGGCTCCAATTCCTCCTTTCACAAATGTTGCTGCAATGAACATCCTTAAGCATGTCCCCTTCTGGCAGTGGTTCTCAGTTGGGGATGATTTTGTACTCCCAGGGACAGTTGGCAATGTCAGGAGACATGTTTGGTCGAACTGGAGGAGGACACTTCTGGCATCTAGTAGGTAGAGTCCAGGGGTGCTGTGGACCATCCTGCCATGCACAGGGCAGCCTTTCTACAACAAAGAATTATTTGGTCCCAAATGTCAGTAGTGCTGAGGTTGAGAAACTCTGCCTTAAGGCCATGCATGAGGATTTCTTCGGATAGATTCCCTAGAGTAGGCTTGCTGGGTCACAGTACATGTGTATACCTGATGTGAGTAAGTAATAGCAGACTGCTGTACAGCAAGGCTGCACCAGCTCATGCTCCCATCACAGTTCACAAGCCTTTGACAGCTCCATATTCTACTAAGGCTTGGATTACCCAGCTTTTTAATTTTTGCCATGTAGTATGTATAAAATGAGATTCACTGTTGTTTTAGTTTACATTTCTCTGATTATTAAAGAGTTGGCTATGGTATGGTAAATTATTGGGAGGCTAAAATAACATACAGTTGAAAAGCCTGAAGTCTGCCATTTTGCCTTATAAAAATTTTGACCAATTATTGGTCTTTTTGAGCACCAGTTTGCTTGTCTATAAAATCTGGAATAAAAATAGTAACTTCTGAAGTTATCCCATTAGTATTTCATCATCATAATAAATGAATGAAATAATACAGCCACATCTGACACATAGTAAGCACTAAACTAAAATGCTATTATGATGATAATATACTTTTCATACTAATTTATATACTTCCCAGTACTTGGCACATAAAAGTGCTTAATACAATGTTTTGAATAAAGAACTAATGTCTGAAGGGAGAAGGAAGGGAGGGAGTGAGAAGGAAAAAGGTACTCTATAACCTGGCCCACCTTAGAGTTAATACTTTATTGCTTCAACAGATGCTGTAAATCTCAGGGCAGCCAAATTCAAGGCTGTAAGAGACAACTTCATTCCTCTCATTTTCTGGTAACAGTCACAAAGACAAAAGAGCTTGCATCTTAAGGGCACTTTCTATTTATTAAATGCCTAACAAGTTCTAGGCATTTCACATACAAATGTGTCATTCAGTCCTCATGACTGCCCTACAAGGTAGATATTTTTATCCCCGTTTCACTGGAAACTTATATAACATGCCTAAGCCACCTCGCCTCATAAGTAGTGACAGATTTGAACTTGGTACTTTCTGACTCCACTTGGCTATGTTCCTTCTGGCTCTGAACTCAAGTCTGTTCTCAGAGAATATGTAATTTATATATGCCAGGGATTATACCTCAGAGAACATAGCTGGGGAGTCCAATATCTCAAGTTCTTTCATTTGCAAATTTATCAGATGTGTCTGTCTATGTGCCGGGGGAAGAACTCCTAGGAAACTTGTACCCTAAAGCTGGTGTGTGAAAATATATGTGTGCTGTGATGTGAACTTCTCTAGTGGCTTCACACAAAATACAAAAACAGTGTATATATTAGAGGCAGTGTTGTAATTCGGCTGTGGTTTTGTGCAGCTATGCAGATGATCTCTGAGCCTGGTCTTGAATCATCATCCCAGATTCAATGCAAATACCATGAGCAGTTCAAAAATAGATGTGAATATTGTACATGGTTTGTATTCCTAATCTTCAAGTTCCCTTCTTCATAACTGGGTTTACAAAACACTTTTGTTAATTCTGGTAGTCTGATGAAAATAGTGTTTTCCTGATCTCCATAAAAATTGACTTCAAGAAAGGTTAATTCTGGGTTATAAAAAGACTAAATCTTTTCCTTAACAAGCTTTTTCCTGCCTAACAAATATAATGAGCTAATTAATAAACATGAGCTCAATTTTGGCCACTCTTCTTGAAGTCAGACAGTCAGAGTTTTACTTGGAGAGTTACAAAAGGACTAAGAGAGCTTCATTATTGTGTGCTAAGTGGAGTCACCTTCCTTTGTACCTGGTTCTTTGTAACATTCTTCTTATTTAAAGGCCAGAAGCTCAGATCTGACACCTGGGAAGTTGAGAACTTGGCAACAGTACCAAACAGAAAAAGGGATACTTAATTACTTTCTTGCACTTATCAGTTCCACAAGGAAGACAGGCCCCAAGGTAATGACACATGCACCCTGAAAATGGTGTCTTTATGCTTCTCTTTGATGGCTATAAAATGCACTGACATATTTCACTGCAAATTACTTCTTAAACCATTAACCATAGCCCAATAAAGAGACATTTTGATAGAATAAAATGACAGAGGTTATTTTTGTATAATGAAAAAACATTTATGAGTTGATGTAAAAATACAGTTTAAGTGACATAACATGTCTGGTTCAACATATAACATCTGTAAGTCAGCCTCCTTCTCAGAACGGACTCAGCATTTCTGAATCTTTTGTGACGTAGCCTATGATGAATTTGGTTTTAGCAAATTTCCATGAATTTGATTTTAGCACAGGCTTTTTTTTTTTTTTTTAAAAGATCATAGCAATAGGGTGACTGAAGATATCGAGAATGACGTGATAATAGAAACTTTGACCACTTCAGAGCTGCCAAGGACAGTAGGACTTGAATGTTGGAGCTTTGGGTGAACATTTTAGGGCTTCTTAGTAAGGTTCTCAGTGGTGGATTTGTTTTGGATTGCTCAGGCTGTCTGAGCACCCAAAGCCAACACTTTGGTAACTGTTCTGCAGAGAACATGGCCACTCTAAGGTGTGCAAAGCCCCAGGCAAATATATTTTGCTGGACCCTTGATTACTGAAACAATTAGATTTATAATATATGACAAAATTTATGGGCCTATGTGAGATAAAGTGATGTGTCAATGAAGTTTTAGAATTCTGAATAGAGAGGAGGTACTGGTATTGGTTTATTGTCCAGTTGGTGCTGGTGAAGGTCCTGTGTCCAGGTTACCATCTCCTCTTGTTCATGGCCAGAAACCTTCTCTTTGTGTTCTTTATTGTGCAACGTGCTCTTCTGGCTAATTTTATCTCTCTCACAACCAGGAGAAGGTAGTGGTGCTGTAATTGTACATGCTGCTATGACTTCTTGCAGTCTATGTGTATTGAAATTACCATCAACAGAAAGGATAGAGGAGGGGCCTGAGGGCAGAGGGAAAAGAGGGCAAGGCCATGCCTCATCTGGCATGGAGGCATGGCATAGATTGATTGTGCTATGTTGATGTAGTCAAGGAAGGACATGGATAGAAAGGGCTCATTAGCTTTGAAGAGCAATTGTATTGAATGTCCTTGAAGGAGATGGACACAGGCATACTTGAAGGATTGTATGGCACGTGATGCAGAGTCTGCAAGGAGGGGGACAGAGGATGGTAGAGAGTGGGTGGTCACCACCCTTAGCAGAGGGAGTTGTATTGGGTAGAAGGTCCCTGCCACCACCCGCATTGTACTGGGGTGTTTAGACTGGAGGTGGCACCTTGGTCCAAACACAGATGGACAAGAGCTGAAGAAATCTTCTGAAGATGTGGCTCCAGCTCACAGAACTACAGTGACCCATCATAAGTGATGTGTCCAACATAAATGAGAGACACTCCAAATGTCAGCATTATCCATGGACCAGTACTCCACTGGCCAGATCCCTCTCTCAGAACTGGAGCTTCCCCAAGACTACCCAAATGCCAGAGCCCTTTGAACCATCTGGGGACTCCTTGTGCAGAGACTGGGAATAAATGGCCTGGGATCACTCTGAAGAAGAGGAATGGGGTCTGGGGCCCAGGTGGTCCTGGCTCAAATGCAGAGGATAGCATTGCTGGTCCTGCTACGTCCCGGGCAGCAGTGGGGAGGGCACTTCTACTGACAAGTACCCACGTAGGACCTGGCCTACACCTGGGTGCTCTTCCAGGACAGCACTCCTCAAAGCATGAAGGAACCCTGAGGTCCAGGTCTAAGGTATGGTAGAGGGAACACATAGCTGCAAGAAGACTGAGCATTGCATCTATCAAGGAAACCTCGGACAGATGGGGCAAGAATGGGTGGCCTTTCAGCCTGAGTCACCTTATACCCACAGGCTGCCCTGCCAAGCCCCAACCTGCCTTGATACTTGCATTTTTACCCCAGGAACAATGCTTCTACAATTGCATGCTCCAGCTCTACAATATCTGCTTTTGGCTTTTTGCTTCTAGGTGGTAAGCTAAAAAATTATTTTTGCTTTCCCATATTCATGCATTCTTATTTTTGTAATCGTACCTCCATTTGCCTTTTAATAACCAGCTGTCTTCTCAAACTCTCAGTCCACATTGTTAGAGCAGGGTTCAGCAAACTTGTTGTATAAAGGGCTAGATAGTACTTTCAGCTTTGTGGGTTGTGTGGCTTCTGTTGTAACTGCTCCACGCTGCCATTGTAGGGTGGAAGCAGCCATAGATAATACACAAATGATCAGGTACAGCTGTGTTCCAGTAAAACTGTAGTTTTCAAAAACAGTCCAGACTTTGGTCACAGTTGGCTGACCCCTGGCTTAGAATCTAGAATCTCAATGCAATAGCCTTCAAATTTATTGAATATGAGTCATAGGAAATACGTATTTTACTCCACAACCTAATATATAGGCAAATAATTGAAATAAAGTTTTCATGAAATTCTACTTATTTTTCTACTTTTGATATACTCTGTTCTACTATTTCTATTTTTATTCTGTTCTATATTAGCCCATTCTCACATTGCTATGAAGAACTACCTGAGAACTGGATAATTTATGAAGAGAAAAGTTTAATTGCCTCACTCGTGCAGGCTGGACAGGAAGCATGGCTGGGAAGCCTCAGGAAACTTACAATCATGGTGGAAGGTGAAGGGAAGCAGGCACATATCACATGGCAGGAGCAGGAGGAAGAAAGAGCGAAGGGGAATGTGCCACACACTTTTAAACAATCAGATCTCAGTAGAACTCACTATCATGAGAACAGCAAAGGGGAAGTCTGCCCCTGTGATCCAATCACCTCCTACCAGGCCCCTCCTCCACAACTGGGGATTACAATTTGACATGAGAATTGGGTGGGGACACAAATCCAAACCATATCATATTCCATTTTGTCTCCTCTTAAAAACATGCTGGTCCTGACCTACTGACTTGATTTCATGACCCACTAAAGGTTGCAACCCACAATTTGAAAGTCAGTGCTGCATTGGAGCTTGGAGCTGACTCCGCTGTATAGGCCAGGAATGGGCACTTGGCAGTCTGCACATTCTATTTCTGTCTCCTGTAGGACTCCTCTCACATTTAGTCAGCTAGGTATTCTGAATTTGCTTCCCTAGGAAAGGGAAAATCACTGAACTGCTAAGAGAACCAATTATTGGCTTTTGACATACATTCTAGTTTAATGTAGATTTTGGAGACAAAGACCAGACCAGGTATACGTTTTGTAGGGCCCAGTGCAAAATGAAATTGCAAAGGCCCCCGTTAAAAAGTTAAGAATTTCAAGACGGCAGCGGCAAAATGTTAAACTAAGCACAGGGCCCTTCTAAGCTCTAGGTCCTCTGTGACTATACAGGCTGCCCACCCATAAAGGTACCATTGTTTGGAGACAATGCAATGAGTTAGAGAAAAGCTCTTTTCCAAGCATGGAGGAGTGAGTTAAAGGAGAAGGTTATCAAATGAAAGGGGGAGGAAGAGTCTGGGCATGGAGTGTGATGCATCCATCAGGGTTAATTCAAGTCTCTGGATCCCTCCCAGGCACTTCTTGAGCCACCCACTAAGTGGAGCCCAGGTCAGTGCTCTAACATGTGGTCTCCTCTTGAGTAAACACTGTACTGTGCCTGAATGACTGAGCTGGGCTAGTTGCTTTACCTATCAGTGTCAGGTCCAGTCCCAGTTGGCTATCTAGTGAGAGGGATGCCTGCATGTGCTGGAGGCTTGGCTCTATCACCACTTCTCAGTAACAGCCCCTTCACAGTCCCAGAATGCAGGAGGTGCCCTGGTCACCAGGAGGAGTGGCTCCTTTTTTTGGAAGGGTGGGGCTTGTATTAGTCTTCTGGGGCTGTCGTAACAAGATACCACAGTCTGGGTGGCTTGAACAACAGAAGTTTATTGTCTCAAAGTTCTGGAGTCTAGAAGTCTGAAATCAAGGTGCTGGCACGTTGGTTCCTGTGAGGGCTGTGAGGGAGAATCTGTTCCAGACCTTGTTCCTAGCCTCTGGTGTGTTGCTGGTAATCCTGGGTATTCCTTGGCTTCTGCCTCATCACCCTGATCTCTGCCTTCATCTTCCCATAGTGTTCTCCCTATGTACATGTCTGTGTCCAGATTTCCCTTTTACATGAGGGTACCAGTCATATTGGATTAGGGACCCATCCTATTCTGGTATGACCTCGTGTTAACCAATTACACCCATGATTACTTTATTTCCAAATAATATCACATTCTGAGGTTAGGACTTCAGCATATTATTTTTTGGGGAACACAATTCAACCCATGCTGAGCTGAAAGAAACCAGATGGTCATCTTTTTCCTGAGCAACCACGGTGGTGAAACCCTATGTAACACTTAGAACAGTAACTCCAAGGGGAGCTATGGCTATTGGTTACCTGCCCAACTGTTATTTGCAATCCCCTCCTCCCTCACTTCCCATTACAGAGGCTGGGAAAACCAGACATTCTCCAATATCTCAGCTTCCCTTGCAGTTAGGGGTGGCTGTGTGACCTATTTCTGGCTGAGATTTAAGCGGGAAGCCAGTTAGTGGTCTCTGGGAAAGATTTTCCTCCCAGGTAAAAATCAGAGGCCAGTGGGGAGAGGATTTTTTCTGCTCTTGGAATGTTGCTGTATGAGGTGGTGATGCTGCTCCAGTTTTTCTGCCACCATGAGAGAAGAAAGGTCAGTAGAATCACAGAGTCTCACACCCAGCACTGTGACCTCCCTGAGTCCCTGGACCAAATCAGGAAAGCTGTTACCTGCACAGCATGGTATCAGAAATGTTTAAATGTCTATATTGTTCAAGACATTGTTGGCTAGGTATTGCCAATCACAGCCAGTAGTATGTCAGCTGATATAGATGTTCTGCAGAATGTGAAAATATGGTTAAATAGATTAGGGAAATATTGAATGTTATAATTTCCCTGATAGCATTATGGTACATAAAAGAAAATCAAAAGCTTTAGGAAGTTCTTTTAATCTCGGTGTTTCTCAAATATTTTTAACTGTGAAGACTTCTTTTTCTTTCCCTCTCCTCCTCCTCCCCTCCCATCCTCCCTTTCTCTCTCTCTATGTCTCTCCCCACTCCTTTCCCTTTCTCTCCATGTCTTGATATGACATCTATTGATGTAACTGCTGTTTTTTTTTTTTTAATATAGCATCTCTTGATAGAAGTCATTTTGAAAAATGCTGAAGGTATGGCATCAGACATGTTCAAGTTCTTTCCTGAAGCCAAGAGCTTCTGACTTTTTACTGATGTCCATACCCTCTTTGTAAATTAGCACCTCCGGCGCAGCCCTCTTCCAAGAACAGCCACCTCACTACTTCCCTTTCCCTGTGCCGGGGGGAACAGGGCTGTACATCTTGGCTCATAACTTTAGAAAGATGGCTGACTTCACCCAAGGGCTCCTCATGCTCCAGAGTGGCCTCCTGAAATGAAGCAGTGATCTCTCACCAGTGCTTCTACCACCTCTCTGTGTTTCTCTGAGAGAAAAGAAGACGAAAAGTGTGGGAACCAGAGGCTGTGCTTAAACTGTCAGCTCCAGAAGAGCCATCATCTCCCTGAAGCTAGCAGGGACTAAATTCAGGGAGAATGTATGTGCTCCCTCTCCAGGAGATGGAGTGGAGCAGATGGCCTATTAGCCAGAAAGGAGTTTCATTAGCATCAGCTAAAACAACTACAAAGACAGAGCTCTGCTTACAACTACTTGCAGCTTCCAGGGGTTACTTACTCACTTGGGTATGAAAAGAACAATTGCATATCTCATGCTTTGTTATCCCTGGGTTGGTAAGGTGGAAAGCAAAAGCCAGTTCGCACTGTTTTATATCTGCATGATACTCCCTGTTTATAAAGTCATGTTCATTTGCTCCGTAGGAGTATTCTCTTTGCCATCTCCTTATCACAGGAAAGATAGCTTACCTGTTTTCATTTCTTAAGCCTAAAGATTAGAATTTGCATCATGTGATTTGCTTAGTGCATTGAGGGGGTACTTTCACAAGGCCAAACATTTGAATAACTGCAAAATGAAATTCACACACCTAGCACAATGAGACTACGGTGAGTAATGCATAGTGACTCTAGATTTGGAATTAGATCAATAGGGTGTGGATGCTGAACTGCTAACATGTGATGTTTAGGAAGTGACTAGGCTTTTCTAAACCTGTGTCCTTGCCTATATAGGGGGAATGGCAATATCTGCCCTGCACAGTCTATAGGATTGTTGTGAAGGTTCCATTGAGTAGGCTGAGCTCCTAGTCTTGTTTATTCCTCAGCATTGGGCTTGTTCCCTGGCATGTAAGAAAAATTCAACAAATGAATGTTGAATGAAAGAATGAATTAATGAGTAATGGTTACCTTTTTCCTCACTGCACTTTTAAATCTTATTCCTGGCATATACAGAAGTTTGTAATTATAGATTTAGCTGTTTGGTTTGTGAAGTTATTTGTTAATATTTTGATTTTTATGTAATATTTTGATGCTTACTTAACTCTAAAATGCCATATGATAAGAGTAATGATAATGCTGTTTTTAACACAAATTATCTAACATCTAGATAATTAAAATAGATGCTAAAAGATTTAGATCTCCCACCATGTTCCAGTTAGATGTTTGTTATAATAGAGATCCAGAACAATTCATGCCTTTTTTCCCCATCATATCACACTGTTTTCTGTGCACTATCAAGTATGTAAAGAAGCTTTCCTGAGGTTCAGAAGATAATAGTGATAACAGAGTAACTGTGAGGAGACATGACTTAATACTTTTGGGTGATCATGGGGAGGAAGGAGTGGTATTATTTCTTTTTGACATGAAGGTAGAAGTCCTTGCTTTTTATATATTTAAAAATACTTACTGAGCACATACCATGCCAGGCACCATGCTAGGTGCTGGAGAGAGAATGATGAATGACATAGACATTCTTGCCTCTATAATGCATGGAGTCTAGTGGGAGGATAAATATTAAGCAAATATTGGCACAAAGAAGTTGTAAACATATAAATTATGGTAAAAAGCTAGGAAGGATATCTAAACAGTACAATGAGAAATTATAATCGGAAGACAGATTTAGATTAGGGGACAGAGAGGGCTTCTACGAGAGAGTGGAATAAGCTGAGACCTCAGCTGATACCTAAAGGGTAAATAGACGTAGCCAGGTGAAGAGGAGGGAGAAAAGCATTGCGGGCAGGGGGAAACTGCAAAGACCCTGAGGTGGCCCAGGGGCATGCCTGCAACCTGGAAAGCAGATGACAGTGGTGGAGATAAGTCTGGAGAGGTGGACAGGACAAGGCGGTGTGGAGCTTTGGAGGCAAAATGAAAGATTTGACCTTTTATCTTAACTGTAATGAAAAGTTATTGAATGATTTACAACAAAGAGTAAGATTTACATTTTTAAAAGATCAATGTTGTTCAATGTGTGGAGGATAAATTGGAGTCAAGTAAGTGACCAATTAAGAGGCTATTGCTGTAAATTAGACAAGGGATTATGGTGCTTTGGATGAGAGAAGTGGAGGTGGAGAAAATGAAGGAATTCAAAATGTATTTTGGATGAAGCATTTCCATGACTGGTTGAGGAATTGGGCATTTTGGGGTTGAAGGAGATCGTTCTTGCTTGAGCAATTGGCTGGGTGGAGGAGCTGTTTGCTGAAATGGGGACCATTGAAGGAGAAGCAGAATTTGATGGGAGATTTAGAAATATGAACTCAGGATATCCTTTCTTTAATATTTAGAAACATATCAGGATTTTTTTCTGATTCAACTTTCCATATTTTCTAAGCAGCTGCAGAATATATTTATTGAGAAGGGAAATGAAATTTACATTTGTAATCCTCATGTTTTGATTTTTAAAAACAAACTTGTCATTGGCTATGTTATGTTCCTTAGTAGCTATCATGCAGATCTTGAGACAGATAGAATATATTAGCTGCCACACATTCATTTGGTGGAGCTATGTCAAGAGAAGTGTGGAGAAACCGGTTGCACTTTATAATAAAAGCAAGTCTACTTGGCATTGTGTGACAGAGATGTTTGTTAGATTTCTCAGACTGTAGGATATAAAGAGCAATTAGAGTGGAAATCTCTATTTACCTCTCCAGAATGGAAGGGAGATCATTAAGAGTCATTCATATTAGAAATTTTTTCACAGTGGGAGGAAAGGTGAAAGGCCTATTAAGTGTGCAAACCTGCCAGTTTTTTCAAGTCTGTTGAGATTTCACCGATCTTTCCATACTTGGCAGCATTAGGCAAATGCCAATGGACCCCATTCACATAAGGTTATGGTGCTTACCTCTTAGCCTTTAAAGAGGCTGTAAGACACTTTCAAATTCTACTAATGTGTTTATTTTGGCACAGAATGGTTTATTTTAATTTGTAGAACTATAGGTCAATGCTTATTTACTTGGTAGAGATAAAATATATACTCTTACATTTCACAGAAAATTTTAGAAGATTTTATTTAAATAAAAATTAACTCTATAGTTGGAGTGAAGTGATGGATTCAAAGGATATCTTAAAGAGAATCATGTAGCTTATGTACTAGTCAGGATTCTCTAGAAGGACAGAACTAATAGGATATATGTATATATAAAGGGAAGTTTATTAAGGAGTATTGACTCACACAATACTGAGGTCCCACAACAGGCCAGCTGCAAGCTGAGAAGCAAGGAAGCCAGTCCAATTTCCAAAACTGAAGAACTTGGAGTCTGATGTTGAGGGCGGAAAGCATCCAGCATGGGAGAAAGATGTAGGCTGGGAGGCTAAGCCAGTCTAGTATTCACGTTCTGCCTGCTTTTATTCTGGCTGTGCTGGCAGCTGATTAGATTGTGCCCACTCAGATTGAGGTTGGATCTGTCTTTCTCAGTCCACTGACTCAAATGTTAATCTCCTTTGGCAACAACCTTACAGACACACCCAGGAATAATACTTTGCATCCTTTAATCCAATTGAGTTGACACTCAATATTAACCATCACAACCTATTTGCTCTAATTGGTAATCTGTCAAACGACATCAAACCACATTGCTAATCATACACTGAAGTGTCAAAATTGGACACGAATCACCAGCAGCTCCACGATCATCATACTTTGGATCATTTGGCAGGTGTATATCAGGTTGCCCGTTTATGGATTGTACATCAAAACACATAGGTAAAAAATGTCAAGTTTATGATCTATTCTTCACCTGCTATTTATGAAATGTAAAAGTTAAATCGTTGTTCAAAATTTCATTAACTTAATATCTAGTAGGAAAATGTTGAGAATGTCATGCACATTTAAAAGTATTTAACATGAAAATTCATCTGTGTTACTGTTTACTTAAAAAAGCTTTGCCTAGTTCCTTGACTGTTAGAGATTAAGCTTCATTCTCCATGTCAAACTTAATCACAAAATACGGTGTGTATACTCAACACATTTTCTTATGGATACCGTGTCCTCCTTGATCAGTTAATTATCTTTCAAACCCTCCTCCATGGAAATGAGAAATTTCAGATTGGTAAAACGCCACTTAAATAGTAAGGTTGGACAGAGGAGACGACAGTGGAGTTGTGGGACATAGGCCAAGGCAAAAAATAGTTTTGCAATTAACCAGCTTTTTTACTGAGAGTAAGCACAGGTCATTCTATTTGGAAATGACAGACAATATTCATTTTATTTATTATTGTTACCTAGATTTATTCATTTCATGGAGATGCTTTTACAAAGTACCCACAAACTGAGCGTAAAAAAACAGAAGTGTATTCTCTCACATTTCTGTAGTCCAAAAGTCATAATCAAGGCAGGTTTGATTCCTTCCTGAAAATTCTGAAATATAAGATTCCTTCCTTAACTTCTTCAGCTTCTGATGGCTCCAGGTGTTCCTTGACTTGTGGCAGCGTTGCTCCAATTTCTGCCTCCGTCTTCACATGGTTTCTCCTCTCTTCTGTGTCTTCTTTTTTTTTTTTTTTTGTTTACAGAACACTTGTCACTGAGTTTAGAGATCATGTGGTTAATCCAAGATGATCACATGTTGAGACCTTCATTTAATTACATCTAGAAAGATTATTTTTCCAAATATGGTCACATTCACAGCTAAGAGGGGGTTCAGACTTGGAGATATTCTACCCACTACAATTAGGAACACTGTATCAATGTTCATTTTCTGTTTTTGATAATTGTACTATGGTTGTCAAAGATGCTGATATTAGAGAGGCCATACGTGTTTCACAACTTACTGGAAAGTCTAAAATAATAGTAATAATACTACTTCGAAATGACATTTTTAAAAAAGAAAACAAGCTCCTTAAATAAGGCTTTCTAAACTTACTGAATTCAAATTTCCATGGGAGAGGATGGGCAAATTTAATAAGTTTTCCAGATAATCATTATATAGAATCAGAAATTATAATTCTCCTCTTAGAGAAAAGGAATGCAGAATGAAATAAGTCTCTTTTCTTGCCCAGTGTTGGTTAAAGGATAATTATGGGTCACAGTGTAGTATATGGCTATTACACATGAAAGCCTGGGTGCTGCTCCTGCTGGTTTGCATGGTGGCCCTGGGTTCCAAGAGGTTGTCCAAGGATAGCACTTCAACATTGCAATGCATTTGAGTTTAACAACTCCTTTATAAACTTTCATCATTTTTGCAGTACTGGAGTCCACTCCACAAACTCTTGTATAATGAGTTTTGTTTACTTCATTTTATGTCATGGTCATTGATTGTATTTGAGATGGGTTTTCAAATATTACAGAGAGAAGTGTAATTTTACTTCATTTTAGTTGCCAAAGGGTAATTTTCATTTAAATACTTTACAGTGCTGCCTGTCTGATACGTACTCCTTTAACAGTCTGATTCACTAATTATTGTGATGACTGGTTCTGCAAATTTACTAGTTGGAAAGTGAAAAAGTTTAAGACTTAACTGTTTTGTGGACTTGACATCAACACAATATTGATGTTTTTATTTGGATAACTAAATTTCTTTGTGTCAGTTGGCTGGTGGTGGTGTCTATAAGCTAAAGTTCAAGCTACTCCAAAGGTGTGTACCATCTAAGTCCCTTGCTGTAACTTGTCACAAAAGCCTATCTGGGCTGGATGCGGTGGCTCAGCCTGGGCGACAGAGCTAGACTCCATCTCAAAAAAAAAAAAAAAATCCTGTCTGAAGAATAGACAGCACAAGGGGTGCCACACTTGCTCATGTCACTTAGTGAAACCCTTCCAAAATCCTGGAGGAGGCCACCAAGGGGAAGAACCTCTGCATCTGCATGGACTGATGTGATAGCCAAATTGGCATCATTGTGACAAGGAAAGTAAAATAAATAGTAATAAGTTTCCAGTACCACATCGAGGGATAATGTGAAAGAAAGGAATAAAACAATTTTGCTTTTTGGGGCTGTGTGGATGTATTTTCCCCTTGGAGTATAGGCTTAGTTTGGAGCCAGCATCTTGCAAGTGAAGAAATACATGGGGCTAGAATAGTAAAGATGAAGGGAGTCTAGCAGATGCAAGGAGAGAGAGGGAGAGAAATTAGGGCAAAAGAGAGCAGGAAAGAGGGGAATCTTACCAAATCTCCCAAGGTATTCTTACTGGGCATACTGAGATAAAGTCAAGACTTTAAGCTGTATTAGTATTTGGCCCCTACTCTTAAATTTCAGCCACAAATGCATTGCTTACTTATATATTTAATCTATCTGATTATTCCTAATATCCAAGCTTCACATGTAGTTGTCAGTAATGAAGTTAGATCCCATGTGTGACGAAAACCAGAAGGCTTTGTAATGCTCCTATTAGTACTCAAGTTCTAATCTTTAATCCTGAACTCTAACACAGACTGTAAGTAACAGAATATTTTACTCACACACAATACACGTATGTTACGCCTTCTTCCCTAAATATCTATGAAGCTCAGAGTTGGCGGCATCAAAGTTTTCCCCCCGCCTCTGCCTCCTCCCATATAAGACACAGTCTATGATACTATTAAGGCTTTCTGGGATGTCTGTCCAAAATTTCACTCTTTATGCTTGTTACAAAGTGATGACATGTATTCATTTATGATTGAAATTGAATTATGTTAACGTTTTGGCTATGAATATTGGCTTCTGTAAAAATAATTACTTTCATATTTTGAGTCACCTCAAATAAACTTATTTTTCTATTTATTCCTTCCTGTAGTACTTCTCTCCTCTTCCCTTCCTGTCACAGTACCTTGAGTGTGGTAGTTAATATATAAGTGCTTAGTTAAAAAAAAAGTATTCAGTAACAAAAGTTTTTCAAACTTTCACCCACTACAGAAGGACATGCTTTAAGGGGGCAGCAAGTAATTTGCCTTTAGATATTAATTCAGCTAACACTATGTACTTATTACATTGTAGATATTGTCCTAGTAAGCCAAGGATGAGTGGGACATGGTCCTTGAGCTCACAGCCAAGTGAGGGAGATGAATATTGGTACAGGGTTGTTACCAACCATGGTCCCACTGGTAAGTCTCTAGTCTGGTCAGTTAGTTCCCTCTCTCCACTCCCTAGCAGAGGGATTTCCTGGAGTGTGGGGAAGTTCGATGGAATAGGAACCAAGTAATGTCTGGTGGTAAGGGGAGAAACCTGTGGTTTTAGGCAGTCAAGGTGAAGTATACTCGCAGAGATGGGGTAAAGGGAAGAGGGGAGGGAAAAGGAGTATTATTTCTGGTGCTGAAGAGGGATCAGATGGCACAGGCCCAGAGTGCAGGAGATGGGAAGCTCTCCTTGAAGTTGAAAGCTGATTGGTCAAAGGCAAGGATTCAGTTCTGACATTGCTCCCATCACTTCTCAGGCTTCAGGGATCCCATCTTTTTTTGCTTCCTTCTCCCTATTTGCTCCTTTTCTTCTTAGTCCTCCCTAGAGTCTCACCTTTCCCTCCCCTCTGTATTCTGCCACATACACTCTCCTCTATTCTCTTTGTTCATAATAGAACTTATTGGCAAGACATCTATCCCCATTTTCCCCCAAAGTTTCTTGATGTCAGGAAGAAAATCTTCAAACACCCCCAAATAGTAGGGAATATATATTTTCTTTCATTTTTTTACTGCAGTAAAAGAGTGGATGAAAACAGAACATTTCCATTTCCATAGGAAAACAGCACATTGATACACACACACACACACACACACACACACACACACACACACAAATGATCATGGGATGAAGCCACGTGAGCTTTAGTAGAGGCATATAGAAAAGTCCATGAGAGCACAGGGAAGAGAACCAAGGGTGAGCACAGCCTTCCCAGCAGAAGTGATGCTGGAGCTGAGCCTTGAAAGATGTGTGGGATATCTGGGAGGGAATGCCAGGGGGAAGGATGTCCAGGGAGCCACAGTTTGTAAGAGCTTTGGGCAGGCTGGGGCAGGCTCAGTGGCAGAATGGTGGGCAATGAGGTGGGCAGCTGAGGAAGCACTGGATTGGAATCAGCTCTATAAGATCTGCTAATAAGTTGGGCCTTGACCTTCCAGGTGATGGGAAACTGTTACCTAAAACTCAGAGTCACCTATTCCTGTCCTCTCTCTAAATGAGTCTAGACATTAACAGCATTCTGCAGCCTCAGAGTAAATATGGGATTATCCTGCCAACTTGGGCCCACCCCAGGAAGCCAGTGAGAAGCTGTCATTTAGTAAGTGATCCACAAGTTTAGCATTCCTTTTCCTATTCCTCCTCCTCCTGTTCTTCCAAGCCTGTCTAGGTGATCAATACTTATATATCAACAGAGAGCTAAAAGAAAGGAAGATAAATTATAGTTGAGTAAGATGGAGCCTTCAGATTCATAGAGGCCTTAGAGGAAGAAGCAAGGTCTAATCAGCATTTCTTATCTTGGCTTTGGCTCAGGTGATGAATGAAAATGGATCGATGGACACAGGTAACAGGCCTGCCACTCCCAGAGTGAAGAGCTCTTGGCATCCACTCACACCCATCTCACACCCATCCACTCACTTTCCGGGAAAACGGAAACAAGGAGTTGGTTTCACTTTTTTCCTTTGTTTTCTTCTTGCTGTCAAGGAATAAAAGCCTCATTTTAAGAAAGAATTAAGTAATTATCACTTGTCATGCTAGTCAAAATAATAAATTTAAATCCAAAAAGTTTTTTAATCCATTTAGAAGTAAACCAAAGAGGTTAAAATTTACCGGGAAAGACGTATAAACATTCAAGTTTTACCCTTTTCAGATATCACCTGGGGGAATATTTGTCCTTTCAGGTCTCACTTTATCTACACAATTTTCATCTTTAAACCACCCTGGAGCCTCTCAGGCCGACCTGGTGTATTTACTGGTGTGAAGATTCTGTAAATCTTCTCCATTGATGGGTACAGCCCACCATAGCCTGGATGTGTTATTATGTATGTGAGAGTGAAAATCAGCTACTCATTTGAAGGGCAAAGATGTTGGGAGTTACCTGAGGGGATTTTGAAAATGGTAAGTGTCTGTAATTGTGACTTCAAAAAGGACATTACATCTAATTAAAAGCAGTGGGCATTACTTGGAATTTCATTTAGAATTCTGCTTGACATTTCATTTAGAAAGTTTACCAGGACGCTTGAGTCTGGGTGAGGTGAGAGATGCCTCTGTATCCTGTATTTTTGAGGGAAAATCCATCTGCTTTCATTTTAGTAACTCCTACACTTTTCCCAGTAGAATTTTCTCAGAACTTTCCCTCGCCTTCTGTCCATTTCTTCTCCCAGTGGCTGGGGGACCAGGTGTTTTCAGTGACAGGGTGGAGACAGATGGGTGGTCAGAGTAATTGCTGTAATTGATGGTGGTAGGATAAGAAACCTAGGAGTAAACAGAATTGTTGCCATTTCCTTTTCCTTTTCCATGTCCTTTTCCTCTCCTCCCCTCCTGCCTTCCTCTCCTTTCCTCTTTCTCAACTTCAAGAACATTCTTCAAACCGAGTAACACAGATCTGTCTCATAATTTATGTAAATTTAATAATGGTTTTGTGGGCCTGGGAAATTGAAGTTCATAGCCTACACTCAGTTTTGCTCCTAAGCGTTGTAGGATATTGCCCAGGGGGCGTCATTATAGGCGCAATCCTCATTCTACCATCTTAGAATCTTATATGCCTGGGCCTACAGTTGAGATTTGGATTCAGGAGTTTTGAGTGGGAAGCCTGGAAATCTGATTTTTAAGCAGACATTTCAGGTGATTATTTTAATGGAATGTTTATTATTATTTGTTAATTATTGCTTATTCACTTTATTTTTATACAGAAATTTTCAAGCAGCCACAAAACCAAAATTCAGTAATAAACTTCCATATACCCATCACCCAGTTTCAACAATTATCCGTATCTTTTTGTTGCATTTATTTCCCCATTAAATTTTTTTCCTTATATATTTTAATGTGAATCCAGGCACAGGTTATTTCATGAGTAAATATTTAAATATGTTTCTCTAGCAGCCTTTCTTGTTTTTACATAACCACTATGGCATGTCACATCGAATGAAGTAAATAATTCTGTAGTGTCAATTAATATTCAGTTCATATTCAAATTTCCTTGATTATTTCAAAAACATCTTTCTTTGGTTGATTTGTTTACATCTCTCCATCCAAGGGCCATACGTTGCACTTTAATGCTGTACCTCTTAAATCTCTGTGTTCTATCATTTTCTTTATGGCGTTGAAATGTAGAGAGACCAGACCTTTTCCAACTTTAAAGTGAGTATGAGTTGCCTGTGGATGTCATTTAAATGTAGATTCTGACTGAGTAGATTTGAGATAGGGCCTGAGATTCTACATTTCTAACAAGCTTTCAGCTGATGCTAAAGCTTCTGGGGTTGGGGAGGCAGAGGACCAAATTTTGAGTAGAAAGTTGCTATGAATGTTTCACATTCTGGATTTGGCTGATTCCATCCTTTGGTGTAGGATTTGTTCTTCTAACCCCTATAGTCGCTATAAATGAGAGTTAGACAAAGAGACTTGAGAGGATTGTTTCAATTGTAAACAATTTGACATGGATTTTCTAAATATGTGGGGTTATCTACTTATTGCATCATATAATAAGACATATAATGACCTGTTATTGTTATAGGAGCAAGAGGTTCATATGCCCGCTGTGCAGTAACAGACTTACTACACTGAGACAGCAGGATTTGTAACAGAGAAAGAGTTGAATGATCACAGGGTACTGAGCAAGGAGATGGGAGGAGACCCTCAAATCTATTTCCCCCATGAGTTCTGGGCTAAGATTTTTTTAGGGAATCATGGAGGCTGAGGGGCTGGAAAATTGGGGTTGTTGATTGATAAGGGATAAATCATCGGGATGTGGAAACTGCATTCTTTGAGTCAGCTCCTTGTGGGCCCTTCAGACCAGCTGGCATCAGTAGGGTCCTTCAGATCAGCATGCAAGTCAGTGGGGTTCTTTCTGTCAACTGAGTCAGTAGTTTTATTGGTATGCAGGACCTGAAGGAATATTTCCGAGGGAAAACTTAATGTTTCATAATGTTCAACTTGTTATCTATAGAACAATTAAGGAGAACTATAATCTAATAACAGGGTCTGCATGATTCTAGAACACTAGGCACCAAACAACTGTGAGGGCACATGACAGAGAGGAAGCTGGCTTAATGACTAATGCTCAGTGTGCTGCAAGCTTGGTTTATTTTTGTTTCTTCCCCTCGTTTCTTCTCTGATTACTTTTATAAAGTTTATAGGGGGTGGTATCATTATTTGATTTTTACAAATGCTAAGATTGACCAGTGGGTTGAGATGCCAGGTGATTCTGATTCAATAATTCTGTAAATAATATTATGAGAAAACTTGTCTTAAGAATAACCTTCTGGTTAAAAATCGTGGTAATAAGTAATGTTCATCAAGTACTTAATATGTGTCAGGCACTATTTTTAAGTATTTAAGGGTATTAAATTACTTAGTTCTAATAGCAACCCTAGGAGACAGATACTACTATCAGTTCTCTATTTTAAAATTGGAAAATCGAGTCTTAGATAAGTTAACTAATTTGCTCAAGATCACACAGCCAGTAACTGGCAAAGCACAATTGTAACCCATGCAGTTTGAGGCTATTTAATGCAATTAAACCTGAACAGCCCTGGGGATGAGGTAATCATCATTTATACCACCTGGTCTGACCACTTGACTCATTCATATTCCTCAAGCTAGTATCCATTTGTACACCTTCATATAAACAGATTGTGTTCTTTCACAGTAGATTTTAGTAGGTGGGGAGGAGAAAGATGGCAGTAAAGTTGAAAGTAAGAAAAAATTATGGTGTAATTAAGAAGGAGGATAGGAGAAGGGAGAGAAAATGGGGACACAGTGCTAGGGAAGGTAGAACTTGGTTGGGTCTACCTAATTCAAATAAATTGATAACTCTAACCATGCCCTGACCTTCTACATAAGTTAGCCAACTGCAAAGTTAGATGGAATACAGTCCACATAAGAAGAACACCCTCACTTCTGGAAGTGGAGGGAGTTCCAAAACCACTCTCATGTTTGATAATTTTTTAGAGGAACTCACAGAACTCACTGAATCCATTACTCATGGTTATGGTCATTACAGAGAATGGTTACAGATTAGGATGAGCCAAGGGAAGCAACACATAGGGAAAAGTCCAGGAGTCCCAAATGTGACTTTTGGTTATATCTACTCATCCTTTCCCCATAGAGTCAGTGGGCAATACTCTTCTGGTATCAATGTGTGACAGTACACTAGGAGTAGGAAAGCTCACCTGAACCTCAGTGTTTGGGGTTTTTATTGGGTCTCCATGCTATAATGATTGATTCAGTCATCAAGGCATGATTGACTGCTCAGAGAGGCTGATCTCAGTCTCCAATCTCCAGCCTTTCTGGAGGTTGACTGATAATAACTGACACCAAGCCCCCACCCTAAATCATATTGTTACTACCTGGTGTGGCCAGCCTCCTCCCCACAACACATTGCTAGGCTATCCAGTGTGAACTAAGGCCAAGGAGAAAAATGACACTCTCATCAGACATGGCCTTCTAGGGGCTTAGAGACTATATCCCAGAAACTGAGACCAAGACCAGACCTCTTTTTGGACAAAGTTAAATTCTTTACTCCACACCTTCCATTGTAGCAGGAGAAGCCAAATTTGTGTACCTGGCTCCACTTAGGGTACCTTGGGGGACAAGTTCATTCCTCCCCAGTGGGTGAGAAACCATTCTGGGGCCTACTCCAGAGCCAACCCAACTCATGGGGTAGAAGATGAGCCCTGTGAGAGAAGGGATTCCTCTTACTTTGCTTCTTAATTCTATCAGCACATTAGGCATATGATGTGTAATAAACATGGGGTGAAATTCCAAATTCTACAAAATAAATTTATTTTCCTCAGAGGCCCCATGGGCTGTTAGCCCAAGGAAAGCCAATGCTATGCTTGATCTTAGCAAAAGTGATGAAAACCAGCTATATTATAAGAAATAATTAGGCTTGAGTTGAGGGATTATAACATAAATAGACATGTGGAATCTTAATTTCCTTCCTGAGCCTTCAGAAAAGTTGAGATGCAGATTTTGCAACTGGAATTTAAAAAGAATTCAAGGTCATTTAACTCTTCCTCTTGCTCCCTAGGACTTCATGTAACCATCTCAGGCAGACAGCAACATCTCCTATTAAAGAAATTCTCAGGAGAGTCTGTAGATAGGGTTCCTTGTCACCTCATCAGAGATAACTGCAGAAACATCCATTAACCATAGGCCACTGAGCAAATACTCCGTTTCCTGCTGGGGTGGTAACATTCTGGCACCCAGATAGGAAGGTTAATCCCAAACATCTGCCTTTGGCTGGAGGAGGGAGCTTTGATGACATCCTTATCACCAGAAACCTTTTCTTACTCATCTGTATCCCCAGTACGCAGCCCAGAGCTTGGCAGACAGCAGGCATTATTTGTGAGCCTTCCAAAGAAACCTTGAAAATAATGGCTTATATGTAAGCACTTGCTGTCTCCAGGTTGGAATTCATTTGGAAAATCATTTTCAACAAGCAAATTTTATTAATTACTGTAACAATCCAGGGCTATATAGAGAAAACAAAATGGAAAAAAAATTAAAATAAAACACAGAACCTATCAAGGCATAAAAGGTTTGGAAATAATAGTTTGAATTTGTCGTCAAGGTACTTAAGTGCCTCTGAAATCACAGTCAATAATGCAGCTGGTGTGAGGATTGAATAAGATGACTTTATTTATTGTTAGAACAAAATAAAAACACCTAGCAAGTGATGCGGCATTGTAGCCTTTTCAGTCTGACTACTTAAATTTTTTTCTTAATAGCTTCCATGAGATATAATTTACATACCATATAATCCACACATTAAAGTATACAATTATCTGGTTTTTCATGTAGTTACAGATATAAGCAACCATCACTTTAAGTTTTAGAATGTTTTCATCATTTCAAATGGAAACCCACTATCATCTCCCTATCTCTTCATCCCTTCCCCAGCCCTAAGCAACCATGAAACTATTTTCTGTCTCTATAGTTTCCCTGTTCTGGATATTTTATATGAATGTAATCATATAGTGTGTGGTATTTGTGTTTAACTCCTTTTACTTAGCACAATGTTTTCAAGGTTTATGTGTTTTGTAGCACGCACTAAATCTTCATCCCTTTTGATTGTGGCATAATATTCCACTGCATGGATATACCGCATTTGTTTATCCATTTATCGTTGATGGACATTTGGGTTGTTTCTACCTTTTGGCTGTTATGAATAATGTTGCCATAAACATTTATAAACAAGTTTTTTTGTGGAAATATAGTTTTATATCTCTTAGGTATATGCCGAGGAGTAGAATTGATGGGTCACATGGCAGTTCTCTGTTCCATTATTTGAGGAACTGCCAGACTGTTTCCCAGAATAGCAGCACAATTTCACATTTCCATCAGCAATGTGTGAGAATTCTAATTTCTCCACATCCTTGCCAACATTTGTTATTTTCCATTTTTGTTTTTTAAAATGTTTTATTATAGCCATTAAAGTGGATGGAAAGTGATCTCTCATTTGTGGTTTTGATTTGCATTTCCCTAATGACTAATGAGATTGGACATCTTTTCATGTGCTTATTGTCCATTTGTATATCTTCCTTGTAAAAATGTCTATTGTTCTTTTATTTTTAATATTTAATTTTCTTAAGCCTCATCTAAAAAGAGGTCGTAATGACTACTTGCTAATAGGAGTAAATGAAATAGTACATACATTTAGCTTGCGTTCAGCTCCCAACTGACAATTATAATTATTACCATTACACACAACATCTCTGAGTCTCTGTTTTCTTACCTCTATTGTTCTGAAGTTCTTTAATTATTCTCCTATTATATCACAATTATAAAAGTAATCACTGGTATTTAACATTAAAAACATTTTGTGCTAAATCTTAATAAATATAATTACTTGATTTCTGCTAATTATGATCTTAGTATTTGATATTGACCCTCCCTTACCCCAAGCATTAATGACAGTGAAATGGACATCCTGGACTTCATGTGGAGGCACAGTATGCAAAGCTTGGATTTCATATAGTATGAGCTGGTATTATAAAAACGGTCACTTACATAGCACTTACTATGTGCCATGCTATAAGTGCTCTCTCTCTCTCTGCATGCGTGCTCGCGCGTGCGCACACACACACAATCACGCAAAATGATTATAGGAATAATGAAGAAATAATTACTGAGTACCTACTATGTGCTGGTCCCTGTGCTATATGCTGGTGATTTAATGGTGAGTGAAAAGATCAAGGTTTCTTTTTCTTTTTTTTTTTTTTTATACTTTTTAAATGGGACAATGCATGCAGTTTTCACTATATCGCTTTTGAGACAGGCAATGTGCAGATGAAGAAATTGAGGAATAGTTAATGTAATTACCTCCAAATAATAAATTTCACACTGGAAAAAAAAAAAGATCAAGGTTTCTTTCTGTCTTCAGAGCCTGCAATGTAGAGGGGAAGTCACATTGTTCACATACTCACACCAATGAATGTAAATTACACCGAGACAGAAGCTGTGGGGGAGTGGATATGGTGCCATGCTTAAGCATGCTGAAGGGACTTGCTTTTCTGGGGAAGTAACAATTAAGCTGAGAGGCAAAAGAAGTGCCTGGTAGGGGTTGAGAAGTGAGGTGCCAGAGGGAAGAGCAGGAGACAGTGTCCTCAGCTCGAGGAAACAGTTGCAGCACAGGGCGACTGGAGTACAGATAGCAAGAAAAAAAGTGCAATGGATGATGTGGGCACCTGCCCTGTAAGCCTCCTGAAGGATCTTGATCTTTATTCTAAGAGCAATAGGAAGTGATTAAAAGATTGTGATTATAGGGGTTACATTACGAGTTTTCTGTTATGCTGGCTGTAGTGTGGGAAACAGAGGAAGGGCCCTGAGGGGCCTGGGGAGACCAGTATAGCAGAGACTCAAGCAAATTGGAGAGGCCGAAGTTCATAAGGCAGATGACTCTGTGCTGGCATGATTTACCTTTGTAAGGGCTGGGTATTTGTCTTCCCAGTCATGCTGTGGGCTACTTTCCAGGTGCCAGCCAGCATCTGACAAGAAAAATCGATTTCCCACACACACATGCATATGATGCAGAGATATTAACATGGAAAGACTGAGCCATTCTGGATGCTCTTCTGTTAAAAATCACAGAATGCCTGGGACGCAGCTCCCTCTTGTTGCCATTTTATCCCTTGGTGTCCTGCAGGACCTAACCTTATGTCCCATCTCTTTCTTGATGTCTTTTTCCACCACTTTGCCCCCTTTGATCTCTTTTTTCGAACTCTTACTGGATTTTGTAATCTTTTCCTAGTTCGAGCTTTGCAAGGTCAGTGCTTAGAGTCTTTATTGCAGTTGGACTGCCTGCTGTCCCCAGGTGAATATATCTCCTTATGACCTCATGTTTCCAACAGCTGGGCTCTCCATGGGGAAGGTTAATGGCAAAAGTTAGTAGCATTCACTCCTACTAAATAATACTCAAGACTAAAAGATGTTAGAATGACTTTTACTAGAAGTACTGAACAGACACATTAACTTACATAAATAATCATTGAATTTAAATAGATAATTACCACTGCTATTGAGAGGGGCTTTTTTTGTGTGTTGTTTTGTCTATTTTTTCTTTTTTTTTTTGTCTGTTCTCAATGCTATAGCCCAAGCATCTAGAGGAGTGCCCAACACATAGTTAATTATGTTTGTTGGATGGATGAGGGAAATAACTGAATACTTCTTACATGTCAAGCACTGTTTTAGATGTTTAATTGGATAATTTCACATAATCTTTACAGCAACCCTAAGAGCTGAGTTTATTATTATCCCTCTAAAGTATTGCTGTCCCATAGAAATATAATGTGAGGCAAGTATGAAATTTCAAATTTTATGGTATATACATTAAAAAGTAAAATGAAACAGATAGTATACTTTATTTAACTAAACTACTATTACTTGAACATGTAATCAACATAAAAATTTAATATTTTACATTCTTTTTTTGTACCAAGCCTTTGAAACCCTGTGTATTTCACAATTCCAGCACATCTCAATTCAGAGTAGCTGCCTTTCTAGTGCTCTATAGTCACATGGCTACTAGCAGGCAGCCGTATTGGCCAGCAAAGCTCTAGAGCTCAGGATACTTAATGTGCCCAGTGTCCCAAGGTCGCAAGTTGCAGACCTGGAATTCAAATCTAGGCTACTTTGCTCTAGAACTGTGGTCTTAATCACCATGCATACTGACTCAAATGAGCTACAATTTAGAGCAGATTTAAGGAACACCTAGATATGATTAGGCAACTTATTAATCTTTAATCATTATCAACTTGCAGTCAGTATAACCTCGTGGTTTTCTGAGACTTGAATAGAAGGTATTTTTCCAGTTTCTGCTTAACCTTTTCTTGGAGTCGGCTTCCTCTGGGGTTTGTTGCCTGTTCCAGGAGTTCAGGCCAGCTTGCTGTCAAAGCCCTTCCAAGGGGATGCCATGAGCACAATTTCTCTCTGTAATAGGTGCAAATGGCACAGAGGGTCTGCTCACTTTGCTTAGACTGTTTGAAGAAAGGGAAAGCATAGCCTTCATCTTGCCCAGTCAAACTGAACTGGGAAGAAAACCAGAGTTCTCCAAAGTGCCTTTTCCATCAGAAAGAAGCCTTTTCTATCACTTTGAACTTAGAGTTACATGACTTCAGCATTTAAACTGACTACTTCTTTGTAAACCATACAACTCTGGATATCATATTTTGTTTTGGAAAAACTGGTTTTTAAAAGGGAGAAACTTATCTTTTTTTCTGTTACAAATTTGCAGATATAAGAAATCATTACCATTTCTGCCATTTAGCGCTTGGTCATTGTTTAGTTTTTTATTGCTGTGAAACAAAACAACCACCAAAGTTAGGATCTTAAAACATCCATTTTGTTTCATTCATGATTTTGCAGGTCAGGAATTGTAAAAGGACTGTACTGGGCAATTCATCTCTGAATGAATGTAGCATCTCTGGGGACAGGTCTCCAGTCACCTGCTGCATAACAGTGTTTCGGTCAATAACAGACCACATAGACAGTGATGGACATCCAGGAAGCTAAGGTTAACTTACTACTGAGTAAAATATTAAAAAAAATAAATGTAGTGTAGCCTAAGTACACAGTGTTTATAAGATCTACAGTAGTATACGGTAATGTCCTAGATCATCACATTTGCTCAGTACTCACTTACCCAGAGCACTTGCAGTCCTGAAAGCTCCATTCATGGTAAGTGTCCATGTAATTGTACCATTTTTAATCCTTTTATACTATATTTTTACCACACTTTCATATGTTTTGGTACACAAATATTTACCATTGTGTTACAATTACCTACAAACTCAATACAGTGACATGCTGTACAGGCTTGTTGCCTAGGAGCAATAGGTTATACCATATACCATATACCAGGGTAGGTCTGTGGAGGTGCACTCTGTGGTGTTGCTACAACAACAAAATTGCCCAACAACACATTTTTCAGAATGTCCCTGTTGTTAAGTGATGCATGAGCATGAGCATGCCTCCAGGACAGCTTCTTCACCTGTATGTCTGGTTCTCAGTACTTGCTTTCCACATGTTATCTTACCCTCTAGGGTCTCTCCAATGTTGCTTGGGTGTCACCAAAGCTTGATTACGTGGTTTCATGGTGGTTGGTCACTGTTCTTAAATGGTGACTGACTTCCAAGAGGTAGGAAGCAGAAACTACCAAGCTAGCTAAGGAACATGCCTGGAAATGGTACAACATCACTTCTGTCATATTTTGTTGATGAAAGCAGGCTCAGAATCTTGGCCCAACCAGATTCAAGGGGATAGAGAAATAGATTCTACCTCTTGATGAAGATGTGTCAACCTGCATCACATAAGAGCTCGTGGGGTGGGAAATATTCTTTGGAAAATACAACTAACCCAATATATGCCATTTTGGGTGGTGTTTGTCTCATATGAGCCTATCTTTTCTGCCATTGAGGTAATAAACATCTCCTTATACCTTCTTTACTTTTGCAGTCTCTAGAGGCCAATGTCAGCCTAATAAGCACTAAATAATAATTATTGATTTGATGATATGGCATCCAAAGATAAATTCATGGTTGAAATTTTAGGAAAAAATATAATACCTATTTTTACCATAACTGGCTTTAGCCAAATGATTTACTTACATTGCCCAAATATTTTGTTGTTCCCTTTCTGTATCTACCTTTACCATTTCTTTACACCTTTCCAAATCATCCTTCAAGATTCATCTTATAATTATCCTCCTCCACAATGTCTTTCAGATTAATGAGGGATGGCAGCTGCTTCTTGTTCTATCTCTGTGTAACATCAGCATTCTCTTTTTGTTTTCACCCTCCAACACCAATTCCCCATGTCACATTCTCTCTGTTGAAATGCCTAGTGTGGTGTCTGTGTTCCTGACTGGACCCTGACGGGTACCCTGTCTGTCTTAGTTCATTTTGTGCTGCTCTAACAGAGCACCACTGACTGGGTAATTTGTAATAAACAGAAGTTTATTTGGCTCACAGTTCTGGAGGCTGGGAAGTTCAAGAGCATGGCACCAGCGTCTGGCAAGGGCCTTCGCGCTGCATCATCCCATGGTGGAAAGGGAAAGGGCAAGAGGGGGTGAGAGTGAGAAAGCAAGAGGGGTTCACATTTACTTTTATAGCAAACCTAAACACAATGGGTAAAATTACTCATTCCTGCAGTAACTCCTGAAATGACATTAATCCATTCATGAGGGCTGAGTCCTCATGACCTAATCAACTCTTACTGGGCCTCATCTCCCAACACTGTTGCACTGGGGATTAAGTCTCCAACACATCAACTTTGGGGGCCATATTCAAACCATGGCACCATCCATACCACTGATTTAATAATTGTGTATGGCTTTGTGACATGTCCTATAGATGCCCTGAGCTTTTATTTACATTTTTATTACTGTATTCTCACATTTTTCATGCTCTTCCTGTTTGTATTTTAAACTCCTTGAGACAAGAGATTATATATGACGTTTCTTTGTGTTTCACATAACATTTTGCAAGGCATCATGTACTTAGTGTGTGTTCCTGGCTCATAGTAAGTAATACATGTTTGTTGGAGTTTTGAATGGATTTGGTAATCAGGGATAGCAGATGTGGGCTCCAAGCCCTTCCTGAATGGTCAGGGCAAAGGGATTGATTGCTTATTGGGCTGGATATGTTTTCCTCCTGAACTGCCATTAATTGATGAGCTGATGGTGGATGGGACACAGTTATAAAATGTTTACTCCATGGTTGTTAGTTTAGGAGATGATATTCTGTGTCAGCTGAGACACTTTAAACTGATATTTGGAAACATCATATTCCTTGAAGTAATTTTCTCCTTAAGTTGAAGTAATTCTGGTTGTTCCTAGGGTTACTGAAATGCCATGTTTTATTCATTCGAGTTAATTTTGAAAGTAGTTTGTCTTGAACATATACGTAGGTTATCAAGATTTAACTGAAGTAAATTAAGTTATTTAAATTTGGAGTAGCGAAATGGATGTGAGACGATTTTTGCTTTGATGTTTGTGACATTGTCTCTATATGACCTTGAAGGTTTAATAAAAGAATCTTTATAGTGTATTTAAAGGTCTTTTTTTTTTTCTTTAGGGACAACATCTGTGATTGTGTATGCTTCAGCATTTTATGGTAAAGTAGGAATTACTCTGTTAAACTACATGACTGGTTTTCATCTTTCCCCCTCAAGCAACCCAAACCTTTCATTTTATCAGAGTTTAATTTCTCCATAACATTACTTTGCTGTGTTGAAGAACTTACATAGCCTAGCCTTTTCAATTTCTCCTAGACTGTCACATATGCAAAGGAATGGACTGAACAGGTAAGTCCTGCCTGATTCTTGTCCTTGCTTTGCTCACCTGGTTGTGAGTTTGGGTAAAATAATGTATTTATTCAGGTGTCAGAATCTGGATAATGGGAATTTTTGTGATGTATTTTACTTTCTTTTTGGTCAAACAAATGAATTGATTAATGTATTACATTTGGTCGCAAGATAGAATCCCTTAGAACAAACCTTTCTTTCTTCTTTCTTGGTAATGGTTCTTGTCCAGGCATATGTGTCATTTGGAGAAGGGTTAAAGACCACAGTAGCATCAATGCTAATGTGAAGCCCAATGATCTGGAGTGCTTCTCTGCTGAATATCAAAATAAGCTGTTAAAATTTAAAACTCTCACCTACATGGCTTTCCTCTGTATTAAAAAGTACAAATTTGCAGGAACTGCTAAGGAGTATGTAACAACGCACCTACCAAAGCAATGAAGAAAAATACATAAGACATTAAAAAATAAGTACAAATTGAATTATCTATTTCTTAAAGTTGGCATTATTAAAGATTGTGTTTTGTTTGTTTTCATTTTGTTTTAATTACATTTTAACTTGAACTATGTCCATGGAATGAAATTCATTATCAATTGTCATGATCCAGTTTTATGCAGTTGACTACACAACCGTTCCAGCACCTCCCTTTTTTGTCATTTTTTTTTTTTGTGTTCATAAATAATTTGAATCTTTTAATAATGTTTGGTGCTTTCTGATTCTGGGGTGATTTAAAATAAGTGTAATTTATTAAAAATTTCAGATGCTTGCACAAGTGTTTGTGGATCAGGGATTAGTAGTGTATCCATGAAGGGATAAATCAAGGCACTGAGGCAAAATCCATGGGCTGTTTTAAAGTAAGAAGGGATGCCTTTATAGCTCTCAAAAGTGCTTGAAAATTAAATGTTTGATTTATTATGACTGTGTACACACAGGGCTCAAATTATTCATGTATCATTTGGAAAATGTAAAATGCTTAATGTTCTGACATTATGTGATAATTGCTATTCTAATATATAGTGCCTACTAAATCTTTCTGGGAGTGGGTGAGGGTGGCATTGATATACAGGAGCACATGCTTTGTGTACAAGTAAATCATTCTTCCATTGAATTAAGGCCAAGGAGGGAGCACTGAGTGGAACTTAAAGTGATATTACAGTATCTGGTGCTGTTCTAATCAAGAAATATGTAGCAGTGCTAGTGAAAAATTGGCAGAAATACCCAAAAATCCACTAAAGGAGAAAATGCAATCAAAGATTTATCAGGGACGCTTTTTACAAAGTTTCCAGGAATCATGGCCATCACTCAGCAGAGTTGCTTTTCAAGGTTGATGCAATCTTAATTCTCTTTTTTGTTGGTCTCCCTCTCATGACATGCATTAGAGTCATTCCCTTTTTGTGGGTGCTTATTCATTAGTGGGTTACAGTCCTGCTATTATTCACCTTCTGCAGATACCTGTCCACATTGACAAAAGGTAAAAAGGTACATTGTAAAAGTGACTAGGGAAATAATTAAGGAAGAGAATTGGTAATTGGTAATTTTATCTCCCAAATGTCGATGTATGTAAATAGAATTCTCCAAGTGGGCATAAAGATGTAAGAAGCCCACTGAATGCTTGTAGGAACTGGTTGACTAATTTTGAGTCTTCTCTTTAAGTTGTAGAAAGAAACTGCAGACCACTATTTTAGTACAGTTCGGCCTGTATCTGTGCACTCAATTCCTGCCATTGACAATATAGAGCTCAGTAACCAGGGGAAGGAGGAGTGTTCTGACCTACAAATGCACCTCTTTTCTTTCCTGAAAATCTGAAGTAGCGGGACAGGCAGGACATTTCACTTAAAGAAGGTAATATGTGAATGTGTTTTGGGGTGTAGAGGTGAGGGATAGGGGAAGATAAATTAGGCTAGGCACTCTATGTCGACATTGGGATGGTGAGTTCATTAAGCATCTTCAAGAACCAACTGTATAAGGAGTGTTTACTCTATTAATTAGTAATACTAGAGAACGACCAAAGATCCATGAAAAAAATCATGGATCCTTTGCTCTTGAGAATCTTACTAACTAGAGGCTGGAGGTTCTGAGGAGTTCCAGAATGAGGACACACACACATGCACACGTGACATGACCTACCAGTGTGTGTGTCTGGGAAAGGTTGCAGGACTACTCACATTCATCTGAATTTCTTCATACTCATTATCCCTTCCTTATCCTTTGGCACCAGAGTGTTGAAGCCCCAGTGTCTGATTGGTCTAAGCTGGTGCTGAAGGGAGGGAGACCCCAGATTCCAGTGGAGCTAACGTTAGTACCAGATATTCTAAAACAGTGGTTTGAGACCCATTTATACTCTTATTGAGGACTTCAAAGAGCTTTTGTTTATGAATGTTGTCTTTATCCATATTTCCCATGTTTAAAAATTAAAATATTCATTTAAGAATAATATCAATAAACTCACTAACACAAATAATACATTCTTAATGAAAATATTACATTTTCTCAAAACAAAAAAAATTGGAAGAGTAGCATTGTTTTACTTTTTCTTTTTTTTTTGCAAATCTCTTTAATGTCTGCCTTGATAGAGACAGCTGAATTCTTAGATTCATTTCTGCATTCAATCTGTTGTGATCTCAGATATCACATCGACTCTGGAAAGCTCCACTGTATACTTGTAAAAAAAAATGTGAGTACAAAAAGCAAATCACGTCTCAGTATTAGTATGAAAATACTTTTGATCTCACAGCTCCCTGTGATGAAGACTTGAATCATATTACTTCACCTAATTTCTAAGGAAGAAGGAAAGAGCGCTGTCATCTGATAGTTTGGGGAAACTGGCAGGCAGAGTCACAGATTGGAAGCCATAGTCTAGAATTAGAGCCTTGGTTCTGCCAATTACAGACTAGCTGTGTGACCTTGGCAGGTTAGTTAACCTCCTTATGCCTCAGTTTTTCCATCTTTATTTTATTTTATTTTTTATTATACTTTAAGTTCTGGGGTACATGTGCAGAACGTGCAGTTTTGTTACATAGGTATACATGTGCCATGGTGGTTTGCTGCACCTATCAACCTATCACCTACATTGGGTATTTCTCCTAATGCTATGCCTCCCCTAGCCCCCAACCCCCAACAGGCCCTGGTGTGTGATGTTCCCCTCCCTGTGCCCATGTGTTCTCATTGTTCAACTCTCATTTATGAGTGAGAACCTGCAGTGTTTGGTTTTCTGTTCTTGTGTTAGTTTGCTGAGAATGATGGTTTCCAACTTCATCCATGTTCCTGCAAAGGACATGAACTCGTCCTTTTTTTATGACTGTGTAGTATTCCATGGTGTATATGTGCCACATTTTCTTTATCTGGTCTATCAATGACGGACATATGGGTTGGTTCCAAGTCTTTGCTATTGTGAATAGTGCTGCGATAAACATACGTGTGCATGTGTCTTTATAGCAGCATGATTTATAATCCTTTGGGTATATCCCCAGTAATGGGATGGCTGGGTCAAATGGTATTTCTAGTTCTGGATCCTTGAGGAATCGCCACACTGTCTTCCATGATGGTTGAACTAGTTTACAGTCCCACCAACAGTGTAAACGTGTTCCTATTTCTCTACATCCTCTCCAGCATCTGTTGTTTCCTGACTTTTTAATGATCACCATTCTAACTGGTGTGAAATGGTATCTCATTGTGGTTTTGATTTGCATTTCTCTGATGGCGAGTGATGATGAGCATTTTTTCATGTTTGTTGGCTGTATGAATGTCTTCTTTTGAGAAGGGTCTGTTCATATCCTCTGCCCATTTTTTGATGGTTTTTTTTTCTTGTAAATTTGATTGAGTTCCTTACAAGTTCTTGATATTAGCCCTTTGTCAGATGGATAGATTGGAAAAATTTTCTCCCATTCTTAGATTGCCTGTTCACTCTGATGATATTTTGCTGTGCAAAAGCTCTTTAGTTTAATTAGATTCCATTTGTCAATTCTGGCTTTTGTTGCCCTGCTTTTGATGTTTTAGACATGAAGTCTTTGCCCATGCCTATGTCCTGAATGGTGTTGCCTAAGTTTTCTTCTAGGGTTTTTATGGTTTTAGGTCTAACATTTAAGTCTCTAATCCATCTTGAATTAATTTTTGTATAAGGTGTAAGGAAGGGATCCAGTTTCAGCTTTCTACATGTGGCTAGCCAGTTTTCCCAGAACCATTTATGAAATAGGGAATCCTTTCCCCATTTCTTGTTTTTGTCAGGCTTGTCAAAGATCAGATGGTTGTAGATGTGTGGTGTTATTTCTGAGGCCTCTATTCTGTTCTATTGGTCTATATATCTGTTGTGGTACTAGTACCATGCTGCTTGGTTACTGTAGCCTTGTAGTATAGTTTGAAGTCAGGTAATGTGATGCCTCCAGCTTTGTTCCTTTTGCTTAGAATGCTTTTGGCTATGCAGGCTCTTTTTGGGTTCCATATGAAGTTTAAAGTAGTTTTTTTCAATTCTATGAAAAATGTCAGTGGTAGCTTGATGGGGATAGCATTGAATCTATAAATTACCTTGGGCAGTGAGGCCATTTTCACAATATTGATTCACAATATTGAGTCATTCCATGAGCACAGAATGTTTTTTCATTTGTTTGTGTTCTCTTATTTACTTGAGCAGTGGTTTATAGTTCTCCTTGAAGAGGTCCTTCACATCCCTTGTAAGTTGTATTTCTAGGTATTTTATTCTCTTAATAGCAATTGTGAATGGGAGTTCATTCATGATTTGACTCTCTGTTTGTCTGTTATTGATGTATAGGAATGCTTGTGATTTTTGCACATGGATTTTGTTTCCTGAGGCTTTGCTGAAGTTACTTCTCAGCTTAAGGAGACTTTGGGCTAAGACGATGGGGTTTTCTAAATATACAATCATGCCATCTGCAAACAGAGACAATTTGACTTCCTCTCTTCTTATTTGAATATGCTTTATTTCTTTCTCTTGCCTGACTGTCCTGGGCAGAACTTCCAATACTATGTTGAATAGGAGTGGTGAGAGAGGGCATTCTTGTCTTGTGCCAGTTTTCAAAGGGAATGCTTCCAGCTTTTGCCCATTCATTATGATATAGGCTGTGGGTTTATCATAAATAGCTCTTATTATTTTGAGATACGTTCCATTGATACCTAGTTTATTGAGAGTTTTTACCATGAAGGGGTATTGAATTTTGTCAAAGGCCTTTTCTGCATCTATTCAGGTAATCATGTAGTTTTTGTCATTGGTTCTGTTTATGTGATGGAGTACGTCTATTGATTTGCATATGTTAAAGTAGCCTTGCATCCCAGGTGTGAAGCTGACTTGATCATGTGGATAAGCTTTTTGATGTGCTGCTGGATTCGGTTTGCCAGTATTTTACTGAGGATTTTCACATCGATGTTCATCAGGAGTATTGGCCTGAAATGTTCTTTTTTTGTTGCGTTTCTGCCAGGTTTTGGTATCAGGATGCTGCTGACCTCATAAAATGAGTTAGGGAGGAGACCCTTTTTTCTGTTGTTTGAAGTAGTTTCAGAAGGGATGGTACCAGCTCCTCTTTGTACCTATGGTGGAATTTGGCTGTGAATCCATCTGGTCCTGGACTTTTTTTGGTTGGTATGCTATTAATTACTGCCTCAATTTCAGAACTTGTTATTGGTCTATTCAGGGATTCAACTTCTTCCTGGTTTAGTCTTGGGAGGGTGTATGTGTTCAGGAACATATCCATTTCTTCCATATTTTCTAGTTTATTTGCATAGAGGTGTTTATAGTATTCTCTGATGGTAGTTTGTATTTCTGTGGGGTTGGTGGTGATATCCTCTTTATCATTTTGTATTGCGTATTTTTGATTCTTCTCTATTTTCTTCTTTATTAGTCTTGCTAGCAGTCTATCAATTTAGTTGATGTTTTCAAAAAACCAGCTCCTGGATTCACTGATTTTTTGAAGGTTTTTTTGTGTCTCTATCTCCTTCAGTTCTGTTCTGATCTTAGTTATTTCTTGCCTTCTGCTAGCTTTTGAATGTGTTTGCCCTTGCTTCTCTAATTCTTTTAATTGTGATGTTAGGGTGTCAATTTTAGAT
>NW_012107698.1:470726-479947 GCF_000951045.1 Mandrillus leucophaeus | reverse complement strand
CTGCTGTTAGTCTGATGGACTTCCCTTTCTGGGTAACCTGACCTTTCTCTCTGGCTGCCCTTAACATTTTTTCCTTCATTTCAACCTTGGTGAATCTGATGATTATGTGTCTTGGGGTTACTCTTCTCGAGGAGTATCTTTGTAGTGTTCTCTGTATTTCCTGAATTTGAATGTTGGCCTGCCTTGCTAGATTGGGGAAGTTCTCCTGGATAATATCCCGAAGAGCGTGTTCCAGCTTGGTTCCATTCTCCCCGTCGCTTTCAGGTATACCAATTAAACGTAGATTTGGTCTTTTCACATAGTCCCATATTTCTTGGAGGCTTTGTTTGTTCCTTTGTGTTCTTTTTTTTCTGATCTTGTCTTCTCAGTTTATTTCATTAAGTTGATCTTCAGTCTCTGATATCCCTTCTTCCACTTGATTAATTCAGCTAGTGACACTTGTGTATGCTTCACAAAGTTCTCCTTCAGTGTTTTTCAGCTCCCTCAGGTCGTTTATGTTCTTCTGTAGACTGGTTGTTCTAGTTAGCAATTTGTCTAACCTTTTTTTGAGGTTCTTACCTTCCTTGCATTGGGTTAGGACATGTTCCTTTAGCTCGGAGGAGTTTGTTATTACCCACCTTCTGAAGCCTACTTCTGTCACTTCGTCAAACACATTCTCCATGCAGTTTTGTTCCCTCGCTGGTGAGGAATTGTGATCCTTTGGAGGAGAAGAGGCGTTCTGGTTTTTGGAATTTGCAGCCTTTTTGCGCTGGTTTCTCCCCATGTTTGTGGATTTATCTACCATTTGTCGTTGATGTTGGTGACCTTTGGATGGGGTCTTTGAGTGGATGTGCTATTTCTTTCTGTTTGTTAGTTTTCCTTCTAATGGTCAGGCCTCTCTGCTGCAGGTCGGCTAGAGTTTGCTGGAGGTCCACTCCAGGCCCTGTTTGCCTTGGTGTCACCTGCGGTGGCTGCAGAACAGCAAAGATTGCTGCCTGTTCTTTCCTCTGGAAGCTTTGTCCCAGGGGGGCACCTGCCAGACGCCAGTCAGAGCTCTTCTGTATGAGGTGTCTGTCAGCCCCTACTGGGAGGTGTCTCCCAGTCAGGATACACAGGCGTCAGGGACCCACTTGAGGAGGCAGTCTGTCCCTTAGCAGAACTTGAACACTGTGCTGGGAGGTCCGCTGCTCTCTTCAGAGCCATCAGGCAGGGATGTTTAAGTCTGCTAAAGCTGCGCCCACAGCTGTCCTTTCCCCCAGGGGTTCTGTCCCGGGGAGATGGGGGTTTTTATCTATAAGTCCCTGACTGGGGCTGAGATGCCCTGCCCAGAGAGGAGAAATCTGGCAGTCTGGCCATGGCAGCCTTGCTGAGCTGTAGTGGGCTCCACCCAGTTCTAACTCCCAGGTGGCTTTGTTTACACTGTAAGGGTAAAACTGCCTACTCAAGCCTCAGCAATGGCGGATGCCCCTCCCCCCTACACCATGCTTGAATGTCCCAGTTCAGTCTCAGGCTGCTGCTGTGCTGGTAGTGAAAATTTCAAGTCAATGGTCGTTAGTTTGCTAGGCTCCCTGGGGGTGGGACCCACTGAGCCAGGTCATTTGGCTCCTTGACTTCAGAACCCCTTTCCAGGGGAGTGAACTGTTCTGTCTTGCTCGTCTTCCAGGCACCACTGGGGTATGGAGAAAAACAAAAACAACAACAACAACAACAACAACAAAAACTCCTGCAACTAGTTCGGTGTCTGCCCAGATGGCCACCCAGTTTTGTTCTTGAAACCCTGGGCCCTGGTGGGGTGGGCACCAGAGGGCGTTTCCTGGTCTGTGGGTTGCGAACACTATGGGACAAGTGCAGTATCTGGGCTGGAGTGCACGGTTCCTCAGGCTCATTCCCTCATGGCTTCCCTTGGGTAGGGGAGAAAATTCCCTGACCCCTTGTGCTTCCCAGGTGAAGTCAATGCCCCACCCTGCTTCAGGTCACCCTCCGTGGGCTGCGCCCACTGTCCAACCAGTCCCAAAGAGATGAACCGGGTACCTCATTGGAAATGCAGAAGTCACCCGCCTTCCATATTGATGTTACTGGGAACTGCAGACCGGAGTTGTTCCTATTCAGCCATCTTGCCCCCCCCAAAAAGACTGAGTTTTTCCATCTTTAAAATGGAGCTTGTAATAGTACTCACCTCTGATGATGGCTGTTGTGAGGCTTAGTGAGATACTATAGGCAAAGTTTTTGTTTAATAGTAAGTGCTCAATAGTGGCTTTTGTTTCCTTGGTTATTATTACTGTTAAGGCACCCATCCATTATGAACCTCAGTTTCCTCATTTGGCAAATGAGGCTGGTGTGAATGGTTCCAAGTTCTAACACGCTATGATTTTGCTTCAAAGCCTTCCTTTCCCATATTAGAGGTGGAGAGTATGGGAGAGGTGTATATGATTCTAATGGTGAGAAAAGCATTTATTTTTGGTTACATTTAGTAATAACTCCACACTCCCCTCTGCCCACTATCCCCTTATAACTCTATTTAAAACTTTCTAGGGCTTTAAGAATAAAACTTGGTATAAAAAATTGTTGTTTCCTTGGGAAAAAATTGTTTAGCCTTTTAAATTGGAACCAATATGTGTATTAGAGCAAATAGGAGTATAAAAATTTGTTTCCAGGTCTCATAGTGGTTTCAGGTCAAAGTCATAATAGGGTTTATCTCATGTCTAAATTTAATTGAAGGGTAAATGAAACTATGTTAAAAGATTTTGCTGACTCCTCAGTTTAAAGAACTACACAGAATAGGTAATAACATTTTAATGGAACAGGAAAATAAGGAGTCTGGATTCATGGGACAGGGGTAGAGGAGAAAAAACAAGGGCTAAAAAGCATCTTGAAAACGCAAGTGTTGGACCTGCAGTTTGATTGAAGACCCAGATCAAAAGAAATCAATACAAATGCTTTGGTTTATTTTTTCCTCCATTTTCACTTAAGTACTAGCCTCTAATACAATGAAAAGCAGGCACAAACATATTAGAAAGGAAATAAGACAAATGGTTTCAGAAGTAATAGGAAGGACTGCATGTGTTGCATGCTGCTTATTTTAAATTTACCAGTCTTGCTATAGAGCCATGTGGGAGTGCATGAAGATTTGTATATAGGGACTTCGCTGGAGGGGATTCTTTTTATTTTTTGTTTTGGAGATGGAGTCTCACTCTGTTTCCCAGGCTGGAGTGCAATGGCACAATCTTGGCTCACTGCAGCCTCCACATCCTGGGTTCAGGTGATTCTCCTGCCTCAGCCTCCCGAGTAGCTGGGATTACAGGCGCCCACCACCATGCCTGGCCAATTTTTTTATTTTTAGTAGAGACAGGGTTTCACCATGTTGGCCAGGCTGGTCTTGAATTCCTGATGTCAGGTGACCCACACACCTTGGTCTCCCAAAGTGCTGGGATTACGGGTGTGAGCCACTGCACCCGGCCTCATTGAGGGGATTCTTAGAGGAAATATTGAGAATACTACAGCGAAGCACGATTCTTTGCCATGGGCTCTCAAGGACAGTATGATAGCAAGACTTGAATTTGGTGTGAAAATGTGCTAGAGTTCAAGTCACAGAGAGTTGTGTTGATAGCAAGAGACTATGTGACAGTGGGAAACATAATAGAATAAAATTAAAATTTTATAGTGAGAGATGACTGTCAGGTTAGTAGTAATATAGCTTATAGATAGAATGGTTTACATGAAATAAAATTATATTGGTAATTTTGATACTACTGACACTAGTAGAGTCATGCTTAATGTTGACTTTTCTGTGAAAAGCCGTTAGATAAAATAATGGAAATCATGGGGTGTTGCGTGCAGAGGCGAGCTCAGATTGAACCAGCAAACTGCTTCCACAAAGAGGGATGTGTTTGTGCTCAAAGGAAAGGGGTAATGGCTATAATAAGATATATTAAGAGTTCTGTTACTTGTGGTAATCACTGGAAAAATGAGTAATATTTTTATCCTTTTCAAAAAAATTGTAGGTTTGAAGAAGCAGAGTCTGGTTTGTTGCCATTTGCAACCTGCAATAATTATCTATTGACCTTATGTCATATGGAACTAGAATTCATCCACTTGCGATTTGTTTAAGCATCAAAGCAGTTATCTGCCCTCTATCCCAGAAAGTATAAGGCAAATGTCCTAACACGGCAGAGAGACACAGATACACCACATGGATCTTTCTTTTTGTGCTGAGCAAATCTATTCCTGATTATGGGCTCAAACAGCTCTCCCAAGTTGAAGATTTGACAACTCTGATTGATGCTTACAGAAAGCTGGGAAGAGGTTCCAAGGTTCCATGGTACTATGGCAGGTTTGTTCTCTGTGGCTGTGGATGTCTGAGATTAGGTGTCTGACCAGGGGGCCCATCAAAATGGCAAGGGAAGATGAATAGCAAGAAAAGCAGGAACAACATTTCTCTTTGATGAACTGGCTGAGATGATCTGTGGGCCAGACAAAATTCTGCTGATGTTATTAGAGGGTGCCTAGCATCGCTCTGGGCACATAGTAGGTATTCACATAACAGTTTGATTGAAGTCCTTAAACAGTACAACCAAGCAGGACACATCCATGTAATATGTTCATCTGATGATTAATTCAGCTGCAAACTGGTTTCTTTTATCTGTTTATATTTTAGGCAGTCTGCTTCAGAAAGAAAATGACATTTAAATTCTAATACCATCTATCCTTCGTGTTAACTGGCACTTTAGCGAAACTGCTGAAATAGGAAAGATTTTAAGGGTATCTATCCCCTTGACACAGGTGGAAAGAATGAAGAGAGGAGGGTTTCCAATATTGACTTCAGTACGGATTCGTGCAAAGAGCTTTACTTCTCTGTCCCTCACTATTAATCTTTGAAAAAATAGAGGTGGTTCCCTGTGGTAGAAATCTCTAATGTTCAGCTCACTCATATCTAGTTCTTTACACCTTTTGGGCTTGTGGGAGATTTGCAGTTTCCACCCAATTTTGCAGTTTGGTGGGACCATGAGACCAGTATTGGCCAATGAGCCATGGACAGAAGTAATGTGTGTCACTTCCCTGCTAGTGGGAGACTCCAGCGTTCTTACGCCCATGCTGCTCTAACCAGGAGCGTTCCAGATGGTGGAGCCTCCATCGCATGGGTTCCAGTGAGAGGATATGGAGCAGAGCTCTCTCTTCACCTTCACCTGCACCACCACCAGTGCCTCCTGGGCATATAATGTCAGCAAAGAATAAAGTGTTGTTTCAAGTCCCTGAAATATGAAGGAAAATTGTCACTATAAATTAACTTTACTCTGGCTGATACATGCCTACTGCATGATTCTTCAATCAGAGTATTATTTGATTTGTTTTCAGCCCCTTTTCAACACATAAGCCTCTGGTTCTTTAGACTTTAGAGTACATCAGCGTCACATCCTGTTGGTTCGATTTGCAGATTTCTGGGTCTCTCCCGCTGACAGTTGTACCTCAGTAAATTTGGCATGAGTTCCACACATCTCTTTTTTTTTCCCTTTATTTTTAAGTAGGATTTTTATGCCATTCTGATTGAGGAGGAATGACCTCACTTCAAGAAATGTTGTAAATCTATATCATGCTATAAAGACTCTGGTTATTATTTCTCAATTTCTGCTAGTCAGACATGTTCAGATATTAGTAAAAGGTTAAAAGCATTTAGGGGAGGTATAAGTGTAATAAATACAAAGTTCACCAGCTCTATTTCAAAGCTGCATGAAGCAGAGATAAAATGAAGACACAGAATAGGTGATTAATAGACCTGACGACTTTCTAAATGAGAATTCTAAAGATTGTAAATCATTTGGAAATTGAAGTGATGGTCTGGAATACAGGTCAAAATTAAGAAATATCAAATAAAAATGGATTTGAAGAAATATAAGTAGAAAACGTGAGGCAATACCCTCATAGTTGATTTGGGAGGGAACTGGGAGAACAGGAGCCTTGGGGACCTTGGAAGACTGTGCGGGGAGCCTGTGCTTAACTCCCCTTGTGGCTTTGGAACATCTGTCTAGAACTCTGGGGCTGATTCAATGTCTTGATCTATTCCTGCCACTTGCAAAGATTATAGTCTTCTATGGATTAGAAGGAGGAGGTGTTCTGACCCTCTGGAGGTGGATTCTACTGAGCTCACAGAAGAATTTGCTCTTTTAATTTTTTAAAGATATATATTTTAGACATATACCTTGTAAAGATAATGGTTTTTATTCCTTTCATCTACCTCCAGCTGTCTATTATTTCCCATAGACCCCCAAACCTGTGGGATCTACTTTCTTCAGAAATGTGTGTCTAGAGCAGAACTACCTGCCCATAAAAGGGCTATCCACGAAAAATGGGACTCTTGGGGTTAGGGTAGAGGGAAACAGTGGGTAATGCCAATCTGTGGTGTTAAGTCAAGGAAACAGCCTGGCAAAGGTAGATGTGGTTCTGCCAGCCAGTATTTGAGATGTCCTGAAATCATAGTTTTATGCACTCAGTCAGCCCATCTCTCCATCCAGGGCTATCTATCTGTCCTGAGCCATTGCTGATATGTTATTCAATCTGTCTTTAAGTAATTTCTTTTCCACTGCAAGGCTGCCTTTGCTGTTGCTTATAAACAATTTTATTTGTTTGAACATTCTAGGGAGAGGAGTAGAAGCTTTGAGTAGCATAATTCTTCTGGCTCCATACTGAGTGTTGGTGGGGGGACCTTCACCCTGTACTCCCACCTCTGCCCTGAAGGGGTTCAGAATCTGCCATCCAAAAATATACCACTCTGTCATAAGGATTATTTGGAGCCGAGAGCAATTAAGGAAAAGCAAACATGGTATGCTCTCTCAGTCCTCCCCCCGTTCATTTAAAAATAGAACGTAAATTCATTCCCCTTGTGAAGGTGACCCCCATACTCCCCGTACTAGGAAGAAGATGCAGTCTTATCACTGGAGATGCGATGGCAGCAGGAAAGTATATGCAAATAAGCCTTAGTAACTAGCCCTTATGCCATTAGTTTCCCCATGTATATTCCTTTCCACAATTTGCTTCTCCTAGAAGCTCAAAATTCATTTCCTTTATCTTGCTGCTTCTCTATAAAATTATTGTTCTTTGCTAAGATGCTGGACAAGCCCAGGTTCTAACTACCCCTTTGTGTTACTCATCACTGAGTGCTCCGTGTGTATGTATGATGCATAAATTATAAATTTCTATTGTTTTTTTCTTGTTAATCTGTCTTCTGTCAATCTCATTTATGGGGCCCAGTCAATAAACCTGAGATGGGTAGAGGAGTTTTGTCTCCCCTATAACTTCATGTGCTATTTTTTCATGCCATCATTTTAATTTTTGACTGAGGTAATTTAGAGGAAAAATTTTTGTTGCAAGGGAGAGAAAGCCAAGGCGAAGTAGCTTATGTAGAAAAGAAAGTGAGTGTGACTATATTCACATGTGTTCTGTGTGCATGTTGTGTTCAGGTGTCATATACCTGAAGAGTTCAGGGGTATCTGAGTTCAAGTATAGCTGGACCTAGGTATGCAAATTATGTTGCCAGGAGTCTTTCTATGCTTTCCTTAATCTTTCTTCTGTGTTGGTTTTATTCTCATGCAGATTCTCCTTAAGCCACAGCAAATGTTCTCTTGACTTGCATTCTTTCTTCTAGATTAGCAGAATTAGTGGCAGGTGTGTATCTCTTTCTCTAGAGTTCCAGTAGAAGTTCTAGAGCTGATGTTCATTGACTCTGACTGACTTGCCTTGGGATGCTATCCTTGAACTAGTTACTGAGAATATTGAGATGGAGTATGCTAATTGGCCAGACCTTGGTCATGTACCCCCAGATATTACAGGTGGGGTAAACTCTGCCTGAACCATATGAAAAGAGAAGAGGGAAGGGGATAGTGCCCCAAAAGGAAAGCAGAACATTTTTGCCAGAAAGAGGAGAAATAACTGCTGGAGGCCAAACCCTACAGCTGTCCACTGCAGAAGGCATATTGTTGTGTCCTGGCTAATAGTGACATTTGAAGTTTGTAGGTTCTAATAAATAGCTAGGCAGCAGAGGATAAGAATTAGATTTACTTCTTTCTCATTCACTCCATCAACCAATCAGTATACGAAGTGAAACATCCAGTTCTCAGGGAGTGACATCATTTATTTGACCTGTATAGGAACTATAAGAGAATTTGTGTAAGTAGAATTAATGTTGCTTCTTATTAGTGCCACATACTCAAGCCCTTCAGGATTTCTATTATGAACTCCCATTTTACTGTGATATCCAACCTTGTCATTTGTGTCAATGAGAGGTATATTGTCACATGCACAGCTTACCATGTATTTAATTATCTTGTATTTGGCACAAGATTCTTCATTACTTTCTGTAATGAAAGTCAGTAGTTGTCGTTCTTGCAGATGTGAAGCAAAGTTCACCTTGACATTGAGGAGATTTCACTGGAAATAAAAACTCCCCAAGTTGTATGGCAGAATCCCTTATATGCTGAGTGGTATAAGTGTGATGGTTTAGAAGGTCGGTGTGGTCAAAGCCCAGCACCACCACTGAATGAGCTGGGTGATCTTGGGGCCCCTTCTATAAAATGAGATAATAAGAAAATCCCCCTCATAGTGTTTTGTGAAGATTAAATAAGTGAACACATGTAAGGACCTTAGAACAGTGTCTAGCACATTGTTGGGGTTCAATACATTTAAATATTCATATGTATTAGATGTAGATGACCTGAGTCATTAGGTCCCTTCAGGCAAGTTCTTTGACAATTTTATGTGCAGGCTGAAAGTAGCAGTTGCAGTTTGGGGTTTAATTTTTCTAACCTAAATATTTCTAACCTCATTCTTTATTTTTTTAAAAAAGAAACAACAAAAAAACTCCACACTGGGATGAAGTTTTAAATGAAGCAAATTCTAACTTTTAAAAGGTTATAGTTAGCATAATAAAAATAAAGTAGCTATAAAAATTGTGAAAACATCCAAAATTAATTATTTACCCCTCCACCAAAAAAAGAGAAAAAGCCTAGGTATTTAAGCATATAAGCAATTGGAGAAAGTGATTAATAAAATTTTTAAGATACCAAACATTCAAAAGCTCACATATTATAAACTTCTCATATCAACAATTTTCCATGATCATGGGGGAGAGATGGGGAGGAGGAAAGGGAAGAGAGTGGCTGGAACATTGTATTAAAGCTATGCTGAGGCCTGGTTAAATCTGCACTGCTGTGCTTTCTTCATTTCAGCGTCTACTCTCTAATGTCTCTGATCCC
>NW_012107698.1:468273-469571 GCF_000951045.1 Mandrillus leucophaeus | reverse complement strand
AATTATAAAAATGATATATGTGAAACACTGTGAAGTTGTTAGAAGCAACGAACAAGATTTGCATGTAACATTATGGATAGATCTTAATATAGTCATGGATGAAAAAAAGTAAGAGTGAGATTTAAAAAAATCATGGTACCATTTATGTAATTAAAATTACATATATTAAAGCAACACATTTTACAACATGGTATCATAATTTCCTATAGGGAAAAAATGGGCATGAAAGGGAATAAAACAAGCAGTCAAGAGAAAGGCCTGTAAGAATAAATGATAACACACATGTTCCTGAGGACTAATAAAAATACAAGAAAAATTTAAGTATAAAGGATACTTACCATAAAAAGGTAAATAAAAACACACTCGGTCCTACTGCTCTACTGAATAATCACTCTATGCATGCTTGTCTACTTAATGACAGACTTTTCTTCATTTTTTAAGAGAAAAATCTTGAATGCTGCCTATGTGATTTCCTGAGGGACAAAACAGTGCAGACTTATTCATAGCAAATTGAATTTGTGAGCCTGTAGAATCGGCTCAAGCTTTCTTAGTCCATTACCTGTTTTCACCTCTTCTGATTTACTAGCTTCCACTTCTGTCTGCATGCAGAGCATCTGAGTTGAAATGTCCAGTGGATGGTTGGAATTATGGTTCAGCTATCAGGGGAGGGGCCAGTGTGATGATAATAATGTGGGAGGTGTCATCTTTTCAAGACCATTATTTTTGAAAATAGTTATTTTTATTTTATTTTATTCTTATTTTTGAGATGGAGTCTCAGTCTGTCACCCAGGCTGGAGTGCAGTGTCGCGATCTTGACTTACTGCAAACTTTGCCTCCCGGATTCAAGCGATTCTCCTGTCTCAGCCTCCTGAGTGGCTGGGATTACAGGCGCGCGTCACCATGCCCGGCTAACTTTTGTATTTTTAGCACAGATGGGGTTTCACCATGTTGGCCAGGCTGATCTCAAACTCCTGACTCCTGGTGATCTACCCACCTCGGCCTCCCAAAGTGCTGGGATTACAGGCGTAAGCCACTGCACCTGGCTTAGCAAATAGTTATTAAGCACTGAATTAACTAATACAATTAATTATACAGTTATTTATTGAGAGCCAACTGTGTGCCAAGCACTATGTTGGAACTAGGAGAAGATGAACAATCCTACAATGGGTTGATTCTTAGTTGCCTGCCATGTGCATAGTCTGCTAACTTGTAATTTTATTTTTAAAGGTAAAATATTTGGGAGTACAGTGAATATAAAGCGTATTTTCTTGCCAGAGACTTTCCAGGTGGAAGACTTT
>NW_012107698.1:437533-468223 GCF_000951045.1 Mandrillus leucophaeus | reverse complement strand
GCACAGATGGGGTTTCACCATGTTGGCCAGGCTGATCTCAAACTCCTGACTCCTGGTGATCTACCCACCTCGGCCTCCCAAAGTGCTGGGATTACAGGCGTAAGCCACTGCACCTGGCTTAGCAAATAGTTATTAAGCACTGAATTAACTAATACAATTAATTATACAGTTATTTATTGAGAGCCAACTATGTGCCAAGCACTATGTTGGAACTAGGAGAAGATGAACAATCCTACAATGGGTTGATTCTTAGTTGCCTGCCATGTGCATAGTCTGCTAACTTGTAATTTTATTTTTAAAGGTAAAATATTTGGGAGTACAGTGAATATAAAGCGTATTTTCTTGCCAGAGACTTTCCAGGTGGAAGACTTTCTTTCTGAGCTCTAAACAGTTCAGGCTCTACAGTGGGCTATAGAATTACCTTAAGGGGGTCTATGTGAACTTTCACCTCTACTTAAACTATGAAGAAAGCATTAAGTAAAAAAAAAATTTAACCTATATACAATACCATGAGGGAATATTTAAAGCTACTAAAAGGACATTTTCCAAGCATCTTTCAAGTACAACTTAGAAGCATGTGTTTACATGGAAACATAAATAAAATTCAAATGTGTGAATTTTGGTCTCTCAAAAAGCTGAATGTTTACGCTTTCCATTAAATTGATTGAATTTCACTTCTACATTCAAAAGACATTGTTGTGCCTCTCTGATGCTTAGATAAAATAGAATAAAAATGACATTTTCAAGCACCTTTCAAGTACCTTTAATACAACTTGGAAGCATGTATTTATATGGAAATACCTGACACTCACTTAGGCAAAGAGGTGGGAGAGAGGGGACTTCGTTCCAGAGTTTCTCATAATTAAGCTAAGAGGAGGTAGATAAACAGATAATAAGAAAACAATGTAGTAAGGAACATCAAAACTCTCAGAATGCAGAGAGAAAAAGAAACTTCATTAAATGTAAAATATTCATATCTGTTCATTAAAAGAGTTCTCCCCAAGACCTCCACTTGGTGGATTTCTCACTCAGTCAGGGTATCCACAAATATTCATACGCTGATGACTCAGATCCCTGTTCTGAGGGTGAGAACCCTATTTCCCCCTCTAGATTGAGCATCTCTTCCTGAATGTCTTGCAGGTGTGTCATGACACATAATTAAAATTAAATGTATGAATCTTATTCTCTCAAAAAGTTGAATGTTTCACCTCTCCATCAAATTTTGATTTAATTTCCTTTCTTGAAAAAACATCACTGCTCTTCCACATTTAAAGGTCATTTTTGAGTTTATATGATGCTTAGGTAATATAGAATAAACTAAAAATAATTTTGAGCTTACTTTGTCATTGCCATATTTTTAAAGTTTGATCAAATGTGAAACATTCATACATGATATCTAGAATGTCAGCAAGAAGGTTAGTATAAATTTCCTATGACTCTGGGTTTTTGCTTTTAATATTCTAGAAAGATTTTTGATAAAGTAAATATTTCACTATTTTAAAAGCTGATAAGATCTGTTGGTCATAAGAAAAAAAAAACAACTCCATGATTCCAAACTTGGACTTAAATTTTAATCTTAATTTATTTTAGTCATTGGACATTCCTTTTGCACATCCATTTAATAATTGATTTTGGTTAGCACTGTTTTTCAAGGAGACCAAAACAGGGCAGAAAAGTCAGATTCTTCCAGTACATAAGCACTTCCTTATGAATATATTATATGTTCAGAATCTATAAAATGCTTTCTATAAAGCTGCTTATTATTCATAGATGATGATAAAAATGATTAACAGTTATGTGTTTTTTATAGTTTACAAAGCACTTCTGCATACATTATCTCATTTTTTTCTCATAGAAGCCCTATGAAACAGGCATTATTATCATCATCATTTCCACTTTGTAAATGAAGACATAGAGGCAGGGAAAATTTGAGTGACTTGCCCAAGGTCATTGGGCAAGCACTGGGTTCCACCCCAAGCCTGCTAACTGCAAATTTGTATCCTTTGCATCATTCGCACATCTTCTCTCATTTCTCTCAGTACACGAGTTTGTTTTTCTTTAAAGTTTACAGCAGCCACTATTAATCTGAAAAAAAAACCACTTGTGATAGCCTCCAAAGGCATCTCACATAAAGAAGCTGACCCATGTCATTTATGGGGGAATTTTGGCTGTTGTAGAAGGAATGAATTCCCAATACATCAATTGAATGACTTAATTTGTAGTTCATGGTTCCATGTTGCCTGATGGGAAAAGAATACACTTATTCTTCATGTTCTCAGTCAATTCAACATTTTCTTCCACTACCATCCTTCTCATGAAAGCTGCTTTTGAATTCCCAGAGGCCTTACAGAGTCAGGCGCCTAGGGTTGTTGGGGTGGGTTAAAGAGAAGCACCAGGTATGTGGGTTTCATTTGTCCAGGCTGACATCTGAGCAGAACATCATGCCATCTGGTCCTCAAGCATCATCACCTCTCTGTGCCAGCATCTGCTGAGATATCTGAGCTCCCAGCTAGCCTCTGGTAATCAGTCTTCTCTGGCATCTTCTGTAGGATCTTTTTTGTTCTTACCATAGGCCACTGGGTCTGCTGTCCTTTGGTGCCAAGTCTTTGTGGCTCTTGGTCACAGGGGGAAAATGTCTCTTGGTTCTTAGGTCTTGCTCAGAGGCTGTGAACTTAAGGAAGGCTCTCTGTATACATTGCTATGAAACTGCTCACTAGCCCTGCAAGGCAGGGGGGTGTCTCAACAAGGCTTGCTTCCTTCCTGAGCTGTGCCTGGGAAGAGTGCTGCCTTACCTATTATTTCCTCCCTTGTCCACGTATGGGCTCTGCCTGGGGGTGGGTAGTGTCCAGGGTTCCTTTCTGTAACACTCATCATTGTGCATCTATCTTGATTCCCCCAAGAATCTGTTCCATTATCCAGTCCAAGGACTTTTTCACTCAAAATTCCCTTGAATGCTGAATTTAATTGCTACTTAGGTATTGATTTATATACTAATTGCTTAATTGATAATTTCCTTTTATGCCTATGTTCTACTCCCTCCTCCTTACCTACAGACAATGATTTCAACATGTTTAATGTGTAAATGTGTGTTTTTTAAAAGTGTGTATTTTGCGTGCATGCATTTAATTTAAATAAACTAACACTCATATAATAATGCACAGTGATGATAATGGTATAATTGACATTATTAAAATATCTTCTTTATCTGTTTCATCCTCATAGTGGGTAGGTGCTGATGGGGGATTGGGTTGAGAAGCAGATTATTGCAACACACATGGGAACATCTGAAATGTTCTTCTGTTTTTGCTTATTTGGATAATTTATTCATTTTAAACAGATATTGAGGACTTTGTTAGCTGGAGGATGGTGGAAAAACAAATGCCATCTCAGCTTTCAAGGAGTTTCTAGTCTTGAGGGTTTCAGTGTAGTTGGGTGTCATGTTGACTATCTATGAGAAAAGCTGCATGGCTTATCTCAAATCCCATTTCAGCAGGCAACAGAGGCACTAGGACAGAGTTACCTAGTTTAGGTTGAGATAGGATGCCATCACTGCGGATCTGCAAACTCCCTCTCTGCAGAGCTCATGTAAGTCACTTCCTGTCAGAACCGCTGCTACTGCCACGTAAGAAAGCCAGCTAGTCTGGGAATGACTCAGTCCTGGCTTAAGTGGCAGTAAAATATTCCAAGAATCAGCAAGGAATCTAAAAAGGCATAGTGTACATAAAAATTCTTTAATATCCTCAAATTGTATACTAAGCCCCACACTTGAAATCTGTGGTACTTTATAAATCTGTTGTACTTTGCAGGTTGAGCATATTGTTGTTCTGCTGCTGTGAATGACATTCCAAGGCTAAGTGTGAATGTGGGGTTGAGCGCTCGGATGGTTGGTCATTCTGGCCTTAGCTTCTAGCTGCCAATACCATGGGGGTCAACATATGGCTTTCCGTCTTCTTTAAGGTTAATTGTCAGCACAAGGATGGCCAGAAAGCTAGAGAGGGCAAATTCCTGTAAAAACACAACATGTACATACACACAACCTCATAAGACCAGGAGATGGGCATGGAGTGGGGATGCCTATGAGATTGGGGTGATGCTAAGAAAAGGTGGTTAAAAGGAGAGACTAGAGGTGTTTTTATCTGAAGTCAATCTAGCTTCAGTCCCCTACCCTTAGAAGAATTTCTTTTTTTAGTCCTTCCTTTGCTCACAGAGTATTTTCCACACTCCTCAAACCTTTGTGCCCGCTTCTAACATTCTGTGTGCCTGTATTCAGGCAATGCTCAAGATACAGTAGATCATGCCTTGCAAAAATCAAACTGATTTCTCCTTCCATTTTGGGAGAGTTTACATTGTTATCTTAGGAAATGGAGATGAAGAGACCTTAGTCTATGGTGATTTGATTTGCATAAAACTCAATCACTTGGATATTTCTGATATATTATGCTCTGGTAAAGAAGTGTAGTCTCTATCTGGGAGCACAGGGTGGTTCCTGTAATAAATTTCTAAATTTCTTGAGAAATTCAATTGCAAGGCCATCTGGTTCAGGGGGTTTATGTCCTTGTCATGAGATAATTGTATTATCTATACATCAGCAGCGATATCCTCCTTTTAACTGAGTCATCTCACAATTTCTGAAAGTATTTTTATTTGACCATTATTTTTAAAGGAGTAGAGCAATGCAAACATATCAAAGAATGTTCACAAAAAGGTTGAATATAGTATTGTATGGTTTAGTTTCTTAAACAGCTAAGGTGGGTCTCTCCTGCTTTTTTGTTTCTCTCCTTCTCCAACTATAATCCTCTAGAAAATTTTAGTAGGAATATACACAGCAGAAATGCAAACTGGTAAAAGAATAAAATGATTATTTCTTTTTAAATTTGTAGGTGGGAGTAGCAATGGGGTATAGGTTAGAAGGGAAGAGGAGTTTTCAGGCATTTAAGGAATTATGCCAAAAGAGGAAGAGAGACAAATGTATGTTTGCAAGTTTGCTGGGGTGACAGAATGAATTACAGTGGACAGACCTAGATAAAGGAGAGGAAGTAAGTGTGGGGAAGGTAAACAAGTAAAAGACATTTAGAGAGTGAGAGTGAAAAACAGGGGAGGTTACTATGAGCATCCTGAGCCTAACACACGGGAGAGAAACATCTTCAACAATAATCATATCCTAGAAATTTTAATTTAACGTTTATAATTTGTTGTGGAAAAATGTAGAAACACAGATGAATGAGCTTGGGAAGGAAATGAACTAGAGGAGAATATATAACCACAGTGATTGTCTAGTTATTTATTTTCTATAAGAAACACTGCTTGGCTCACACCTGTAATCCCAGCACTTTGGAAGGCCGAGGCGGGCAGATAACAAGGTCAGGAGTTTGAGACCAGCCTGATGGTGAAGCCCCGTCTCGACTAAAAATACAAAAATTAGCTGGGCATGATGGTGGGTGCCTGTAATCCCAGCTACTTGGGAGGCTGAGGCAGGAGAATCGCTTGAACCCAGGAGGAGGAGGTGGTAGTGAGCTGAGATCGCACCACTACACTCCAGCCTGGGTGACAGAGCGAGACTCTGTCTCAAAAAATAAATAAACAAAAAATAAAAAAGGAAACACTGCTATGGGCCTCACTGACATGAAAACTAGTGACCTAGAGTCTAAAGCCATTGCATCCCATTAGCAATTTTGTCTGTCCTCTTAAAGAAAATCCGACGGGCAAATGAACATGGTCCAGAGTACTCTGGAACTATGAACTGAATGAGAAAATGGAATGAGAAATCTGATCTGCTGAAATGAAGAAGCTGACACCTCACGTGCTTTTCTCTAAGAGTTGTACCATTGGCATGAAAAATGTGAGTGGAGTCTGGATAAATTGTTTTGGTAATGTTTTGGAGTTCTGTTCTCCTACACAATTTCAAAGACTTTCATTTCTTCTCACTCATCCTCACCTAACTTTCCATTTTGTGTTTTAAGTTTTGCAAACGTTATCTATAAACACAAAGTTTTGAGCAATTCTATATCTAGGATTTTATCTTATTGACATACTCACACATGCAGGTAAGTATGTATATTTATCCTTGCAGCAACATCTGTAATAGCAAAAGAAAGAAACGATGTAAACATCCATCACCCAGGTAGCATCTACACGTCAGAGGGATAATATTTAAAATACTATTCATGGGCGTGTTTCTTTTCTCTGGGTCCATAAGCATTTCTAGTTAGTTTAAGAAGCCCATCTAACTGAGAGGGGAGCATTATTAGTTTCTGATATGCAAAGTGGGATCACACAGCAAGGTGATAGCCTCGAAAGCCAGGCTGTTGTCTGGAGAGAGGATTTTGAAAAGATCATTATCTCCCTCCTTCAACATAGGAAGGAACCGAAAATGATACTCCTGCCTATGACAGCAAAGCCATGGGGCTGCCTTCTATATATTTCATGGTAGAAGAAGCCTGGAGAGCAGAGGAGATAAGAGAAAAGCCTGACCCTTTTCTACCTTGGGAAATTTGGGGAAGAGGAAGTAAAGGAAGGAAGCCAGAGAAATAAAATCTGTGTATCCCAGCTTTCCCCCTTGCTGATTTTTTTTTTCCAGCCAGGGAGCAGAAAGTTACGTAAGGGAGGCTGACCCTGAAGGTAGGGGGTGCTTTGCTTCCTCTTCTTTTTTTTAGCCCTGCACCCCTGCTTTCCCTTCTTATGTAGAATCTAGAGATCTCTTTTGGGGCTCTGGCCCATGCACCTGGCTGAGGCCATCTCACTTTGATCGGTTCAACTTCTACATAGTTCCAGAAAACAGCGCAAAAAGCAAACACACGAAAACAAGCAAAAGAAAACCTAGAGGTTTTTAAATTACTATTTTGTTTCCTTTTTTTAAAAAAAGAATTCCTTGGTGAAAGCAGAGTGAAAGCTCATTCTTATCTAAAAGCATTCTGCCTTGTGACCAATGAAGCTGAGCTTGGGCCACTGACTACTGATGTGAAATTCCAGAAGAAAACAGCAAATTGCCCAAACCTCATTAGTGACTGTCAAGATTCACTGCCTACCCTTAAAAGGATTATCTGGGAGTCTGAGGCAGGAGAATCTCTTGAACCCAGGAGATGGATATTGTAGTGAGCTGAGATCACACCATTGCACTCCAGCCTGGGCAACAAGAGTGAAACTCCATCTCAAGGATTATCAAAGAGATACGGATAAAACATTCATACTGGTAATCATTCTGCTAAGCATCAGGTTATCCTGAGGAATCCTGCCCCTAGCTGGGACTCCTCCCATGCCAAAACAGGCTGTGCTGACAATGATCTGTGTCAGGGTAATGAAGATAAGTTACCACTTAGAACACTCTGGTTATTTAGAGCATCACCATTCTAAGTAACTAAAAGGTTTACACTTAGAAATAAATGGTGGTTTATCTTCCCTTTCTTCTGCTGTGGGATGGTACCAGCGTGCAGGCCCAACAGCAGCTGCTCTGTAAATGCCTGCACCCAGGAGTCTCAGAGCTGGGCTCAGTGCCCAAAAAAGTAAGAGCAAGAAAAATGAAAATACTGTACACACTGAAGAAAGCTGGGCAGGAAACAACCCTGCTCAGAATTAATGAGCCCCAGCAAATCCCTGCCCTAGCAGGAGGATTTCATGTCTGCTGTGTCTGAAGGTTGGCTTTGTGTTTAAATAAAATCCTGATTTATTTTAAAGAGGCCTTACAGATTATTTCTGAGATTTGTGAGCTCTCTGAGTCTAATAGCAAATTCTCCTCTTAATTCTTCCTCTTTTTCATCAAATTTTGAAAATAGAGGGAAAACATATACTTGTTGTTCACCCTCCCTAACCCACTCCAAGTTAAATATGAATTTTAACGTAAATGCTTAACTTCACTGACACGTAGACTGCAATTCTATTTGCGGATATCCCATGATCTAGTTCTGTGACCTTAAACAAGCTGTTTGACCTCTCTGGGCTTTGGTTGCCTCACCTAAGAAATGGGCGTGGGTTTTGTTGAATTTACTTGAAGGTACCTTCCACCCCCAAGAACTTCTGGATTCATACCCATGCCCCTTTCTGTGACCCTCTCAACCTTTGGGAAGCCTTCCTACCTTTGCAGACATTCAGTAACCTCAGGCTTGGATCCTTTCCATATTCCTTCCGTTCCCACTTGCCATCAAATCGCTACTAGCTGAGAAGCCAGAAAACCTCTGAGCATGGATGGCTTCTGTTGGTTTTAGTGCTTAGCTATTTCAGTTTGAATAAGTGCAGTTTCCTTCGTTGTACTTTTGGCAAAGGTCACCAGTGGTAGGTAGCCCTTTATTTATTTGGCCATTTACCTGATTAAGGCCTACCTTCCTCCAGCATGTTTAGTTTAGTTTTGTTTTTTCCCTGCTTACCCTGTATCCCTAATGCCCAGCAAAGTGTCCAGTACACACTAGTCATGTCCAGCAGTATATTTTTGAATGAATAAAAGGATACATCCTTTCCTGGCAGCATATCTTAAATTACATTTAGCAGGTAGCCAAATGTTGACCTTACTGGAATCCTGGTTGGTGTATGTAGGTCCATCTTGACCCCCCTATCTAAAATCACCATCAGCCTCCTTCCCTCGCACCCCTGCCCATCCACCTTTGGGCCTTTTCCATTCTTTTATCTTGTCTAATTTTGTTTCCCAGCGCTTACATTACCTGAGTTTATTTATTCCTAGCTTTCTTAGGTCTCTTCTACTAGAATGTATGCATCTGAGGGCAGGGACCTTCTTCACCTTATTTAAGGCTGTATCTTCAGCACCTAGAACAGTACCAGCACATAGTAGGCTTTTAATAAATGTTTGCTAGCTGAATGAATGAAAACTGACATCACTTGTAGCTTATTCAAATGATGTGGACTCTCTTCCTTGCAGTGTCCCAGGCGGTTCCTAGGTAATATTCTTCTCCCTGTTCCTAAGAGCACATTGGCCCATCGTATTTTCGTGATTTCTTCCGCAAAGCCAGAGCAGAAGCCATGTTCTTGACTGACAGTAAATTCAGAATAGATCATCTTCTTCCTCACTTCACTCTCTTTGCCTTTGTTTTTAGTTTTCAGGACCTCTGAGAAGAGAAAGGAGACTTGAACAGAGTGTACTAATTCTTCCATACAATAAAGTTTCCTTCGCTGGGCAGGCAGGCATGGGTGGTACCAAGACCTCTCTGGTGGCTAAGGAACATCTGTTCTAACAAAGTTTGATGGCTTGTGAAACACTGAAGGCTGCTAGCTGCCTCGAGCAGTACCCAGGGTACCTTCCCTACCTGCTGTTTCTGCCGCTGATTTGGTGGTTGCATTTCTCATCTTTTTATGCCTTTGGGCATGTGTTTGTTGTTGACATCTACAGAACCTCTCAGCTTTCCTATTGTAAAAGTCAAATAAAGGAGCTGGATTAACAGATGTTTTTGTTTTGCTGTATAGAGGAGAATTATGTCTTCTGTCAAAGAATATTTTCATACGGTTCAATATCTTTTTCTTAATTATGCTTTAAAATCTAAAGTGTGTGTATGTGTGTGTTTGTTGTTTGGGCAGTTTGGTGAGTAAAGGATGGGGATGGAAACAGTGGGACAGATGAAGCCATTTTTAAAGAAAAGACCTCTGGTTTCTATAAGAGATTATAAGCACATTTCTTCATGCTTCTAATAGACTTTTATGTTTGTCTAGCAGGCACAGATGAGCTAGAATTTAACCCAAAGTGGCTGACAGATTGACACATACTGCTCCCTAAAAGTCTGATAAAGGGTTCTAAACATTGAGAAAATAAGTAAGAACAAATGAGGCAATAAAAAATGCTTATGTTGCAAAGTGTTTATCTATAATTTGTTTGATAGGATTAGAAGTTACTTGCTGACTGTTCTTCATATCATGTTGGCCTTTAATACTGGCTTTCTGGAGTAAAAGTCAGATTTAGTTTAGAAAAAAATTCCAATTATAAAGTACAGTTAATTTTCATGAATGCTTGACTTTGTTAAAATGAGTTATTCTTCTTAATAAAATGAATATTGAAAACAATTTCTTATTAACATGATGTGGGTTTGATGAAAAAAGCACTACTTCTGTAGATAGTAACACCTTGCAAAACCATTGTTTAACCTATTTACTCACCTGCTTTGTGTAGGAATTGTACCACATAAATTATTCCTACCAAGGATGTACTGTTTTATATGACTTCATTGTTAGCCTTCTACTTTAGATCTCTTCTACCACTAATTTAGCAAAACTGCATTTAAATCAGTCCCCAGTGAGAAGACCTGGAGTTCACATTTTCGCTTTTAATAGACACATTAGTCTTCCTACATGGTAAGATTTCATAAATGGCTTCTTGTTCTTTCCTTGGGAGATAGCTATTATATATCACTCAGTGCATTTGTGCTCTTACCTTAGGGAATTTACAGGGGTTGTCATTGCTTTGGCTTCAGCAGAAACACAAGATGTTTTAAATTGAATCTTGTTTTTGTGCTTGGGATTGATAAAAGTCTTTGTGTACATTTTAACAAGAGTCCTGTAAAGGTTGTATTGGCTAAACTAATTTGAATCACCAAATATTACTTTAATACCTAGTTATTTGCACTTTGCTTTCTCCTCAGCTCCAGTAAGGAGATCAGGGGAGGGATTAGAGGAAGGGATGAGGTGAGACTATTGATAGGATTATTTACATGTTGGCATTGGGGCATAAAGGCCATGGGAGTCCATGAGTCAGGTATTATCCTTCCAGGTGAGAAGCTATGGTTTCAATTAACCTTTTGTTTTATTTTGAAACATTATACAATGTAATTCATGTTCATATTAGAAAACCAGGTAATATGAATTAACAAAAATTTTTTAAAAATCCATAATTATGCCATCCAGAGGTATTTGTTGTTAAAATTTTGGTTATAACCTTTTATACTTTTATATTTATGTTTGCCTTTTTGAAAAACAATACATCCTTTGTCAACTGCTTAATAAATAGCCCTTGACTTGTGTTACATAATACAATTAGTGTTTATACAGAAAAGAAGAATGGTGCTACAATCCCAGATCACCAACTCCCCAAGTGACTGATCTGAGATAAATTAGAGGAGCACATAGAAGCCCCAGAGAGCCTTCAGCAGAGAGAGTAATATGCATAAGCTGCCTCAGTGAAGCCTTTAGTTGAAACAAAACAAAAAACTTCTGATTATGCATGTTTACAAGTCACACAGCGGGTTGGGATACTTACATGAAGATTCATAAACAAAATATTTTGGTTGGAGAAAAGGTAGCGTGTTATAGTATGTTCAATTCTGACCAATGTACTTACTATGTCTCAAAACTGTACAGAGACTGAGATTTTATCCTACTTGCAAGCTAATAAGCTATCCTGCTACAGTTTTATGGATGCTGGCAGAAGACACAAGACGCCTGGGTCAGAGACAAAGGACTTTACCAGTCATGGCCCAGCAAGAAATATGAGTTTCCTGTTTGTGTCAATTTCCCTTGTTCCTCAAGTTCTATGAAGTGACATGAGAAAGCCCAGGCGGATGTCACCTGTGAAAGTGAGGCACCTCTTTGGTCTTCCGCACATAAATGTCTCATAAAACTCAGGCATATGTCCTGTTTCTGTGTCTTTCCACACATGTTCCCTCAAAAAACAATTCCTCCTCCATGTCCTTAACCATCATGTTCAGGCTGATGGCTCATCCATAATTCCTGCCCTAGTAGAATTGTCGCTAAAAATCAGTATTGTTAAAATGGGATTGCAGCCATCAGAATAGACAATTTACCTAAAGATCAGTGAATGCAAACAAAACTGGGCAAGCTCTTTCCTCCTTAAAGAGAATGTGCTGGGTGTTCAGGAGCTAGGCCTCCTGAATAGTTTAAGGGCCTATTTTCTGGCTTTGTTTGGGGAGAATTAGTGATTAGGTTACTGGTTAACAGGATATCATATCATTAAGTCTCAGAGGAGACCTGAGTGTTTTACATTTTAGGTTGACTGCTCTTTTTATGACTTCAGATGCTATCTAATTTGGAGAATAAAGATCTTTGTAATTACCCTACAGACATGGAAAGGTATTTGATGTTTGCACCTTTGTTATCGAGATTTGGCTCTGCCAGCCCCAGTAAATTTTAAATCCTTGAAGGTAAAAAGCCAGAATCTATTCAAGAAATTCCATTAAGGCATCTGGTAATAATGATAAATTTCCATCCTGGATTTCAGTTAATGTAATTAATATAATATGTGGCAACTTGGTCTGAGGATATGGATTTTGGTATTTCCTGTTTTACAATGTGAACGTGGAGAATGAAGTGGGTTTGGGTAAGCTTCGAAGGTATGGTTTCAGGCCTTCTGGATGTTTGTGAGCTTGACTGGATTCTACTTGCTTCCTTGGTGAGAGAGTCTTAAAAATATGGGCCTCAAACTCCAGTCCTTAAACCTTCTTCCCTAACCTTATTGTAATTATTCCCATGGAGAAGATGTTTGCAACCAGACTGTCCACTCTCTGGCAACTGACAATGGGCCATTCCCACCTCAGTGCCTTCTTCTTGCCCTACTTCATGAAGGTAAATCCCAACTATCCTTCAAGAAAGCTCAGTCATGTTCTGATCCTTCATAAACCTCTATTCATGTCATTCCTCAGTGATCATTCCCTCCTCTCAGATCCAAAAGTATCTGTTGTCTTTACTAATTCACTCATTCATTCCACAAATAATTTGTGTTTGTTATATCAAGGGAACAAGACAGATGATAGTCTCGTTTTATTCTGGAGTTAATTTTCTAATGGAGAAGACAGATTCTTAAAAACCTGTTGGAGAATTAATCATTTAATTATTATCCTTAGTTCTAGAAAGGATAAAAACTGGACAATGGGAAGGTCCTACTCATTTTGCATTTGTTTGACTATCTTTAGGAGGGAATGGTTATAAAATGTATGAAATGTTGTACCAAGTACTAGGCACATATTTGCTCATACCATTCTGCCAACAGCCTTATGCATGAGGTAACATTATCCTATTTTTCAGAAGAGGAGCCAGGAGCTTAGTGAAGTAAAGGAACTTCATCTTGCCAATAAATGGTGGAACTGAGATTTGACTGTTGGTCTTCAAATCATATGGGTGTCTACTTGTACTTGTGAGTTTCTTTACCCCCTCAACTACAGAATATGAAATTTGGTGACAGGAACCACACCTTGTACCTTGCCTAACATGTTGCTGTATAAATAGGAAGAGGACCTTAGTGATCAGCTGGCTGCTTGACTAAACTCAATCGTGAAATGAAGTAGTGTATAGGAGATTGAGGGAGTTGGAGTGTAATCTAGGAAAGATATGACTGCAAGAGGCAGTAATACACAACCAGCTTTATTGTGTGGTACTTGGACAGGATTGCATGAGAGGGGAAGCACCTCTCGGCATGCCACCATTCAGAGGCTTATGGTGAGGGAAGTCACCCATTCTGAAGGTAAAGAGGACAAGGGAACTCCCAGGGTAGAGGGGGATCTGAGAAGGTGGTTATCCAATGGTGTTGCTCAGCTACACCATGGGAGTTTCTTGGTCAGGGAGCTCTGACAGGCAGCAGGTTCTGGAGGTCTTATCATCACCAGATCCTTTCTTACCAATAGGTAATAGCTATTGGGTGAAGTTTCTTGGGGTCTGCAAAGCAGTCAGGCTCTTGATGGCTAAAAATTGGCTTACTTGGGTTGTTTTAAAGAATAAATGGATGTGTAAAAATTTGAGTTTGGAGTTGACAGGCATTTGAGCTAATGGGTCTGTGGCTGCAGTGAAGAAATATGCAACCTAAACCAATCCACAGAAGCCATCTTTTGCCCATTTATAGAACATGATGGCATGTGATCCATATGTTCTTCTGAAACTGAGATTTGGGCTATATGCAGTAGATGCTTTTGAGAGAGGAGTTACTCCTGCTATTGATTGCCACAGCACCAAAGCTTGTGTTTATTTTATAAACATACTAACCTGAATGAAGGCTTTGGTGGTTGTGACTTCTGCCGGTTCCAGGTCTTGTCATTTTTTGGTGATAATTCCCTGAAAATCAAATGGAGGAGGAAGTAGAATAATTGTGGGCTCTGAAGGAAGCATCTGATCTTGAGATGTGAGTGGTCAGTGCAAGCCTGGTAGTGGTGACAATGGGGTCTTGGTGTGTGATGGGCAGAGAGTACTGGAACAAAATTTGGATGTAAAAGATTCATCTTCAGGTCATTATTTATTTCTTGGCTGCCGCATACTTTTCTCTGTTTCATTGTTGGACAATGAGTTGGACAATGTACTTGGCTTTCAAACTGTAGTCTCCTACTTTTTCAGTCTATTCGTTCCCAACTTTCTTTCAAGAAGGTTAAGGCATTCTGGCTTTGATAGCTGAGTGTTACTCAGTCACGTTATTGACATTGCGTGAATTAATCGTCCTAATCTTTATCTTGCATTTCTTCTGTGGGACATTAGAACTAAAAAAAGACAATATTAAAGAATCAATAACTCATCATTCTGTACTGAAATAAGCATTAGTTCTTTAAAAAAAAGCATGAACTGAATGACGAGCATTTTAGTCTTGCTCCTCATTCCTCTAAGAGTTCCTAAGGATCTCTACCAAAAAAATTTACATGGAAAAAATTAATTTGTGTTAATCTGCTAAACTACTGATAGACAATATAATTTCTTCATATTAAAAGCAATGGACCTAATCCTATCACTGAATGAGGAGTAAAATGCTTACCATCTGAAAGTTAATTCTTTATGCCATTAGGGTACTAGTTAGAATCAGTAATCTTTCCTCATGAGCATATCCTCGTGGATCAAAATCATATTTATTGGGCATCATTTCATGCGCTGTTCATTTCACTAATGAGACTAATTCCTTGGGAAATATCTGAGGTGGTGTGGTGGGGCTCAGCCATGCAATTTTGAGTAGGCAAAAAGATTTTTATTCTCAAATTCATTATCAGCTCTGTATTGTACTTATCAATCATATTTAATCTTCCTGCTCATCCCAAATCTCTCCCCTTATCTGTCCTCTTCTCATCTTCCTTTTCCTTTTCATATCAACTCCCTTCTTCCTAGTCATCATCTATGCTGGAATTCACATACCTAATCTTTAAGTTTGTAGTTCAGTTTTTTTCTTTTATTCACCACTGATCAGAAGACATGTAGTTCAACTTGTAAAGAAAGAGAATGGGCAGTCTTTAGCCTGTCAATAAGTCAAGGTGAGGCATGGGGGAGGAGGAGAAGCTTGGGGGTGTTGCATAGATTGAGTTGCTCTATTTCTTTTTTCCCTTGCCAAACCAATATATTGTGATATATTAAATCAAAATATCTGGGTTTCTCTTTCATTACATTACAAATAGAATCTCAGAGGCTTCGATATGAAAGTGGGGTAAAATCACAAAGGGCAAAAGTGAAATAGAGAAGAGAGCATAGTCAGTTAGAACCCCAAAGAGCACTAACAACCAAAAGAAGTAGAGCAGAAGAAGTCACCAAAGAAAACCAAGGAGATGGGAGGAGCACCAGGACAGCATGGTGTCATGGAGACCAAGGGAAAGGAGTATTGGGAGGGGTCAACAAAGGGTGGAGAGCTGCTGAATGGTCAAGCATTGTGAATGTAGAGATGTCTTCATTCTGTTAGTTACATGGAGGCCATTAGTGATTTTGCTGAGTACAGTTCTGAGATATAATAGGGCAGAAGACTGATTGGAGTGTGTTAAGTATGACAGCAAGTGAATAAATGGAGACAGCTAGTGAGATTATCTACACTGATTTCTTCCATTCTAAGACCTGCTGTTTCCCTTTCCTCTCCAACGCTTAGATATTTCAGGAGATACCTTGCAATGGCTCTCAAGGACTCCGACCAGCAGCCAGGTGGAGGAGTGGGCTGAGACAGACTTGCCAAGGCCTGGGGCGTGTGTGGACAGAGCCTGGGCAGAACTCGTTCATCCAATTATCACTTCAGCTGAGCTCTGGGATCTGATCATACCACACTCTATTGAATTTTAACTCAAGTTCCTATCTTTAGTTGTGGTTAAAATATATTCTAAAAGGATAATACTGTGATGCAGCATTGAAATCAAGCATTATTAGCAACCAGAAGTTGCTTATTCAAAGCCAAGCAATGATATTGAAGGCCATAAATATGGCCAATCCCCAGTTCTAGAAAGCAAGATATTCAAAGGTGGAGAGGTTAGAGCGATGATTTGTGTTCCCGCCCACCTATCTTTTAAATACATCTAGAGCTGACTTTTAAGGAAAGCTGCTTAGCACTACATCAAATGTACTGTTTAAAATTAAATCAAAATAACATACCTTTATTCATATGGTGACACTTTTTTAAATCTAAATCCTTACATCTAGAAATTCTGAATCACTTTTAGTCATTTTCTGAGTTATGTTTAGCCTCAGGAGGACATGTTAATTTCTATAAGCTAGCTCAAGATTTTGACTTCTTTATCATGTTTAAATTTAGCGTACAATTTTTCATAGTATTTTACATAAAATGATAAACTTTGTTGGGTAACATTTGTTCAAGTTTTTAAAAAAAATATACTTTTAAATTTATAACTTACATATAGCATAAGACACAAATCTTAAGTGTACAGCTAATAGTTTATACATATTCCTGTGTAAACACCATCCAGATCAAGGAACTTCAGAAGGGTCTCTCTTACCCCTCCTCATTATATATAATCACCTGCTGTTTCTCCATAAGGCAATTCCTATTTTGACCTTTAGCACCATGGATTCACTGTGACTGTATAAATGTAAGGAACTCAATAATACCCCCCAAAAAACTCAACCCCCAAAACAAACTAAAACAGGCTTCCATGTTTCCATGTACTTCTTAAAAATATTTAGGCCAGACGGCTCATGCCTGTAATTCCAGCACTTTGGGAGGCCGAGACAGGTGGATCACAAGGTCAGGAGATTGAGACCATCCTGGCTAACACGGTGAAACCCCGTCTCTACTAAAAAATATATACAAAAAAAAAAAAAAAAAAAATTAGCCCAGTGAGGTGGCAGGTGCCTGTAGTCCCAGCTACTCAGGAGGCTGAGGCAGGAGAATGGCCTGAACCCGGGAGGCGGAGCTTTTAGTGAGCCGAGATTGCACCACTGCACTCCAGCCTGGGTGACACAGCAAGACTCTGTCTCAAAAGAAATAATAATTTTAATGGGTATATGAGATATTTTGATATAGGCATACAATGCGTAATAATCACATCAGGGTAAGTGGGGTATCCATCACCTGAAGTGTTTATCATTTGTTTGTGTTACAAACACTCTAACTATACTCTTGTTATTTTAAGATGTACAATAAATTTTTGTTGACTGTAGTATCCTATTGTACTATCAAATACTAGATTTTATTCATTAGATCTAATTTTTTTTTGTACCCATTATCCATGCCCAGTTCCCTTGCCCCACTATCCTTCCCAGCCTCTGGTAACCATTACTGTCTATCTTCAAGAGTTCAATTGTTGTAGTTTTTAACTCCTACAAATGAGTGACAACATGAGACTCTTGTCTTTCTGTGCCTGGCTCATTTCACTTAACATAATGTTCTCCAGTTCCATCCATATTGTAAATGAAAGGATATCATTATTTTTAATGGCTGAATGGTATTCCATTGTGTGTCTGTACTACATTAAAAATAATATCAGCTTTTATTTTAGATTGGGGGGTACATGTGCATGTTTGTTACATGGGTATACTGTGTGATGCTGAAGTTTGGGATATGAATGATCCCATCACCTGGCTAATGAGCATAGTACCCAAGTTAGTTTTTCAAATCTTGCCTCCAACCCTCCCTCCCTCCTTCTAGTAATCCCCAGTGTCTATGGTTGCCATCTTTATGCCCATGAGTACCCAATATGAGCTACCACTTACAAGTAAGAATATGTGGTATTTAGTTTTCTGTTTCTGTGTTAATTCACTTAGGATAATGACCTCCAGCTGCATCCATGTTGCTGCAAAGGACATGATTTCATTCTTTTTTATGGCTGCATAGTGTTCTATCATGTATATGTACTACATTTTCTTTATCCAATCCAGTATTGATGGTCACCTAGGTTTATTCCATGTCTTTACTATTGTGAATAGTGCTGTGATGAAAATGAGTGTATGTGTCTTTTTGGAAGAGGGATTTTTTTTCTTTTGGATATATACCTGGTAATGGGATTTGCTGGATCGAGTGGTAGTTCTAAGTTCTTTGAGGACTCTCCAAACTAGTTTCCACAGTGGCTGAATTAATTTACATTCCCACCAACAGTATATAAGCATTCCCTTTTCTCTGCAGCCTCATCAGCATCTTTTTTTTTTTTTTACTTTTTAATAATAGCCATTCTAACTGGTGTGAGATGGTGCCTCATTGTGGTTTTGGTCTGCATTTCTCTAATAGTGATGTTGAGCATTTTTTATATGTTTGCTGATCACTTGTGTTAATATGTCTTCTCTTGAGACATGTCTGCTTATATTTTTTGCCCACTTTTTAATGGGGTTACTTGTTTATTGCTTGTTGAGTTGTTTAAGTTCCTTATAAATTCTGGATATTATGGCTTTGTCAGATGCACAGTTTGCAAATATTTTCTCCCATTCTGTGGGTTGTCTGTCTACTCTGTTGATAGTTTCTTTTGCTGTGCAGAAGCTCTTTAGTTTAATTAGGTCCCATTTGTCAACTTCTGTTTTTGTTGCAATTGCTTTCAAGGACTTAGTTATAAATTATTTTCCAAGACCGATGTCCAGAATGGTGTTTCCTAGGTTTTCTTCTAGGATTCTTGTAATTTGAAGTCTTACATTTAAATCTTTAGTTCATCTTGAATTAGTTTTTGTATATGGTAAAAATTAGGGATCCAATTTCGTTTTTCTGCATATGTCTAGCCAGCTAACCCAGCACCATTTATTTAATAGGGAGTCCTTTCCCCATTGCTTATTTTTGTTGACCTTGTCAAAGATCAGATAGTTGTAGGTGTGTGGCTTTTTTTTTTTTTTTTTTGGAGTTCTCTATTCTGTTCCTTTGGTTTATATGTCTGTCTTTGTGCCAGAATCATGCTGTTTTCGTTACTGTAGCCTTATAGTAAGTTTGGAGTTGGATCATGTCATGCCTCTAGCTTTGTTATTTTTGTTTAGGATTACTTTGGCTATTTCAGCTCTTTTTTTGGTTCTATATGAATTTTAGAATAGTTTTTTTCTAAATCTATAAAAAACGACATTGGTAATTTGATAGGAATAGCATTGAATCTGTTGATTGCTTTGGGCAGTATGGCCATTTTAATGATACTGATTCTTCCAATCCATGAGCATGGAATGTTTTTCCATTTGTTTGTATCATCTCTGCCTTCTTTCAGCAATATTTTGTAGTTCTCCTTGTAGAGATCTTTCACCTTATTTAGATGTATTCCTAGGTCTTTTATTCTTCTGTGACTGTTGTAAATGGGAATATATTCTTGGTTTGGCTCTCAGCTTGAACATTATTATTGTATGGAAAGGCTATTAATTTTTGTACATTAATTTTGTATCCTGAACCTTTACTAAAGTCATTTATCACTTCTAGGAGCCTTTTGGATGAGGCTTTAGGGTTTTCTAGGTATAGAATCATATCAGTGAAGAGAAATAGTTTGACTCCTTAGTTTTCCTATATGAATGACTGCTGGGAAAAAGCTGAGTGCTGGGAAAAAAGTTGAGGCAGAGCTTGCATGTTTGACTTAATGTCCAGGGCTCAGGGCATAAAACCCCTCGTGGCCTCTGGAATGAGTCTAGACTTGCTGGCTCCTTGCTTCTAACTTAAACTAGAAGAACATGCTCCCCATTAACTCAAGAAGCAGGGTATGTTCCACATGCTTCAAAGGAAATGCTAAGCCATCACAGCTGTAGATCATGCGCTTGCCCTTTTGATCCCCACAGTCTTACCACCTGTTTCTTTGTTTGATCACCAATAAATAGTCTGGGCTTCCAGAGCTCGGGGCCTTCACAGCCTCCATACTCACCTTGGCCCCCTGGACCCACTTTCTCTCTCAAACTGTCTTTTCTTAGTGCTTTGACTCTGCCGGACTTCATCACTCCCACGACCTGGTGTTGGGTCTGATCACTCCAACAGATGATTTTTATTTCTCTCTTTTGCCTGATTGGTCTGGCTAGGACTTCCAGTACTGTGTCAAATAGAAGTGGCGAGAGTTGGCTTCCTTGTCTTATTCCAGTCCTTAGGGGAATGCTCTCAGTTTTTGCCCATTCAGTATGATGTTGGCTGTCGATCTGTTTGTCATAGAGGACTCTTACATTTTGAGGTATGTTCCTTCAATGCCTAATTTGCTGAGGGCTTTTATCACAAAGAATTGTTAGATTTTATTGAAGGCTTTTTCTGCATCTATTGAGATAATAATTTTTCTTTTTAATTCTATTTATGTGGTGAATCACATTTTTTGATTTGCCCATGTTGAATGAGCCTTGTATCCTAGGAGTGAAGCCTATCGATCATGATGAATTAACTTTTTGATATGCTGCTGGATTCAATTTCCTAGTTATTCTGTTGAGGATTTTTTTTGTCTATGTTCATCAGAGATATTGGACTGTGACTTTCTTGTTTTGTTGTACTTTTGCCATATTTTGGTATTGGAGTGACGCTAGCTCTAATACTAGAAGGTAGCTTTGTAGAATGTATTAGTGGGGAGTCACTCTTCCTCAATTTTTTTGGAATAGTTTCAGTAGAATTGGTACCAGTTCTTCTTTGTACATCTAGTAGAATTAGCCTATGCATCCATCTGGTCTGGGGCTCTTTTTAATGATGGCTTCAATTTCAGAACTTGATATTGGTCTGTTCAGGGTTTCTGTTTCTTCCTGATCCAATCTTGGGAGGTTGTGTGTTTCCAGGAATGTATCCATTTCTAGATTTCTAGAAAAGTTTTTAGAAAATTTCTAGATTTGCTAGTTTGTGTGCACAGAGGTGTTTGTATTTCTTTTGTATTTCTATGGGATCTATTGTAATGTCACGTTTGTTGTTTCTGATTCTGCTTATTTGCATCTTTTTTTTCTTTGTTAATCTAGCTAGCAGCCTATTAATCTTGTTTATCCTTTCAAAAAGCCACTTTTGGTTTCATTGATACTTGTGTGGACCTTAGCTCTCAATTTCATTCTGTTCTGCTCTGATTTTAGTTATTTCTTTTCTTTCTGCTGGTTTTGAGGTTAATTTTTTTTTGTTTTTCTAGTTCTAGGTGTGATGTTAGATCATGCATTTTAGGTCTTTCTAACTCTTTTAGGTAGGCATTTAGTGCTATAAACTTTCCTCTTAACACTGCTTTTGCTGCATTGCAAAGATTTTGGTATGTTGTGTCTCTGTTTTCATTAAGTTAAAAGAATTTTTTTATTCCTGCCTTAGTTTTGTTATTTACCCAGAAGTCATTCAGGAGCAAGTTGTTTAATTTTCATGTAATTGTGTGGTTTGGGGAGATCTTCCTGGTATTGATTTCTATTTTTGTTCCACTATAGTTTAAGAGTATGTTTGGTATGATTTCAATGTTTTTTAATTTATTGAGACTTGCTTTATGGCTGAGCAAGTGGTCAATCTTGCAGTTATGTTCTGTGAGCAGATGGGAATAATGTGTATTCTGTGGTTGATGGGTGAAGCATTTTGTAGATTTCTATTAGGTCAAATTGGTCAAGTATTAAAATTAAGTCTAGAATTTCCTTGTTAGATTTTTGCCTCAGTGATCTAATGCTGTCAGTGGGGTATCGTGTGACTGGCTGAAACTTTTTATAGATCTAGAAGTCATTGTTTTATGAACCTGGGTGCTCCAATACTAGGTGCGTATATATTTAGAATAGTTAAGTCTTCTTGTTGAATTAAACACTTTAACATTATGTAATGCCCTTCTTTGTTCTTTTTTACTGTTGCTCATTTAAAGTCTGTTTCATCTGAAGTAAGAATGCTAACCCCTGTTCTTTTTTGTTTTCCATTTGTATGATAGATCTTTCTTCAGCCTTTATTTTGAGCCTGTGGGTGTTATGTGTGAGACTGGTCTCTTAAAGACAGCAGATGGATGAATCTTTTATTGTTTTTTAATCCAACTAGCAAGTCTGTGCCTTTTAAGTGGGACATTTAGACCATTTACATGCATGGCTAATATTAACCTGCTGAGGTTTTGATTATATTATGAAGTTGTTAGCTCTTTGCTTTGTAGTTTTTATTGTGTGGTTGCTTTATAGAGTCTGTGGGATATGTACCTAAGAGTGTTTTTGTGGTAGCAGATATTGTTCTTTCGTTTCCATGTTTAGAACTCTCTTATAGATCTCTTGGAGGGCTGGTTTTGTGGTAACGAATTCTCTAAGCTCTTAAATATCTGGAAATGATATTTCTCCTTTGCTTTATGAAGCTTAGTTTGATGAAATAGGAAATTCATGGTTGGAATTTATTTTCTTTAAGAATTCTAAAAATGGCCTCCATTTTCTCCTGGCTTGTAAGATTTCTGCTGAGAAGTCCACTGTTAGACTGATGGGGTTCCCTTTGTAAATGATCTGACCTTTTCCTCTAGCTGCCTTTAAGATTTCTGTTTAGTGTTGACCTTGGATAGTCTGGTGTATATATGCCTTGGTGATGTTCATTTTGTATACTATCTCACAGGTGTCCTCTGGATTTCTTATATCTGGATGTCTATGTCTCTAGCAAAATTAGGAAAATTTTCTTGAATTATTTTCTTAAATATATTTTCCAGGTTGTTTATTTTTTTTTCCCTTGTCTCTCAGGAATACCAATCACTCACAGATTTAGTCACTTTATGTAATCCCATATTTCTTAAAGACTTTGTTGATTTTTAAGGATTATTTTTTCTTTATTTTTATCTGATTCAAAAGACCAGTCTTCAAGATCCAGAGTTCTTTCTTCTGCTTGGTCTAGTCTATTATAAAGCTTTCAATTGTATTTTGAAATTCCATAAGTGAGCTCTTCAATTCCAGATGATTGATTGATTTTTTTAAGGTGTTTATTTGTTCCTTCATTTCCTGGATTAATTTAGAAGTTTCTCTGTGTTGATTTTCCACCTTATCTTGGATCTCACTGAGCTTCCTTGCAATCCATGCTTTGAATTCTCTCTGTCATTTCTGAGTTTCCATTTTGGTTGTGGACCATCGTTGGAGAGCTAGTATAATCCTTTGGTAGTGTCACTACATTCAGATTTTTCTGTCTCTTATCTGAAGATGCCAGTACTTCTAATTTTTGTAATTACTTTCATGCAGGCAGGATTTTTTTCTTTTTCTTTTTTTTCTTATAATTTATAATATTGGTTTTTTTCTTTCCATTTCCCTCCCTATCCCCAGTCCTTAGGGGGTGTGACTGTAGAGAATGCTGGGTAGGGTCTTTTGGCTTTGCTTCTATGGCCCTATGCACGCCCTTTGGCAGGTTTTATATTGGGTGATGCAGTTTAACCTACAAGCCAATAGGTGATGCATATGGGTAAAAGCCAGCTGTGGCCAATGTGGCTGGATATATATTTGATCCTTGCTTATGGGGAAAAGCTTTCTCTTGCCTCAAGCAAAGGACTGTTCTCTGAAGTCCACAGTGGTCTGAGCTCTCTGTTCATCCCTGGCCGGGGAGGGGGGCGGCAGTGGGTGTACAAAATGGGAAGGGCCAAACCTTGCAGGTCCACTAACAGGTTCCCTGGTGGCAGACAGCAGCACCAGAATGGAGGGAGAATCCAATGGACAGCCACCAAGTGCCCAAAGGTGTGCATTGTCATGGTGCTGGGAAACCTCCTCAGCCCCTAATTCTCTGCATGGGCAGGGTGGTGGTCTAAACTCCCAATTCAGGAGAGTGTGGGTCCTCCAGATACCTGTAGTATAGAGGACCCTGCTTCACCATAATCTCTGCACAGGAAAGGTGGAGAGGCTGTATCCACGCATACAGGTTCTCCAACTGCTTGGAGATATACATGGGCATGGTCTGGAGAGGACCCTGCTTCACCACAATCTCTGCACAGGAAGGCTAGGGCAGCTTAGGCTGCTGATCTGGGTGAATGGGTGCTCTGACTGCCTGGAGATCTGCCTGGGTGGTATCTGAGAAGGCCCTACTGTACCACAATCTCTGCACAGGAAGGTAGGGTGGCTCAGCCTGCTGGTCCAGGTGAGTGGGTACTCTGAATGCCTAGACATATGCCTTGGGATGTGGCAGAGAAGGCCCTATTGTATCATGATCTATACCCAGGAAACACGGGGCAGCTCAGGCTGCTAGTCCAGGCAAGCATGTGCTCTGAATGCCTGAAGTTCTGCCTGTGGGTGGAGTAGAGACAGCCCCACTGCACTGCAACCTCAGGGGGACAGGCTGAGGCACCCAGCAATAACATAGGCAGACTGGTTTCAGGTCACCACGCTGGCCCTGACTGCAAGTCTTGTCATCCAGGAGAAGGTGCTGCAGTAGCAGCTCTCCTCCTGCCCTGGGCCTGTGACAGGGGAGAGCATAATTCCAGTGACTGCTACTGCTGAGGTGCTCTTCACAATGCTGGCTACCCCATTCCAGAGCAAGATATTCAAAATCTCCAGCCTGACACAAAAATGCCTGCATGGCCACACTACTGGGTTGCCAAAGAATGGCTGACTTTGTATGTTCCCAGATTAAAAATGACATCCTGCTCTCAGTCCTGGATCTGGGAAAATGCTTGCAGCTTTTCCCAGTGTCTTTCTCTCTCAGTATCTCCAAGCATCTCCCCAAGTTAGCTTCATGGCTTGGGAGAAACAAAGTGTGCTCCTTCAACCTGGGTTGCTTGGATCCCCAGTGGATAGGTGGATCACAGAGGGAGGAGGTTCTGTGCCTCTCTCACATACTCTTTAATCATTTTTATCAGCTGGATGCCATTATGGGGGCTGTTTGCCTACATTCTCCTCCCAGGGATTTGGTATGTCGTTTGTGATTCCAGTGGATTCCCATTTTGTTTCTTGAATGATAGCTCACAGAATTGATCTTTATGCATTATTTTGCTCTTTCTAAGTAACTGAGGTATGCTTAAATGCATCTAATCTGTCATCTTGGAAAAAAATACATTTTCTTTATCTGCTTATCTGTTTATGGACATTTAGGTTGCTTTCAAATCTTGGATATTGTGAATAGTGCTGCAATAAACTGATTCCTTCTTTTGAGTGTATACCTAGCAGTGGGATTTCTGGGTCATATGGCAGTTCTATTTTTAGTTTTTTTGAGGAACCTTCTTACTGTTCTCCATAGTGGCTGTACTAATTTACATTCCCACTGTATTTGTCCATTCTCACATTGCTATAAAAAAATACTTAAGACTAGGTAATTTATAAAGAAAAGAGTTTTAATTGGCTCATGGTTCTGTAGGCTGTACAGAAAACATGATGCTGGCATCTTCTTGGCTCTGGGGAGGCCTCTAGAAACTTATAGTCATAATGGAAGGCCAAGGGGCAGTGAGGTGTCTTACATGGTGGGATTGGGAGCAAGAAACTATGAGGGGGAGATGCTGCACATTTTAAACAACATGATCTCATACGAGCTCAATCATTATCATAAGAGCGCAATCATGCATCAAGATGATAGTGCTAAACCATTCATTAGAAATCCACCCCAATAATCTAATCACCAGGCCTCATCTCCAACACTGGGGACTACAACTACACATGAGATTTGGTGGGGACACAGATCTAAACCATATCACGCACGGTGTACAAGGTTCCCTAGTCTCCACATCTTTGTTAGCATTTGTATTGCGTGTCTTTTGGATAAAAGCCATTTTAACTAGGGTGAGATCATATTTCATTGTAGTTTTAATTTGCTTTTCTCTGATGATCAATGATGAGCACATTTTCATGTACCCGTTTGCCATTTGTATGTCTTCCTTTTAAGAAATGTCTATTTATATCTTGTGCCCATTTTTAATTGGATTATTTAAATTTTTTTCTATAGAGTGGAGTTCCTTATATATTCTGGTTATTAATTCCTTATCAGAGAGATACTTTGCAAATATTTTCTCCCATTCTGTGGGTATCTCTTCACTTTGTTGATTGTATTGTTTGCTGTGCAGAAGCTTTTTAATTTGATGTGATCCCATTTGTCCATTTTTGCTTTAGTTGCTTATGTCTTTGGGGTATTTACTCAAGAAATACTTGCTCAGACCAATGTCCTAGAGAGTTTCCCCCAATGTTTTCTTTTAGTGGTTTCATAGTTTGAGGTCTTAGATTTAAGTCTTCCATATACTTATTATTTCACTACTTTCATAGCTTCATTTCTTATTTGAGTTGTCCATATTATAGCTTCTAGTTCCATCTCTCCTTTCCCTGTCCAATCATCTCCAGATGGAAGGAAAACAAGGAAGGGGATTATGTTCATAGAGGTTTAAGGGGGCTGCTTTACCTTCTCTTTATTCCTTGATGCCTAAAATTGCTAAAGTTTTCTTCTTTCAATTGAATGGGTTGTCTGTGGATGGCAGTAGCATTAGGTTATTAGTGTGAAACAGCATTTTCCGATTCTCTCTCATAGTGCAGTCATGCAGCAGACACTGAGAACAGGTGAGGGAAAGTTGGGTGCTTGTCAAGGGAGGGCTGTAAGTAAACTACTTCAAGAGGAGGACAGAAGTTGATAAGGGAGCTGGACAGTAGCTGACTGTAAGCGACCCTTCCTCCAGTCAAGCCTCCTTTCCTTCAGTCCCTGATGATACTGCCACAGACCACCCTCCTCATGATCTTGGATCCCAGTCTCTCTTTAGACACCAAGTGCCTTCCGTTCTTTGATTTTACAATGGCTTTGGAGGGCTGTGTGAGCTCTTCAACACCTAAGAACCCTATGCTCTGCACTCAGGGTTTGTAATGGCTCACCATTACTAACTAACCAGGAGGAATGTGGCTGGTGATTTGTGATCTTTTTTATTCACAACATTTGTTAACACCACTAGAGTGGGGAGATTGTTGGGATGTTTCTGCCATCATTTGAGATGATTTGCTTTTGCTCTTCAGCTAAATGGATGTATCCTGTTTAGAGAGGATGCCTTAATACTATTTTTGACCCAAGTTCTGCCTTATGGAGCCTGAAGAAAATGTCATGCCTTTCTGGCTTGCATCACTGGTCATTTTGAGGGCAGTTTATCTGTGGTTCTGGCTGTCCTTGGCTGGGGAAAGGGTTCAGAAAAATTCAGAACACATTCCTGTTTACTAATATCCCCTTTCTACCCATTTCCTCTCACACTTCTGTTTTGGTGAAATATTATTAAAATTAAAACTGAAGATAACCTGGAGGAAAAAAGAATATACCTCAAAAAAGGTGTCAACCCAGAAATCTGTGGGTGAAAGGCAAGGGAAGGAGATGTTCTGGCACCCCAACACACTTCTTGCTGTGATTGTGTGAACATGAGCACCTCAGGTCTTACTTTTTGTGGTCAAGTCCTTACTATTTATTATTTTGTCTTGTTCCTGAAAACTCACAAAAGTTTCATATGACAATTTGGGTATTAGTCATAGTCTTATTTTGTATCAGAGAAGAATAAGAGTGAAAGCAGGGAGACCAGTTAAAAGCCCATGGTAATAATCTAATTCAAGAGAGGATGGTGTCTTGTATCAGTGTGGTTGTAGTGAAGACCAAGTTAAGAAGATAAGTTTAAATATTGCTTTAGATGTGAGAATCTAAAGGAGTGCTCATAGATTTAATGTAAGAAAAGATGGAAAGCGATGAATCAGTGATAACTCCAATATTTTGGTTGAGCAACAACTGGTTGGGTACTAGTTATTAAGATGAAGAAGATAGACATTTTTTAGGGGGACCCCACATATACTATGGGTACAGTATATAGAAATCAAGAATTCTGTTTTAGCCATAAGTGTGAGATGTCTGTTAGACATTAAATAGCTGTGTGAAAATATCAAGTAGGCAGTTGGATACAGGATTTGATTCTCATTGAAGATATCAGGACCAAAGACAGACATTTGAGAATCATTGGTATGTAGATGGCATTTAAAGCCTTAGGAATGGATGTGATCATGCAGGGAGAAGTTGTAGAGGAAGAAGAAAAAAGGGCTTATGTCTGGCCTCCAGCACTGAGAGGTCAAGCAGATGAAAAGAGAGAGAACTCATCCATGGAGAAAAATAAAAGACAATCTAGAACCTGGCATGTAATGGTAGGTACTGTTACAACCCTTACTACTGTCACTGTTTTATAATAGAGCTAAAATACATAAAATCTCTAATTTGACTTTGCCTTGTAGACATTATCTTTCATTATTCAGTGCCAGAATTTTCATGCATGTTCTTTAATTTTCTTATTTGCCTTCACAGTTGAAGGCACAGGCAGCTGGCTTCAGTCCAATGAGCTTCCAACTGAGCCCAAAGATTCACTGTTTCCAGCACACCTAATGGTTTCCAACTTTGTACCAATTTATATTAACTTTATGAGAATTGTGCTTCCAATCTAATTATCTATTCAAACTAGTATTTACACTTTCATTTTTACATTTTCCACTCATCTTATAAACCAATCAAGACAAAATGCAGTAAAAGTACTCGCATAATTGCATGAATTGCTATATAAAGATGGTGGTTGCCAAAATGAAGTGGGCTGTGAGCAGGCAGTGCCATAGTGTGATAGATTTACATGTTTATTACTCAAGTGAGGTATGAAAATGTGCATATAAAGGCAGTTTTGAGGGGATCTATGTATCATCTACAAATGCATTTTTCCAGAAGTCAAATATGAAAGACAAGACCCAGTTGTATTTTTTCACTGCCAAGTGGACCATCTTCTCTTTCATATATCTCTCTAGCCCCTTTCTTCACAGAAGTCACAGACTAAGAAATAGGACTCCTTTTTGTAGTACTGGGGCTTGATTCAGTAATCAATAGCTCAAAATATCATTTAGTTGAATAGTCATCTTTCTTAATAAGGAGTTAGAGATTAACAAAAGACATCACAGATGGTAAGCAACAGACTTGAAGGGAGTCATGCCAGCCACTAATTACTAAGACATATTTGGAGAGCATTGGTACTTGTCTTAACCCACAAGCAAGAACTTTCATTGCTTCAGGCTTCCTTCCATTTCTACAACATTTGAGGCATGGTTTAAAACCAAATACTTTAGCAATTGGCTTGGCTTTCCAAGTATCAGGCCAATTTTAATTCTAAAAAAAGAACTCTTCTCATTCCACAAGAGATTAAAGAATTTCTTTAATTCCTCTAAGAACTCAATTCCTTCAACCTTGATTTACCTGCCAAATACATATACATATATTTTCCCAGGCAGTGAGTGCTTACTGATGTATTGTTATTATCAGTGCAGACTTTCTTTTAGATTCTTGTAGTAGTCATACTGGCGAAAGAAGCCCTGAAATATACATTAGTGATCCGTTTGTGGAGGCTGATCATTCATGAGGTTTATTTCATTTTATGTATTTGGCTAGATTTAGTAGTATTTATTTATAGATAGCAGGTGTGAGGTGATGATATCTTGGTGCTTCAAAAACTTGTAAAGGAAAGTTTTTAAGATATGCATCAAAAAGTACACTACAAAGCACAGTACTAGAGTGAACATTCATGAAGCCATTCCTGTTTACGAGTGAGAACTTTACCAGTGATATTGAAATTTCCTGTGTGCACTTACTCATTTCATTCTCTGCCACCCAGAAGATGGTAGCCACTTCCTTGAATGTGGTGTTTTTTCATTTCCTTGATTTTTCTTTTTAAATGTGAAAAAAAAAAATGTGTATTCCTAAGCATTGTATTGTTCAGCATTGCTTTTCTGAACATTTAACAAAATGGCAGCAAATTGAATGTAATCTTTCCAAAGTGTCTTTTCTACTCAGTATTATGCTTCTAAGGTTTGTTCATGTTGTAAGAGTGTAAGAGTCTTGTGGCTTTGCTTTCTAGCAAACACTAAAACTGTTAGACTTCTTCATTAAAAAAAATTAAGGATAAACTGATAACTTGTGGCTCTTAACTTTTATTCTCTCGTTTACTTACATTAGGGCATATTTAAAAAAAATCTATGGATCATTTATATTTACTTCTTGGAAACTCCTGTTTATTTCTTTTGTGTGTGTTTTTGTAAATATTGGATTTTTTGCCTTTAATTTGTTGTGCTTTAAAAATGCTAATTATTTGCCATTTATAGGTGCTGTAATATCTTCTCCCATTTGTGGCTTATCTTTTCACTTTCTTTACAACATCTTTTGGTGAATAAAAGTTCTTAATCTTACCGCAGCTGAATTTATCTTTTATAGTTAGAGCTATTTTGTATCTTTTTGTAAAAGATTTTGTAAGAAATTCTTCTGTATACTGATATCATGAAGATATTTATATTTATTGTAAAAATGTTATGATGTTGCCTTTCACATTTAAGTCTTAAAACTATTCAGAACTGATTTTTTCCTCTGTGATATGAAGTATATGAAATTTGGCTCACATTTTTTTCTTTCTATATGGAAATCTATTATACTGATCTGTCATGCTAATGGGAAGGCTGAGGTGGGTGGATGACTTGAGCCCAGAAGTTTGAGACTGCAATGAGCTATGATTGAGTCATTGCACTGGGTGACAGAGTAAGACCCTATTTAGAAAAAAAAGAATTAGGTGTACTCTTGATTTAGTGTCAAGAAAATATAAACGTCATAAAATGAATTGGGAAGTATACTCTCTTCTATGAAGGCAACTTAATAAATTAAAAGCTACCTGAAATGCACAACTAGTTGGTTAATTTTAATCAGGATTCAAACAGGGCCTACATATTCCTTATAGTTAATATAGTTGTTAAGCTTTTTTTTTTTTTTTTTTTTTT
>NW_012107698.1:429659-436988 GCF_000951045.1 Mandrillus leucophaeus | reverse complement strand
GTTTGTTGTACAGATTCTTTTGTCCCCCAGGTATTAAGCCTAGCACCCAATGATTATTTTTTTCTGATCCTCTCCCTCCTCCCACCCTCCATATTTAAGTAGGCCCCAGTGTCTGTTGCCATGTGTTCTCATCATTTAGCTCCCACTTATAGGTGATAGCATGTAAATTTGGTTTTCTGTTCCTGTGTTAGTTGCTAAGGATGATGGCCTACAGCTCCATCCATGGACATGATCTTATTCTTTTTTATCGCTACATAGTATTCTGCGGTATATATACACCACATTTTCTTCATTTTTTAAATTATTAAACTTTTGTATTCTTATACTTTAAGTTCTGGGGTACGTGTGCAGAACATGCAGGTTTGTTACATAGGTATATACATGCCATGGCAGTTTGCTGCACCCATCAACCCATCATCTATATTTGGTATTTCTCCTAATGCTATCCCTCCCCTAGCCCCCCACCTCCCAACAGGCCCCAGTGTGTGTTGTTCCCCTCCCTGTGTTCACATGTTCTCACTGTTCAACTCCCACTTATGAGTAAGAACATGTGGTGTTTGGTTTTCTGTTCCTGTGTTAGTTTGCTGAGAATGATGTTTTCCAGCTTCATCCAATTCCCTGCAAAGGACATGAACTCATGCTTTTTTATGGCTGCGTAGTATTCCATGTTGTATATGTGCCACATTTTCTTTATCCAGTCTATCATTGATGGGCATTTGGGTTGGTTCCAAGTCTTTGCTATTGTGAACAGTGTCACAATAAACATGTGGCTTTATAGTAGAATGATTTATAATCCTTTGGGTCTATACCATATTTGGTTTATTCAGTCTACTATTCATGGTCATTTAGGTTGATTCCATGTCTTTGCTATTGTGAATAGTGCTACACTGAACATAGGCATGCATATGTCTTTATGGTAGAATGACTTATATTCCCTTGGGTATATACCCAGTAATGGGATTGCCAGGTCAAATGGTAATTCTATTTTTAGCTTTTTGAGGAATCACCACACTGCTTTCCACAATGGTTGAACTGATTTACACTGCCACCAACAGTGTATAAGTTTTCCCTTTTCTCTGCAACCTTGCCAGCACCTGTTGTTTTTGACATTTTTAAAAGTAGCCATTCTGATTGGTGTGAGATGGTATCTCACTGTGATTTTGATTAGCATTTCTCTAATGATTAGTGATGATAGGCAATTTTTCATGTGCTTGTTGGCTGCATGTATGCCTTTTGAAAAGTGTCTGTCCTTTGGTTTGCTGCACTCATCAACCCATCATCTACATTAGGTATTTCTCCAAATGCTAACCCTCCCCTAACCCCTCACTCCCCAACAGGCCCCAGTGTGTGATGCTCCCTTCCCTGTGTCAATGTGTTCTCACTGTTCAACTCCCTTTTGTTGGCTGCATGCACGTCTTTTGAAAAGTGTCATGTCCTTTGCCCAATTTTTAATGGGGTTGTTTGTTTCTTGCAAGTTTGTTTAAGTTCCTTATAGATACTGGATATTAGACCTTTGTCAGATGCATAGTTTGCAAATATATAGAACTGTTCCTTATTTTTCCCCACAGATTGTGGCCCATTCTATAGCACAATTGTGCTCTATTCATCTATTTGTCTCCTATGGTATCTCATTTAACTTGTTCTTTCATTCTCCATATATTTGATATGGTAAGAAGAATTTATTCTAAAGGCTTTACTAAGTTTGGGTCATTTTTTTTTTGAAAAGTAAGTTTACTTCCTAGGTGATGCTAAGATTGATTGGTGGTTTCAGGTGGTAACAGCCAGATTTCTCCCCTTAATCTTTTACCTAATGCTTTCATCCGTTGATGATTTTGGTTTGAATCAATTATTTCATTTGAAATGTCAAGAGGGGGAATTTTTAAATCATCATTTCTACATTTGCTAGCAAGAATACTTCTGTGGAACTAAAATATGGTTTGTATAGGAAATGGAGAAAAAAACTTAGTTCTTTCTTCTTGGTAATTTTCTGAGTATAGATTTGGTGCCCTTGTTCTCTCCTAAAATGACCAACAGGATGTTGTTTCTAGTTTTTTTTTAAAATTATCTTTTAAATGAGCTCATGCACTGCTATACGTTTAACATGTTTCAGTCTGTTGCTATCATATTTTTTTCTAGTGTCCAATGGGAGTCTCTTCATGATGACTCACATTCTTTGGGGTTAACAAGGACATGACATTAGCTTATACATTTCCTACCCCAGACCTTTAATAAGCCTTTCCTCTAAGAAGTTATCATTCCTGTTGATGGGAATAATACTTGATGATGGTCATCTAGACATTGGGAATTATCTTGGCTTCTAGTTCTTTTTGGTGGGCAGAATTAGGAAAGAGGTATTTTAAAAAAGAAAAAAAATTGTGAATTCATACTGTTTACAATTCAAATTTAACCTTGAACTTTTTTTCTTATTTTGGTGTATGTGTGTATGTCTTATCTTGGACATTAAACGTTGGTTCCTAAAACCACTGACAAAAATTTAATCTAAAATATATGTAAAATAGTTTCTAAATATTATGTCAATATCACTACTAACGTGATGCCTACTGAATAAAGTTTAAAATTTGTTTGTGTCTCTCTGTATCAGAATATATTTTACAATGGAGGTGCCTTCCAATGACTATGTATCAAAGTCACTAGAAAGAATTTGTTCTCTGTTTGGTTATGCTACCATCTTATTATACAGCTAGGTTCATCTTTTTCACTCTGTGTTTCAAACTCAGAGACTTTAAATTTTGTATTTCACTTTTATATAAAATCATACAATTTATGTGATTCCAAAGTTGGAACTATGTATTCAAGTATTTATTCTGGTCTTGTTTCCATCTCTGTCCCCTCAACTGTGTTCCTTCTCCATTTTTATAAGTAGCAGTTAAAAATTGTTTTTTGGTTTATTCTTCTAGCGTTTATTTAAAAATGCAAATATGTGCACAAATTTATATCTTTTATGTGAAAAAGAACACACTATATAAATGAAAAAGTAGCATACAGCATAGTGGCTATATATGCTTTTAAAAAAACCTCAATTACACAAGATCTTGTAGTATGTGGTCTGTTGTCCTTTTTGCTCTCGCTCCCTTTCTCTCTGTCTCCTCCTTGTATTTAAGTATTTGGTTGCGAACTTTTGTATTTCTGTAAGTAATAGTGGTCACTTTTATAGAAATATGTTTATATAATACTCTTAGTACCATCTTCATTTATATACTGAGTATTGTTACTGAACATGAGCAATACTGCAATTCTCTGCTTACAGTTTCTTCCTCCACCGGCCTTTCCTCCACTATCAGGTTTACTCACTATGGCGGTCTTGGTCTTAACTCTTAATTATGTGTAAGTTCTTAGTGTATGATTTGCCAGCTCCAATACTTACAAAATGGTCAGTAATCTTATTCTGCTTTCTATTGACTCTTTCCCTTTCCTGCTAGCTTTGTTAGCTGTATCATTTTTACATTATCAGAGTATGTAACATTTTCATAATATCCTCATCTTTAATTTTAGTTATATTGTTAAATATATTCTATGCTTAGTCCATTATTTATACCAAAGCTTTTGCAATAATTTCTTATTTGTCTGAAACTCATTTTCTAGTAGAATACTCAAGAAGGGCTCATGGAATTAATATCCCTAATTTTTTGCATTTGGCTGAAGCATTTATCATAGAAAGATATATGTATATATAATTTTTGCTTTATATTTTCCTTTCCCAGAGTATCTTTTAACATGTTCCATTGTTTTCTACCACTACATGTTGCTGTTGAAAAGTCTGATGTCAATTTGATTATATGACCCTGATATGTAACCTGGTCTTTTTGTTTAATACCCTAATTACTTTTTTCATTTTCTTTAAAGTCCAGTAGTTTTACTAGTATATATCTTGGTGATAACTATTGTGGAATAATTTTTCTAGGTATACTGTATGGCTTTTTTTGTATGAAGATTTAAGTCTTCTTTTATTTCAGGCAAGTTTTCTGATATTATTAAATGTTTTTTCTGTTCGTCATCTTTTTTTTTTTTAGTTTCATTTAGTTTTCTTTTTTGGAACTCAAATTATATGCATATTAGAATATGTTTTTGCCCACATTTTCTTTTTCACAGGTTCTTTTAAAATTGCTTTTTCTAATTCTGTTTGATTTCTTTTACATATCCTTTTTATTGCATATTTTGCTCCCTGAATTTTTATGGGGTCTATTTTCTCCTGTGTTCCTTTCGTTTATTTATTTTCCAATTCTTTCTGAGTTCAGACAAATTTTAAATATTATTCACTTCTTGTTTTACCATTTATTTATCATTTATTTCTGACTTGTGACATTTTCCCAAAACTTTTTTAAAATTTCTTTTAGCTCATTTTCAAATATTATAACTTTTATCTGTTTTGTACTATATTTTTCTGGTTTGTTCTAGTGTCTGTTAAGATATTTTGAAGTTCATTTTTTCTGTTTTTTTGGCAATGATTTTGCATGAAATTATAGAATATATTCCTTTCCCCCCCCCGTCATGTTTAAGTGAGATGGGTTTTCTTGGGCTATGAGGAGAAGATTTCTGAGAAATCCTCCAGGAAGTTAATTGAAAAATATAGTTTCACTGCAGTTTATTTATTAAGTAAACTTTTAAAAAATTAGGTCTAGGCATGGTTCTGGAAAACACCTGACTTCAAAATTTCTTGAAAATGTGTTTTTAAATTTATTAATATAAAACATGAAATAAAATTAGGAAAAACTACCTGTAACTCTGCCTTTTTAACTTTGAGCCAAGACATTTGTAAAGCACAGTTAGAGGTACAAGTCCTAATGCAACGGTTCCCTCAATTACAAATTAGTCTGCTGGGTAAGAGCACGAGAATCTGTGAAACCTTGCAGAAGAAAAATCTAGAAGGAGAAAAAGACCTTTTCCTTGACCCATGGGGACCAAAAATGTCTGTTTAAGAATGTCCACTCCTGAACCTTTTCCCAGACCCACCAATCAGGATCTGAATTTTGGGAAACTCTCTGAGTGATGGGTTATTCATAGTGAAGTTTTACCACCATTGGCTTAACAGTTTTCACCAATTTCTTACTGAGCAGAAACTAGATGTTGATATCACACTCCCACCAGCTATGCTTTAGGTTGTTTTAGTTATCTATGTTCAAGTTAATATGAGGTAGATGCTATGTAGTTATTCCAGATTGTGGGTGCAGTCACCCTTAAAAACATTGTTTATTACACTAATAAGCTTTTTAAGATCATAGACTCGATATAACTGTCATTTTAAACTCCAATATGATATTCTAATGAGAATAAATCACACTTTCTTTAGCCATTCCTTCATTGTTGTACATTTAAACTATTTCCAACTTGCTGCTATAATATATAATACTGTAATAAACTTCTGTATGCATATACTTTTTTCAGTTTTAGTATTATTTTCAGTTTTAGTATTATTTCTTTGCACTTACTTAGATTTGGAATTACTGGAAAGTCTGAAGTGTAAACACACTTAAGACTTTTGATGAAGACTGCCAAATTGCTTTCCAAAAATTTATACTAATTCAAACTGCTGCCAGCAATGTAAGAATATATTTCAGGGTATCCCAGCCAGCACTGGGCATTATCATTCATCTATTAGGCAATTAATGTTCTTATTGATTTTTAATTTTCTGCTTTTGTATTCTACCAAGTCTACTTAACGAGCCATCAGAAAGGGCTGGGCTGAGTGAGGAGTGAAAAGATGTAGGGCTGAGGACATCTCAATTGTTTGGACATCCATCGTATAATCTATCCGTATCTGTGTCCTCTTGGTCTTCTAAAGTGCACGTCATTAGCTTCTTTCAACCTTTCTTTCCTCATTCATGAAATGAAGGGGCAAGGCTAGCTGCCCAGCAAGGTCCTATTTGGCTTCAAAGTTCTGATACGTCTGTTAATGTGAGCCTAATCTTTCGTATCTGCACAGATTTCTCTGGTTGTCTTGTCAATAGTTGCAGAAATATGTCTGTCTATCATGCATATCACTTTTTCTTTGGTGTCTTCAGTAGAAGGTATTTTAGAACTTGCTCTTCCTATGCTCTCGCTCTCCCTTTAGAAAATTCTGATTTAAAAAAATGCAAATATGGTATATGAATATTTAAAAAGTGATTTCCATTTAACAAATTACACATGATCACATAATTCCCAATGTGACTTTGCATCAGGGAAGAAGTGAGAATATGTATTTTATATTAAATGCATAGCATTTAAATACTTTAATACAAACAAACTGCATTTGAATAATATTAATCTCTCCTAAAAAGACCTTGCAAAGCACATTAAATATTTAAAACTTTCGCTTGCTACAAAGTTCTTGAACGACTTGACCATTTCTACTTTTCTGTTATTTGTAAGTTTGGAGAACTTTTCTATGCATTATTGCGAGTTTTGAATCTCCACTTGTGAAGATTTTCTCCCACAGGGATGGAGTGAACTGAAAAGCTAAGTGTCCCTCAGGGTAGACTGTGTTAAACCCATAATGTTACATGCAGCAGTGAGGAGAGCCGAGTATGCGGTAACAGGAAGGAAATTGTCCAATATATGAGGTCCTGCCTAAGAGCGGTAGAAACATAGATTCTTTGAATTGGCCATGATCTTTGAAATCATCAGTTGAGCCATCTATTTATTAGAGAATCCAGGTACCACATCTGCTGGTGGTTGGTCAGCCAGTCACTTTTGCATACTTTCAGTGTTTAGGAGCTCATCATTTCACAAGCCAGCCCAGTGTAGACTGTAGGTGGAAAGCATTCAATTTGGGAAAGTTCTTATTTACCTTGAGTTCAATTCTACCTCACTCTGAGCCATAACTTTAGGAATTACCTAATCCCATGAAATCACTCCTGGAGCAATTACATGGATTAGGTAATTCCTAAAGTTACTTTGTATAAAATGATTTTCTGCAGGCATGTTTGCTACTCTTAGCAATGATTAAAAATAAGTTCCATGAAAAGGAATGATTTTCTAAGCATGCTTTGAGGGAAATGAATTAAATATAAGTTAGGGGTTATCAATAGTGATATTGATGATAATAACAACAAAACCTAGCATATAGTGTTTCTTCTATGCCAGGCACTGCCCCAAGTGTTTTATATACATGAACTCATTTGATATAAGGCATCCTATGAGGTATGTACTATTATCCCCACTTTGCAGATGAGGAAATTGAGGCAGAAAAAAATTGTATTAGTCAAGATTCTCCAGAGAAACATAATCAACAGGATATATATAATACAATAAATATACAATATACTATATATACAATATATGAATATACAATATATTTACATGGAATAAAATATTTTTCAGTTATAAAGA
>NW_012107698.1:386410-429597 GCF_000951045.1 Mandrillus leucophaeus | reverse complement strand
AACATAATCAACAGGATATATATAATACAATAAATATATTTTTAAATATAATATATGATATATATTATATTATATATACAAAGAGATTTAGTATAAGGTTTTAGCTCATATGATTATGGAGGCTGAGAAGTCCTACGACCTGCTGTCTGCAAGTCAGAGACTCAGGAAAGTGGTGGTGTAGTTTGAGGGCCTAAGAGCCAGAGTTAATGGTGTAGATTTCAATCCAGGTCTGAAAGCCTGAGAGTAAGGGGCAACAAAGGCAGGAGATCAGTGTACCAACTCAAGTAGTTAGGCACAGTTAACTCAACCTTCCTCCACCTTTTTATTCTATTCAAAAGATTGGGGGATGCTTGCCCACTTTGGGAGGGTCATTGCTTTATTCAGTCTGGTAATTCCAATGCTAATATCTTCTGGACACATCCTCACAGACATGCCCAGGGATAATGTTGCTATCTGGGCATCCCATGACCCAGTCAAGTTGATACATAAAATTAACCATGACAGAAGTTATATAAATTTTTCAGTGATTCTCACATAGCTAGTAAGTGACTGTCACTGGTTTTAAACCCAATAGTTTGCTCCGGAGTTTGGGCTCTTATAGATGATGCTATACCTAGAGTGAGCACATAATTTATCATTCACACCAAGACACTTCCCTGCCCACCCCCTCCTTTTTTTTTTTTTTTTTTTTTTGAGACAGTCTCTCTCTGTTACCCAGGCTGCAGTGAGGTGACATCATCCTAACTCCTGTCTCTTATACACATCTAGATGTGTATAAGAGACAGAGACAGGGCCTTGCTCTGTTACCCAGGCTGCAGTGAGGTGACATCATCATAGCTCACTGCAGCCTTGATCTTCTGGGCTCAAGTGATCATGCCACCCCAGCCTCCCATGTAGTTGGGACTACAGGTGTGCCATCATACCTGGCTAAATTTTTTTAAGAGATGAGATCTTGCCATATTGTCCAGGCTGGTCTTGAACTCCTGGCTTCAAGCAATTCTCCACCTTGGCCTCCCAAGGAACTGGGATTATAGGCGTGAGCCAACATGTATGCCAACGCTTTTGAAAATGAAAAGGAGCACTAGTAAAAATTAGTCCAGAACAACACCCCAGCTACATGCTTCTCAGATGACAGGCTGATAGAAACATTGAAAGGGTGCAATATTACCATGAAGGGCAGATCAAAGTTTTGTGGGCCCCAAATGTTATGCAATGTTGAGGGCCCTCTTTCAGAAAAAGAACATGAAGTTATGAATACATTCAATTTCAAAGTATTTTTTTTTTTCAAATACAAGAAAAAAGTCACAACAAATTAATGGAAACTTGGAATTCAAGTCCCTTTCTTCTGAGATCTATTTGGGAAACTTACCAGACACTCTTGACTGTAATTTGTCTTCTCTCCCACTTGGAACATTCTAGAACTCCCAGATTTCACAGGGTGGTGAATATCACAGGCCTTGAAGCTTAAGCTTCAGTAGATCTATTTCTGTTCACCTTTTTCAGGTGACTTAGAGAACCTAGTGTTTGGTGCTCATTACTTGGTAATATAAAGCAGCACTTAAAAATACATGTCAAAGGATCACCACAGACATGTCAAAAGGGCCACTTTGTAGTCTCCTGGTCCATATAAGGCATGGTTTAGATCTTCTGGGTCTACAAGAAAAGTTCCTGCCTAGGCAGGTGGTCTGGCAACTTACTGTGAATGGGTTCTAGGTTTCTAGTATGCATCCAGGATGAATATATTATATGAATTACATATTCATATAATATTGAAGTAAATATTACATTACACTCTTTAAAATTAAAGCTATAGTAGGATTTAGGACTATGTCAATGCAATACACTAGGGAGAGGGGGATCTAAGGTTCCTTTACCATCTTCTCAGAAACAATTCTTCATCACGTTTTTTAAAAGATGTTTTACTGGCCAGTGTGTGGTATTGACATGACCTTCTCTCTCTGCCCTAGTGACTTTTGACTCTCTCTCTCTCTCAGGTCAGCTATGACTTCATAATCTGGATTCCAGCCTTAGAATACCTGTTTCTGTAAAGAAAAATCTGTCATTTTTTTATCCTGCAAGGTCTGGTGCTTCTATCTAGGAATCTCATAGTATCATATGCATTAGCAACATTAGATTATCACTAATAAAAGATAAGAAAGCTAAGTGCTGCCTGCAAAGCAATCACTTATGTGTGGTTATGTATAATTTGAATGCTCTCAGAAATAGAAATTAAGTTCTTGATAGTGTTCTATTGTGCAATGCCAACTTCATTCTCCTTCTCCTATTCTCCTCTGCTACAGTCCTTCTTCACCTGTTCTCTCCACACTGTATCTCCCTTTTCCCTTACTCTTCTAAGACAGCAATGCAGTTTTGGTTAGGAGAGGGTTAAATGTCACTTCACGTTTTCTTTGTTTGTTTGTTTGTTTTTACATTTTTATCGATAGTAAAGGGATAATGGCATAATGGCACTGAGGTGCCTGCAAAAAAAAGAGAGAATTAGAAATAGGAACAGAGGACGTCTTCCTTACCGTCCTAGTGAAGATTTCCCAGGGAGTCTGAAATCTGAAGCTAGCACTACTGCCTGTCAGTCCAAGTTGTTCATTATATTCCTGTTTGTCTTGTTTAGATTATACATCCCCTGGGCAAGAGGCCGGGTGGTTTTATTACAGTACCCATGACTCTGTCAACATCATCTAAATTAAAGCAAACACTCTTCTCGAATGGCACCTTTTGATCATGTCTCCCTGTGCCCAGACTGCTTAGGACTGAGAGGTTTGAGTTAGCTATGACACTATTAAAATGAACTGAACCTAAAATGACTGGGATGTTCTTGAGAAAATTCATTTTCTCATCCTGACATGGGCTGCAGAAGACACATTGAAGCTGTAAAACACAGCTTGGAAATGACTAGACTAATTTTAGAACTCGTTTACACAGCTGCTCCACTGGAAAGCAGACTTTCATTGTAATTCTTTCTCTGGGATGGCTTGCCTTTTATTTAATTAAAAATGATTGGCAAGGCAGCCTTTTGATACAACTGGGTCCACAGTAAAACTGCAAGACAAGTGTAGTTGCAGTAGCTCTCTGACATTCTACTTTATTAGATGTCAGTTTATAATTAAAAGTTTGAGTGGCAGAAGTCTGAGTACCCAGAAAAATGATCTCGAGGATCTTAATTATTTCCAGCCATCTTCCTGGCAAATATGTGAGACTGTAAGATCCAATATAGAGGGAGTCATTTAGACCTTTGACATTGCCCAAACATTCCCTTTGAAAAATACAGAAATAGAGAATGCTCTGGGGTTTAAAACCTGGATGAGGAAAATTCATATTTTGAAATGGTATTGAAACCATCTCCTCCTAGGTGAAGGGTTGCAGGTTTGAAGCAATAGATATTAGGAGTAAAATCAAGCAGTCAAATATCCTAGGGAAAGACCTTGGTCTTAGTTATGAAGTTAATTTTTTTAAAAAGTGCTTTTTCCTTCCAGTTACACTTGTTATTTGATGATATTCAGATACTTGTTGTATAAGAATACGTTTTAGAAATACCTACGTTGTATTTTACAAATGTTTTGAGATATTTTTCCATTTGTACAAACTAGTACAATGATTCACTGAACTTCCGGAATCATCAAATGCTCTTTTATTCTTTGACACTGGGTGCCCTGACTTGAATATATTACAATCATCAAATGTTTTTCTTGTAAAGGGTATTTATATTTCTGAAACTTCACACCTTGAAAGGGAGCCAGTTAGAAATTTCTGGGGAGCCAACCAAATGAATTTTTAATCTTATTAGCAAATTGCATACTATAATGGTCACAAAAACTTTGTATTAATAGACTCAAGGCTACTTTTAACTTATTTTGGATTGATACCTTTAGTACTACTACATTTTAGAGATCAAGTAATGTTTAATAAGAATATCAACAAAGTGCCGTTGAATCTATGTCAAGGATATTTTAATGGGTGAAAGTTGAGATTCAGGGACTTTGTTACCTCTTTGTTATCTGGTACTGTTTAATATAAAGATTGATTAATTCATAAGGCAGAAATAATGTAAAGAGAGGTTATGTGTTCTAAATGACAGTAGTCCTGTACCATGGTTTGGCCTCACGTTTCATTTTCTAGGAGGAAATGGTAGCAAGCAAAGAGAAAGCAGCCATTTTCTATTGCTATCACAGTAGCAAATGACTGAGATTTTTGCAAACTGAATTTGAAAGCCAAGTTCAGAAAATATTAAACTGTACTAATTTCCAACAACTACAAATTGGCACATTTTTAGAACTGTCTGGTAAATTCAAATGAGAGAGGTAAATTATGATTTTTAAATGAAGTACATGTGGTGCTTGGAGATGACTTTTTTAAACATGCACATTCCCCACTAATTGGCTCCCAGGAGGTGAATGAGACTTTTTGTTGTTTTTCTTCTAGGTTCAGCTTTAAATAAAGTGAACTAACAAAGTTAGTCACTTACTGGCATTCAGTTAAAGTATTATTTAAAATCCTCCTCCCACTCCCACCACCACAAAAAGAGACTATGTCACATAAGAGATAAACTAGCTTTGGTTTACAAAATATACTGTAAAAATACTATGTATGTTATATTATCTCCTCCTTATGTCTTTTAGAATCATACAGTTAAATAACATATTCTCTTTAAAAAAAATCTGGCATGAACATTGAAAATACTTTAAGTGGAGAGTAAGTCCAAGTGGCACAGTGTTTTGGAAAATAAGCTCTAAGAGTCAGAGGAGGCGACATTATAAAGGCTGAAGAGACTATTTAACACATTGAGGATAAACTCTCAGCTGGCTGTATGAGAACAATGTCCCTCATCAAGTCCTTATCCAAATTCTGTACTGTACTGTACTAGCCAGTTTGGCTAAGTCTGTCTCATCAGGTTAATTAGTGATGCTGGGAAAAATAAAGGACTATTGGAGAAATTATTTATCTTCTACAGTGTGTGTATGAAAGAGCAGATTTGGCTTTAAAATTCTTGACACAAAGTGATACTGCTCTGTACATTCCCCTACTCTTTCTTCTCTATCATTTTATTTTTCTTGATGCACAGTATGTGTTTTTGTTTCCTTCACCTCCATAAAAATAAACCTCAAGTCCAACTGGGATGAATTAAGTCTTTTTTTCTTTTTCTAATTTTAATAAGCACACATTTTAGTGTACCCGCTTAATGGGATTGGGCTGCGTATTGATAAAAATCACTGTAGTAACATTGGTCTGTTAATTAACAAATTCAACACACATTTATTCAACACACTATATGCTGTGGACTTTTCAACGTTCTGGAAATCAGAGTGAATAAAGTACAGTTTCTGCCTCTTGTGGCTACAATGAAGCAGGGCAAGACCTGCAAATAGATAACAACCATGCAATGGAGAAGTGCTACAATGATAGCCAATACAGGAACTTACTATGCTCAAGAAACTACTGTAGGCACTGAACATGTCCTAATGTGAATGTAGTCCCCTGGAAACCTCTGTAAGGTGTATACTACTATTAACCCATTTTACAACTGAAGAAACTGAAACAAAAGTGGTTGAGCAACTTTGCCAATGTTATACAACTAGCAAGTAGTTACTTAGGCAGCCTGGCCCATGAATTACCTAATTTCTGCTCAGTAGGATAATGCCTCCATTTTGAACCTCATAATCTACTGTGCCTCAAATCTTTCCCTACTCCCCACCCTGATACATGCAACCGATCCTTGCTCTTCAAGGTGCATAGGAGGCATCGATGTTCCTATACTTCACAGCTTTTCTTGATGGGCCTCCCTTTTGGCCAGCTCCATGCCTTTTTCTTTCCCCTGATTTTGTACTGTCTGAACTGATTTGGTAGATTAAAACCTAATAAAAAGTAAGCAAAATAAGTATGGGAAATCTACCTTCTTACCCCTTTACTATTACAGAAAGAAAAACAATGCATGCCCATAATAAAATACCACTCTGAGTCATAGGCTTTCAAATGATATTGGGGTACATGGTTTTGGAGAACTTTGAAATCTGAGACAAGGGCTGAAGTTATTTATCTTTCTAACATTCCCAAGATGTGTAAACCATTTCTAATGTAAATTAGAAAACCTATAGGCTTCAACAGTGTGCTAGATTTAACATCATCCTTCATTATGGAAAAAGTATTTCCCATTGTTTAGTTTTGTCTGACTAATGCTGTATATTTTCTGAAACTAAATCCATATCTTATATCTGTACACATATAGCTATACTTTTTGAGGATTGATCAACCTCGCTACACACAGGGAACAATAACAGATTTTGGTGCTTCAGGGTAGAAGAGGAATCTAAGAAGGAATCATAGTTTATACACATAGCTTAGCATCGTGGATTATGTGGGATATTGAGGGAATTCCTTATTCTCTGAAGAAATGGTCTGATGAGATACCACTAGAAAAATACACTAACCTCCAGGACAAGTGCTCAGGAGGATCCCCTTTGCTACAATCCTTTCAAACAGGGGTCCAATAGAATTATGGATATACATCAAATTCTAAAATACATATTGCCTGACTTTAATGATGCATTGCTGTCTCAATAATAAACTCATTTGTCTAATTATTCTCAGATGGTTTCATAAAACAAAACACCATAACACATTGACAACCTTCCTACTGTACTCCCTATCCCACCTCATCCATGTTTTTGTTTTCTTTATTTTTCAGGGAAGTATGTATAAGTATTTGAGTATATTTCCTCCTTTACCACTATACGTTAACTTTCACCACGTTTTAGTGTTAATATTAATGAAAATAATATTTTCACTTTAATCATTAAAGACCAGTGGAACTTCATTGGTATATGACTGAGGTATAAAAAATTATAATTAATGGTGGTGTTGTTTGAAGTCATCTTGAATCTAATAAATACTTATTATCATTAGCCGGGCACAGTGGCTCATGCCTGTAATCCCAGCACTTTGGAAGGCTGAGGTGGGTGGATCATCTGAAATCAGGAGTTCAAGACCAGCCTGACCAACGTGGTGAAACCCCGTCTCTACTAAAAATACAAAATTAACTGGGCATGGTAACACTTGCCTGTAATCTCAGCTACTTGGGAGGCTGAGGCAGAAATGCTTGAACCTGGGAGGCAGAGGTTGCAGTGAGCCAAGATCACACCATTGCACTCTAGCCTGGGCAACAAGAGTGAAACTTTGTCTCAAAAAAAAAATAAAATAAAATAAAAAATAAATATATATATATATATACACACACACATCTATATATATATATATCTCACTAGTATTATAAGGCACAAGTGGCATAGTGGAAAAAGCATGGGCTTTAGAGTCAGGAAGACTGACATCCAATTGTAGATCTACTTCCTACCTGCATGATCTTGGACAATTTATAAACTTCTCTGAGCTTCATTCCCTCATTTTTATAATGGAGATGACATCTACCTTGGGAAACTTTTACTTTGTTTTGTTTTTGAGAATTGTAAGTATATGAAATTTCTAACGTAAGATCTAGAATGTAATAAGTGGTAGCTATTATTATTTTTTTAAATCTGAATTAAAAATTTTTTAAGTTTATTTTTTATTTTTGTGGGTGCATAGTAGGTGTATATACTTAGAAGGTAATATAGTGTATATATAGTGTATATGTGTATACATAGTGTAGTATATATGTAGCACACAATGAGTATTGGATTTTTTTGAGTATTGTTTAAAATTTACTTTGATTATTGAACATATATCTCCTTATAGAGTCTTATGAAGATAGGAATCATGTTCCCAACCAATTTAGAAATCTCACTTTCAGAACTACCTCTTCAAAAACAAAAATGTGGTTGGCCTGGGATCCACTCTCTCCAAGATCTTGCTTATCATATGAATTTTCTATTATCTTTGTTATCCTTGTGGGCCTTCTAGAAAATGCAAAAAGAGATGCAGGTAATTCCAGGACTCTAGACAATTCTTAACAATTGTCTCTAGATGCACTATTTGGGTTGGGCTAGGCTTATCACTTGATAGAAACATAGGTGCCTAGAGAAACCAAGAGTATGGGTGCAGTGGTGCATGCATGTAGTCCCAACTACTCAGCAGGCTGAGGTGGGAGGATCTCTTGAGCCCCAGGAATTGAAGGCTGCAGTGAGCTAGGATTGCACTGCTGCACTCTAGCCTGGTGATATGGTTTGACTGCGTCCCTACCAGAATCTCAACTTGAATTGTATCTCCCAGAATTCCCATGTGTTGTGGGAGGGATGCAGGGAGAGGTAATTGAATCATGGGGGTCAGTCTTTTCCATGCTGTTCTTGTGATAGTGAATAAGTCTCACAAGATCTGATGGGTTTATTAGGGGTTTCCGCTTTTGCTTCTTCATTTTCTCTTGCTGCTGCCGTGTAAGAAGTGCTTTTTGCCTCCCACCATGATCTGGAGGCCTCCCCAGCCATGTGGAACTGTAAGTCCACTTAAACCTCTTTTTGTTCCCAGTTTTGCGTATGTGTGAAAATGAACAGTATAGTAAGTTGGTACCAGTAGAGTGGGTGTTGCTGAAAAAATACCCAAAAATGGGGAAGAGACTTTGGAACTGGGTTACAGGCAGAGGTTGAAACAGTTTGGAGGGTTCAGAAGACAAGAAGATGTGAGTAGGTTTGGAATTTCCCAGAGGCTTGTTGAATGGTTTTGACAGAAATGCTGATAATGATATGAACAATAAGGTCCAGGCTGAGGTGGCCTCAGATGGAGATGAAGAACTTGTTGGGAACTGCAGCAAAGGTGACTCTTGTTATGTTTTTGCAAAGAGACTGGTGGCATTTTGCTCCGCCCTAGAGACTTGTGAAACTTTGAACTTGGGAGAGATGACTTAGGGTGTCTGGCGGAAGAAATTTCTAAGCAGCAAAGCATTCAAAAAATGACTTGGGTGCTGTTAAAAGCATTCCATTTTAAAAGGGAAATAGAGCGTAAACATTCAAGAAATTTGCAGCCTGATGATGCAGTAGAAAAGAAAAACCCATGTTCTGAGGAGAAATTTAAGCCAGCTGCAGAAATTTGCATAAGTAGCAAGTTGCCTAATGTTAATCCCCAAGACCAAGGGGAAAATGTCTCCAGGCCATGTCAGAGACCTCATGGCAGGCCCTCCCATCTCACGCCTGGAGGCCCAGGAGGAAAAAGTGGTTTCATAGGCTGGGCCCAGGGTCCTGTCCTGTGTGCAGCCTAGAGACTGTGTGCCTTGTGTCCCAGCTGCTCCAGCCATGGCTGACAGGGGCCAATGTAGAGCTCAGTCGGTGGCTTCAGAGGGTGGAAGCCCCAAGCCTTGGCAGCTTCCATATGGCATTGAGTCTGTGGGTGCACAGAAGTTAAGAATTGAGGCTTGGGAACCTCCACCTAGCTTTCAGAAGATGTATGGAAATGCCTGCATGCCCAGGCAAAAGTTTGCTGCAGGGGTGGGGCCCTCATGGAGAGCCTCTGCTAGGGCAGTGCAGAAGGGAAATATGGGGTTGGAGCCCCCACACAGAGTCCCTACTGGGGCACTGCCTAGTGGAGCTGTGAGAAGGTCCTCCAGACCCCATAATGGTAGATCCACCAACAGCTTGTACTATGCACCTGGAAAAGCCACAGACACTCAATGCCAGCCCATGAAAACAGTCAGGAGGGAGGCCATACCCTGCAAAGCCACAAGGGCAGAGCTTCCCAAGACCATGAGAACTTACCTCTTGCATCGGCATGACCTGGATGTGAGACCTGGAGTCAAAGGAGATCATTTTGGAGCTTTAAAATTTGAGTACCCCGCTGGATTTCAGACTTGGATGGGCCCTGTAACCCTTTTGTTTTGGCCAATTTCTCCCATTTGGAATGGCTGTATTTACCCCATACCTGTACCCCCATTGTATCTAGCTTGCTTTCTCTTTTACAGGTTCATAGGCAGAAGGGAGTTGCCTCAGATGAGACTTTGGACTATGGACCTTTAGGTTAATGATGAAATGCGTTAAGACCTTGGGGAACTGTTGGGAAGGCATGATTGGTTTTGAAATGTGAAGACATGAGATTTGGAGGAGTCAGGGGCAGAATGATATGGTTTGACTGTGTCGCCACCCAAATCTTGACTTGAATTGTATCTCCCAGAATTCCCATATGTTGTAGGAGGGTCCCAGGGAGAGGTAATTGAATCATAGGGGCCAGTTTTCCCCGTGCTATTCTTGTGATAGTGAGTAAGTCTCATGAGATCTGATGGGTTTATTAGGGATTTCTGCTTTTGGTTCTTCTCATTTTTCTCTTGCTGCCACCATGTAAGAAACGCCTTTCACCTCCTGCCGTGATTCTGAGGCCTCCCCAGCCATGTGGAACTGTAAGTCCAATTAAACCACTTTTTATTCCCAGTTTCAAGTATGTCTTTATCAGCAGCGAGAAAATGAACTAATACACTTGGGCGACATAGTGAGACTCCATCTCTAAAAAAATTCAACCAACTAACCAAACAAAACAACCAAGAAGAGGAAAAAAACAATATGGCTCTTCTGACTCAGTTTTGGCTTTAAGTTCAGGATTCTTTTTAGGTTCAGAAACATCCATATATAAAAGAAGCAAGGATCCCTTTATTTGTTCAGTATACATTAATGAGACATACATGTTGTTTTTCCTGTCTTTGGGCAATGTACTGTTTATCTTGGAAAACAAGACATTTACACATTAATTCAATAATAAAACAAATTCCAGGAGTTACATTAACAACTAAATAGAATAGATTATGTGTCAAAAAATTGTTCTAACATTGGAGGCCAAATTTTTTAGTATTGGCTTATAGAATGTTAGAGTGAGAAGGAACTCTAGGAATAATTTTATTCACCGTTTCTCAACTTGAAGTCAGTTGATACTGCTTTTTCAAGATGTTTCTTATATTTACGTCATTAACACCTATATATTATTTAGCTAATATTTTTCTTCTTTTTATTTAAATAAACCACATTATACCATGAATGAAAAGAAACCAGTCTTATATGCTATAAATATAAAATCAAATACAGTAAAGATAAAACCGTGGTTAAATTCTAGCTAGAGACTTTGCCTTTGGAAGGCCCTAAACTTGAAGTCTGCCCTCTCTTCATTAATAAAGGAGATTTGCTGCTATTAGGGATGTGTAAAAGCTATACCAGCACCAAACTGAGACTTTCTTTTTGACTTTCATAGAAAAGTTAAAAACATTGAAAAGAAAATGATTTTCTTACTTTGAAATTCAGTCGTATTTAATACTTTTTGCCAACTTATCTACTAATTCTGCTAATATAGTTCTCATACTTTGGGACACATTAATTTAGTTTAGTCTCTTTAGTTTTCAAAGTAGAAAATCTAGATTCACAGAGATCAATATTGGACAAGATGGCACTAAAAGCTGGGTCTCCTGATCCCAAATCTCTTCCTTGTGCCCTCTCTCTGTAATTAAAAACACACAAAAGTAGGATGCTTTTTAGACATAACCTGTCAATTTAGAATGCAGCATATCTGAACTCTCTTGTAGCCAGTTATGGATGATGCCCTTGATAATAGAGTGATCTCTGCTTTCCTGTCTTTTGTTTAAGTGGATTTACTATTCCTTTTACATATCTGCTTGCTCATTTGTATGTCTTGTTTGTAGTTAAACATAATATATGAATTTGAATTTGAATTTTGGAGGTTCTTGAAATTAAGAGACTGAATTAAACTTAACTTCAGCAAATCAATGATAACCATAAGTACCATTCCCCGCCTCTCCCCCTGACACTGCATGTGATGAAGTGATGAACAGCTGGAGTTTTGCTATTACCCTGGGAACAGCTTATTTTGACCTTGTCACAGTCTACCTGCTTGCAATTCCTAGTACAGAACCTCTTCTCATCAGAGAACCTGAAGCAACTATTATTTTATGCTGTTTAAAATTAAAGCCACAGTAAGGTTTAGGACTATACCAAAACAATACACTAGGGAGAGGGAGATCTAAGGTATCTTATAATTTTTCTCAGAGACTATTCATCACATTTAAAAAAAGATGTTTTACACTTTACCTATTGTGAATGAAAAAGAGCCACACAGTAGCCCAAAGAGGGCAGGTTTAAAATTACACACATGCTTTTGGGTTTTAGTTCAGTTCCCCACCGCCGCCCCGCCCTTGGAAATAACCATATTGTCCTATTTGGGTCTTCTTGTTATTTTTTTTTATTACTCTTGTTTTTGGTTCACTTGTTTTATTGATGTTACAAACTATTTTTTTCTAATTGTACAGTTTTATTTCCTTTTTTTGTAAGTGAATTTGTGATTAATGTCAAATAAATAGTGGTCTGAAGGCTTTAAAATGTTTGGTCTTTGCCTTCATTTTTTGTTATTTTATTTTATTGTATTGTATTTTTTGAAACTGAGTCTCACTCTGTTGCCCAGGCTTGAGTGCAGTGGTGCAGTCTTGGCTCACTGCAACCTCCTTCACCTCCTGGGTTCAAGTGATTCTCCTGCCTCAGCCTCCCTAGTAGCTGGAATTACAGGCACGCACCACCATGCCTGGCAAATTTTTGTATTTTTAGTAGAGACAGAGTTTCACCATGTGGGCCAGGCTGGTCTTGAACTCCTGACCTCAGTTGATCCAACTGCCTCGGCCTCTCAAAGTGTCGGGATTACAGGCATGAGCCACAGCACCTGGTCTGTATTCATTTTCTGTTGCCACAAAAGTTAGTGTTACCACAACTTAGTGTCTTAGAACAATACAAATTTATTATGATCTGTTTCTGGAGGTCATACATCCAACACAGGTCTCATTGGCTGAAATCAAGGTGTCCTTAGGGCTGCATTCCTTTCTAGAGGTTCTAGGGGAGAATCTGTTTTCAGCGTCCAGAGGCCTCCTGCATTCTGTTGCTGGTGGCCCTTCACCCCCATCTTCAAAACCAGCAATGGCTGGTCGAGTCTTCCTTACCTTAGCACTATGACACAAATTCTTCCTCCCTCTTCCACTTTTAGGAGCCCTTGTAATTACATTGAACTCACCTATATTTTCCAGAAAAACTTCTTGTCTTGAAGTAAGTCAGTTAACACACTTAATTCTATCTACAACCTTATTTCTCCTTTGCCATTTAATGCAAGATATTCAGTTTCCAGAGATTAGGATGTGGACATCTTTAGGGGGGTCATTATTGTGCCTACTTCATTCTTTTCTTCAAAGCGAACTCTTTAGTAGGTGGAGTTTATGAGGCCTGGTTGTGATGTGCTTTTCAAACCACTGGTCTTTCCTGCTCTCCTCCAGTCTATTTCTACCCCATCCCTATATTTCCTTCTACCCAAAGCTTTTCAGCATGTAATTATGGACACAAGTCAACCTCAACACTTCCAACAGAGGCCTGAGAGCCTCAGTTATCGAGATAAGATTATATCCTACCTTGGCCTCACCTAATTTTAATTTGGGATGGCCTAATCTAAAATGATTCACAGATTATGAATCATTCATTGCACTGACAGATACTACAGGTTACCACCTACTATGTGCAAAAGTGCTTTTCAAAGAAGTTAAAATGTATATTTTATATGGTTTCTGTTCTCAGTGTTAGGAAGGCAAGATGAAGAAATTAAAGCAACATAAGAATAATGTATTAATACAGATTGACAAGACAAGAAATGTCACAGGCAGCACATGATCAATGATTAATTGGCAAATCAGTGCAACAGGACATAAGAGTAATGAGTTCTGAGAGAGAACTCTTTGTGTTGTGTATACCCCTTGCCCCTGTATTATCTATTACTACTTATTAACTCCATCAAGCATGGCTCCAAATCTATGGCAGTTCTCCATATCATCCTTAACCTGTCCTTGTAAAATGAAAAATCTGATATCAGATGTAAATAAGGCTTAGAAGCTCATGGCCAGATTTGGAGAAATTATGATATCAGTGTTAACAGGACCATTTGCAGGAGGTGGTCAGCATAAAGTACTCACAATGAGTCAGCAAACAGTTCTTAACATGAAATGATACTGACTCAACTTTTATTATTTTTTCCAAGTTGATAGACACTTTCCTAACATTTTGCTATATGTTATTCAAATATTTTCATGACTTTTATTGGTTTTGGGAGGGAGTTTCAAGTTATCTGCATTACTCAATTTAAAATCAATAGTGGATTTAATCAGCATAATGTTTTCTAATCATTAATGAGTATTAAATAAAACCCAGTCTAATAGCATTTTAAGCAACATTTTCTGTCAAAGAAGTATCTGAACCATTTTCTTTCTCCCGAAACCTTGATTTAATTATGATACTGGTATTATTATTGTACATGTTCATATGGGATGGGCTCATTTGACTATAGTTATATAACTTAAGTCCCATCCTAAGAAATTTACAACTGTAGAAGGCTATTTTTAAAAAGGCTTTTTTTGACTTGTTAGTTTAAGAGGAAAGGATAGAATTTTTAAGCCATATACTTTGTTCATTAGAGACTATTTACATACCGACCTGTTCTCTAGTAATCATGTTCTTCTTAGATGTGTATTGCTTTTGGAAGTTTTAATTAAACTGTTTTTGATATCTACAAAGACTTTCCATAGAGTAATTCAGTTCCATTGTCTGACTCTAATTTCTTGCCTCCCTGACACTGATATTTTCTTTCCATTATTTATAATTGAATTTTGTAACAACTATGATGCCTCAATTTTATTTTTGCATATGTAATCTCCATATGAGTCTCATAACAATCTTGCTAATGTAAGAAGCTGAGATGAGGAAATTCAGAGAGCAACTGGTTATTGAGTTGCAGCAGACCTTGTGAACCTATGGAGGCAGGTGAAGCAGGGGCTGTGATATGATTTTCTGTCTCTGCACGCTTCCCCTCTCATCACACTGTCTCCTGTTTGAGTCTGCATAAATACCTTCATTTCATCGTCTCTCTTTCACCATGACTCCCATTTTGGTAACATTAAACTTCTTGACCAATGGAATTGTTTTGACTGGCAGCAAATAATTAGGGATTCTCTATTTCTGGTCTCATTTTGTCACTGTTACTAGTGCTAATTATCATTAACATAGAGGCCACTTTATAGGCAGTTTTGTTGTGATGCACATGTGTGTTGCAAAGCAAGAAAACACAGGGCTAGCAGGAAGAGGGCAGGCCTGGTAAAGACTGGCTAGCTGCTTACCAAATCCCTTTTTCTCATCTTTCGGCTGGACTGCATTTCCCAGGCTCCATTATGGCAGGGGGTGGCCACGTGACTAAATTATGGACAACAGTGTGAGCAGAAGTGATGTGCCCCACAATCCACCAGTCTGGCCCTATTACAAACCTCCTATATGTGATCCTCCATAATCTCTCCCTATCAGACACAAGAGATTGACCATGTGAGCCTGGGAGACACATGTTGAAGATGGCACACATAATATAGAAGGAGCCTGGGTCCTTGAATCACTGCTTGGAGGAGAGTCCCGTGGTGCCCTGGGGCACTGGCATAATAATTCACCTCAACAAGACATGTACTTCTTTTAAGTTTGAGTCATTGTTAATTCTGTTACAGCAGCTAAGTTTAACTTAATTGATACACTTGGGTCTGCCAAAGATATTTCTGCAGGCCTCAGTTTCTTCTTTCAAAAAATGAAGGAATTTGCCACATGGGCCTTCTTGCTGTTCCCCAAACACACTAGACAGTCAGGACTTCTGCACTTGCTGTTGCCTCTGCCTGAAAAATCCTTCCTCAGAAACTCACATGGGCTGCACCCCCAACTCTCAGTCTTCAGCCTGAATGTGACCTTATCAGTGAGACCTCCTGTGGCCACCCTTAGGTATAATAACATTTCTCCCTTCCTCATCATTCCCTCTTCCTCTTAGCTTGCTCCAGTTTTAAAAATATATATATAACACAATCACCAAACAACTGACCTATGTGTGTATTTGGCACTTCGTTAAATATTTGTTGAACAATTGCATGAGTGAAGCGCTCTCCAAGGTGACAAGCAGCTGTAAAGGATTATGTTTCCTAATTTCAAGACATTGTAATCTAAGGAGAAATATAAAATGGTTACGAAAGACAAATCTTCAATACACAGAAGACATATGAGCTTTGCTAACATATTTCTAAATATATAAGGAAAAGAGATTCTAATAATTACTGGCCACTTACCAAGTGTTATACATTAAATTTTTCAAAATGTTACTTCATTTGATGACTCTACAAACTCAATATTATTGTACCCATTTTATAGATAAGGAAAGAGATTTCCAGGGCTGGAATGGAAACTTCTTGAGAGCAGGATCACATCTATCTTTTTTACTATTGTATCGCTGGCATCTAGCAAAGTTCTGACAAGGTAGCAAGAAATAAAGAATATTAAGAATAAAAAGTAAAGAATGGGTTAAATAGCTTGTCCATGGTAAGACAGTTGGCATTAGAATATACATTTGCCTGAATCTAAAGTCTGTGCTTTTTTTTTTTTTTTTTTTTAAACTATCAGAGAATGGCAAATATGCAGCGCTGTGATCCCCTTTCTGATTCTGGGCTGTTGCTTTTCTCTGTTCTTCCTGGTGAAAGGCTGTCCCCTTAATGGACATTATGTCTGGGATGTTTCTATTCTTCAGGCCTCAGTCCAGCCATGACCTCAGTGGAATGGCTTTCCCTGACCCCTTGGTTGGAAGATTGGAAGTGGCTTTCTCCAGTTATTCTCTGTGCATCACCTGTTTATTGCGTACGTCACCTTCATAACACCTACCACTGCAAAAAATTATCTTGTTTGCTTTTCAGTTGTCCCTCTATCTACTACAATGTAGACTCTGCAAAGATAGTGACTTTTTCTGCCTCTACTCTGTGTACACTGTGTGACACATTGTTGATCAATAGGTGTGTGTTGAATATATCAGTGAATCGGTGAATAATTTGATTGATGTTGGCATTTACTCTTCCAGTGCTCATGACAGGCATTACTGATCAATCATTACACTCTCTACTACTAAATCCAAACTCATACTCTGAAAAATTTGTAATATTGTTCTCTAGGCACTTGGAATTTGATGTCTGACCCACTGATCTATAACATCAACATCACCTGAGAGCTTATTGGAAATGCTCGTTCTCAGGCCCACCCAGACCTACGGTATTGGAATATGTATTTTAACAGGATCCCAGATGATTCCTGTGCACATCAAAAGTGTGTGCAACATGACTCTAGGAATACATAATACTAGTCAGTGGGTTTGGAAATAAGAGGAATCCCCTTTACCATCTCTGTGTTCTCCTCCATTTTGCTTGTACAAAGATAGAACCCCAGCCTTAGCATTATTGTGTATTATCTGGAGTGATTAGGTCTTAGTGGGGTTAATGTAGAAATACTTTTATTTTATTTTAGTTTATTTTTTTGAGACGGAGTCTTGCTCTGTTGCCCAGGCTGGAGTGCAGTGGCACAATCTCGGCTTACAGCAAGGTCTGTCTCCTGGGTTCACGCCATTCTCCTGCCTCAGCCTCCCGAGTAGCTGGGACTACAGGTGCCCGCCACCATGCCTGGCTAATTTTTTTGTACTTTTAGAAGAGACAGGATTTCACCATGTTAGCCAGGATGGTCTTGATCTCCTGACCTCGTGATCCGCCCGCCTTGGACTACCAAAGTGCTGGGATTACAGGCGTGAGCCACCATGACCGGCCAGAAATACTTTATAGAGAAGTGTTTAAAAAAATTGGTTTCCCTAGTTTGAGAGCTGCTAACTATGGAAATAGATGAACATTTTTTGTTTGAAGTTGAAAGAATCCCTCGTGCAAAGAATGGATGTAGGAGGAAGGAAAAGAAAAGTAGGTGCAGAGGAAATGCTAGGTTAATGCAAAAGTAATTGCCATTACTTTTTATGGCAAAGACCACGAGGTTGGTGCAAAAGTAATTGTGGTCTTTGCCATTAAAAATAATGACAATTACTTTTGCACGAGCCTAATAGGGTTAGGATCAAGGGTGCATATATAAAGAGCAAGGCTAGATAAGGTCTAGATGGAAAATGATATTAGCAGTTAAAAGCAAAAAACAAAACTTGCTTCTCAAATTAAACTGGGGCAAATAAATTTGATATGAAGAAAGTTAGATGCTCTTAGTGAAAATAGTTTTGCTACATGGAAAAGACACAGATTATAATCTGAGGGTGGCAAAAATCAAGGTTTTAACAAAAAAGTTAATGGATAAATAGAACCATGGATATAGATTATTTGCTCTTCTAGTTTTACCATTAAGAGAATCACAGCAGGGAAAGAGTTCCCCTGGAAGGGTGTTGAGTTCAGTAAGTACCTCCTTAGACCCAGGCAACCAGGGTCCCTGCCCTGCTCTGACTCTGTATCTTAGAGGGCCTGGCTTGTGGCTTTCTCTGGTCAGTGCCCTTCCTTATGGTATGAAGGATTCAAGGAACCAAGAGGACATACCCACTTGGAGTATTTGGCCCCCTTTTTAGTACATGGTCCCATAACTCAGACTCCAGAAGTCCCTATGTAAGTGACTCTCGGGTTGTTTCCAAGATCTGTGAAGACCTCTCTCCTATGGCCTGGATCCAAAATCCTGAGGGTGTGAGTACATAACTAGTGTCCACATATTTGGCCCACAGGGTGTGCAGTGAAGGTGTTTGTGGGCATTGGATGGTGGTGTGAAGAGTGGTAGACTTGTCTTCTGGATTGTCCACGCACATGCCTGTGAGGCTGCAGTTTTTGCAGGATGGAGGTGGGGATATGAAGAGAACGGCGCTAGGCTAACAGGGAGTGGTGGGAGGCTCCATGATTGCCCTAAGGCTAATATTGGACTCAGTGATGTTGTCAGTCCATTCTATACTCCATGAATCTTTTTCCCCCTTAGGGGGAAGATATTTTCATAACTTATGAATGTCATTAATTTTGCTTGGATCTTCAATTAAAGAAGTTGAATGATACACAGCTGAATGCAGTATATTTACTGATTCTTCAAACATTCAGAAGGCACCACTATGGTATTAATAAATATTTGCACTCTCACTGCAGATGTGGGACAAATCAGAGTGCTATAGGGGAAGATATGAATTTGACTCAGTCCTTATTTTTAATTCACTTCCATTTTTAGAAAATGTCTTTTATCATGAGAGCCATTCATAATGTACTAAAATTAACCACCATGTGATTGTAGCATTTACAGTAACATCATGCTTGTGCCTGGCATCTGTGTTTGTCTCCTTGTTAATTCCTCAACCTTTCCATTTATTTTTCATGTTTACAAAGGTTAATTGACATCGACTACTGTTTATATGAGGAATTCCTTGGTGAGTCTTAGTGGTGGCCGCTTTGTAAGGTTTCAGTTCAGTTGAGCAGAGAACTTTGATAGTCAATCTACAAGGCTCTCTGTAAGCCTAGCACTTAATTGAAGTGCACTACCCCTGACTGGGCTGCATTGTCAGGCATGGGGGATGTTTGATGTTTTTGCTTTCTTTTTCATGTGGCTTAATCCTCCATACACAGAGTCCCTCTTGGGGTTCTTATAGGCACTTTCCTTTTTGCTAGGTCATTGTGCTGATAAAACAGTAGTGATTTATTGGTGATGCTCTGACGCCTTGGGCTGAGGTTGGGCAGTATGGATACAATACATCTGTATACTGCTTTTCACTTGGTATGTAAATTGGCACACATAATGTGGTTTTTACACAACAACACTGTAAAGTAGGCAGAGCACTACTTCCTCCAACACTGGTCCCTCTGTAGCAATGGGAGACTTAAGGCTCTGGTCACAGTGGCAGGTGATGGAAAAACAGCTGAATCCTTCTGACCAGTGCTTATCCCCTACACCAGTGGCACATGGACCCATTTCCCTTGTCATGAAGGTCAATTGTGCCTGCTGTGGAGGCCCCCAGTGCTCTGTACAATTTGAGAATCAGTGACCCACATATGTTACTTTTTGATTCTGAGTTGGTAATTGGCTCCTAGTAACTCACTTCCCATACCTTGGGTTTCTGTGGGTGGTGTTTGCACATTGCTCTCATTTATGTCCACTGGCTTGCCTTTTGAGGCTTAAATATAAAAGTATAGCCATATGTATAGGATGATACATATGTATGTGTATGTACTATATTTTCTTGTGATTTTGTATCTGTTACCACCAGCTAAAATTGATGTAAAAAGATAGGCTGGTAACAGTTTAGCCTACTTGTTCATGGTTTTCTGGGGGGAAGGGGAATCAGATAATTTTCCCTTAGATAAATAAGTGTTTAGGGTTGAGATATCTGTCTAACATGGCGCTATCACCCTCTCATAAAATCACCTTTTTATCCCCTGTCCTTTGGATCCAGAGAATTAACATCCATAATGTCAGGGAAATAGGATTCACTACCCCCATCTAGCTTCCTGTTCCAAGTCCACGGCCAGCACCTTGGCTGAGGCTTCTCAGCAGATCCATGGTGGTCTGCCCCTCAGCCATCTGTGCCTGGGAAACATCTGTAATTGGCGGCCCCAAGGCAGTGCCAAAGCCTCTTGGGATGGGTGGACACCAGAAACATCCAAGTTTCCAACCCTTCTGCCTGACATGGCCTGCCAGTTTCTAACAGAATTCCCTCTAATACTTCTGCTCACAGTATCAAGGGACTCCCAGATGAGCCTGAAATGGACAAGAGCGTACCTCTGCCCATGCTGACATGAGTGTAGGCTTTTCAGGTTAATGGAAGAAACTGGGTGCCTTTGGGGTTTACTTCGTATTGCCCCTGACTGGTTCGATGAACAGGGATTATCAACAATTTGCCAAGCAGCAAGTATGAGTTTACAAAAAACAAAACCCATAGGTGGAACAATCTTGCCAAACTGCCAGCTATGATATTCTGGGTTTCATTTAATTTTAAATCTATTTACCCCCAGGTGCAAGTGGCATGGAATTACAGTATCCCCTGTGGTCCCTCCCTGGATGTAGGTGTGTGGTAGACATCTGCTGACCAGCACTTGCAGAAGCTGAATTCTTATCTAACGCTGTTTGCTGGGGATCTTGTAGCCGAAGCCTTTTAAATCAAAGGGAATCATCAGAGAGAACAAAAAGGGATCCCCTATTCTTAAGAGAAAGGCCCTGATGGTGTTCCATTAACTGTCTGCCTTAAACGTCTGAATGCTTTAAATAACTAGAGTGCATTTGTCTCCCTGTCTCTGTCCTCATTAAGCAGGATAAGTTTAAACACACACACAAGTACACATACACACACATGCACACACGCTTCTGTGGGGATACAGCCCATGTCACTATTTGTTATTCATCACAGTATATGAGATCTCTGTTATGAAATGTCCTGTCTCCAAAAACAGATATTGCTTTTCTTTTAGAAAAATATCCTTGGCTGGATCCATGGAACTTTAATTAAAATCCTTGTTGCTCTTTAAAAAATGTTATTGCATTTCAGACAGCTTGGATGTAAAACAGTGATGCCAGGAACCAGAATGTTTTGCTGGTGGGATAAGGGACTATGAGAACAGATCAAAGGGCTGCCTGGGCTAGCCTGAGAGGTGTCAGGAGACAGTTCCTGGGAGAGACCTGCCACTTAATGTGGGACCATCAGTCCCCCAGATTTAAAGGTAGTTATCTGAAGCAGTCACAAATTTTCTTCCATTTGTGCCCTTGACATTGTCTAGGTTGTTTTCAATAAAAAACTAAGAAGATTATTATTAACTAATTAGTTAATTCATTTATGATTTTTGGTCATTTATGGCACTACTTAACACTGATCTCTTCAATAGGCTGTGAACCACCCGAGGACAGGAGCTACACCTGTTTGTTTGCTGCCATATCTCTGGCACAGGACTCAGAATGTGTTAGTGAAAGTAGGTAGGCAGTAAACATTTTTGGAATGGATGTGGAGGCCCTTGATGTTCTGGATATGAAGGATGAGATATGAAGGAGGCTAAGACACAGTCCTTGCCCTCATAGAGCTCTCAGGCTATTGGGTATATCAAAGGTAATTAGAACTTTTGGTTATTAGGAGTTACTATTTCTTTAGCGACTTATGATGTGCCAAGTACTTCTCAGACTTTTAACTCTCAAAGGAACTTCATAAGATAGGGTTTTTTTTTTCTTTTCCAGAACATGAAACAGTATGAGAGAATTTAAATGGTTTACCCAAAGACACATGTCTACTAAATAGAGAATGCTGTCTTTCAACTTGGACCTATCTGTCTCTAATAATTTTGATGGTGCTATCACCTTTGAACATTTATCTCTTAGTGTTTCAAAGTCAAGATTTTCTGCTTGTTCTTAATGGAGAACTAGAGGAGATTGAAAAACACATTTTTTTTTTTTTTTTTTAAGTAAAGTTACTAAATGGTTTGCATTACATTTATTTGGTCAGATGAGCTTTGTATTCATAAAATGGGAATGGAAATGTCTATCCTCTGCTTGTCCCACCATTGTAGTTTGGAAGTAGAGAACTTGTTTGATTTCATAGGCTCATGGCTGGAAATAATTTGCCTCATGATGTGTCGTGCCTTGAGTCTCACCTGTTTTTAATTTAGATGAGTCTCTGGACTTTAGATGAGACTGGTTCTGAAATGAGTTAAGACTTTGGGGCGTTTGGGATGGGATGAATATATTTTTCACTGTGAGAGGAACATAAATTTGGGGGACTAGGGGTGAAATACTGTGGTTTGAATGTGTCCCCCGAAAAGCATGTGTTGGAAACCTAAACCCCAATGCAACAGCATTGGAAGGTGGGGCCTAACACGAGATGATTAGCCCGTGAAGGCTCTGCCCTCATGAATGGATTAATGCTGTTATCACCAGAGTACGGTCATAAAAGAGTGAGTTCAGTTATTTCTCTCTCACTGTCTCTTGCTCTTCATCCTTCCACCATGTTATGATCAGAAAGAAGACCCTCACCAGGTGTCTGCCGCTTTATCTTGGACTTCTGAGCCTTTGAACCATGAGCTCATAAATGTCTGTTCATTATAAATTATCCAGTCTCAGGTGTTTTGTTATACCAGCACAAAATAGACTAAGACAGTACCTGTGAAGGTGAGACTCTTCCTGAGTGAGTGAAGGTGGTGCTGAGTGCAGGGCAGTCAGGTGGCGTGGGGGAAGCAGAGTAAGCCCCGTGCTCTGAGCTATTCTGAGCTTTTCTTACTTTTACTATGGGTGAGCTTGCAGGATGTAGATCAGTTGGTGCTGACGGTTTGGGCAGGGGGCAGGCAGATCAGCTGTGGAGGGTGCTGTGGCCATATTCTTCTCTTATGTTTCTGAGGAGAGACATGGGGCACTCTGCCACCACCAGAGATTTAGGAATAGAGCTGGTGGTGGGGGGTGCTATTCTTGTGGGCACCGAACCCCCTCCTCAGGTTCTTACACTCATTTGAAGAGGATCTGTTGCAGTTGAGCTGGGCAGTAACCTGGCTTCCGGTAGCATGTGGCCCCTTGCTTGAAGACGACAGGATCTGCCACTCACTAGGAGGTCCTTCGGGTCTGGAGCTGAGGCAGACGCTGAAGCAAAGGATGAAGGGAATTGGCAGATAATGTGCTTTCTCATGCGAATTCCTCAGTGGTCCTCCCATGAAGAAGGGTAGAAGAATGCTGGGACTCTCACTCCTTAGGCAGAAGGGACCAGATTTGACTTACTGCCTGGGTGCCTTTACGTCAGAAATTCTGAGTTCTTGTCTCAGGCGTGCTCTTGCATAGAGCCAGGATGCCACAGAACTAGCTCCCTCTTATATTTTGGCAGAGGATACATAGACTCAAAGCCTGCCCTGCCTTCTCATTCTACAGATTAAAATCAAACAAAACAAAACAGAGGCCCAGAGAGGTTATACGAATGAACCAAAAGATTTGGGGTTTTTTTGCCTTCAGTTTTGGCTTCCAAATCCATTTTCAGCCTTGTGCACTCAGGCTATGGGTGAACTGAGGAAGTCCAGACCTTCCTGCGGTAGAGGGATCCACAAGAGCACAAAAGTGCAGGTCAGCTCCAGCATCTGTGTTGCTTGAGTCTGGAGGTAGTGGCGGATGGGATGCCTTCCTCCTTGAATGACTCCCAGGCTCTGTAACAGCGGTCTTGAATGGCAGCTGCTTTTATGGGTGAGAGGGCGGACTTCATCAGAATCTCCTGGAGAGAGTTTCAAAACACGTGTAAACTCTGCTTGCCTCATGCTACCAAGTGTAATCCACAGTGCAAGAGATGGCAGTGAGCACAAGTTTTGTAAGTAATTCTGATGTGTCCATCCCCTGCTGAGTGCCTTGTGGTACTATTTGACAATGGTAAACCCTTGAGGGAGTTCTCATCTTAAGGGTCATTGTGTTCTCCACGGCATCTGATGTGTAATTCAGTGGATATTTGTTGAACCAACGGATGAAGCAAATGGCAGTGGAGAGATAAGAACAGAATCTGAGCAGACAGGCCTGAGCACTGGAATGTGAGGGGGACTGGCGGTGCCTTGGTCAATACGTGTTAATCGAGTGTGCTTAAAGGTGAGTCTGGCCTTCTGCAGCAGTCTGACCATTGACTCTTTATCAATAAACATAAATACTGTTCTGCCCTTGACCTCGAGAGTTAAAATAATAAATAGCTTAATTGGTCATCATTAACTCCACTTCAAATTTACTATTGCCGAGTGTGGCCTTGAACAAAATGACTCCCATGCTCAGCCCAGGCATTTTATCCCCGAACCTCCCAAAGGAGTGTCCCTGGTAAAACAAATAAAATCAGCCTCCCACCTACTCCCTCCCATCAATAGCACGTTTGCTATTGAGTCCAGGCAAATGGCCATTTGCAAGGTTGGATGAGTAGTTAAGCCACACAGGCACAATGTAGTATGACAACATTCTTTATGGTAATATCGTCCTCCTCATTACATTTGAATATAGATTGCCAGTGTGCAATGCCTTCGACCTCGCTCTCTATTTGTGAGGTTTAGGAGTTCTTCAGACAAGGTGACGTCCACGTGTGCTCCTCAGAAATTATTAGCCTATTTGTAAACCTAAACAAAATCATAGCTATTGTCTCTAAGCACTTAATTTGCCAAATCTCTTTTCTTCCTATCCTTAATTATGTATAAATTTATAGACTTAAGCCACCTGCCTCCTCAATGCTTGTATATAATTGTACCTCTTAGCTGCCACTTAATGGCTCAGGGCTCTTCCTTTATACTGTCTTTGCTTCAAACTGTACATTTAAATATCAGTACTCAGCTCAGCTTCTGAGTATTAAACATTTTTTCTCTACTTCCTTGAAAAGCTGTGAACAAGCCTTTTAGCATTTTATCTGGACCAAACAGTAGTGGTTTTACACGAGAAACGAGAACTCTGGAAGTAAATCTATGTATTTATATGTCTAAAGTGCATTATAAAAAGAAGCAATAAATCTAGTTTTCTACGTAAAAGGAATTAGATTTTCCAGTTTACCTCTGCACTGGGATTAATAAAATGTGCAACAAATAGCTGATGGAATGATCCATTTGAAGTTTGTAAAGGTATCTAGGGAAGCTGGCTGGAGTAGCCTTTCCATTTTTTCAAAAGCAGGATGCCTCTTAATTTTTTGATTCAGTCTTGTTTCTGAATGACTGTTTTAAAATGAGCTGAGAGGCTGTTACCTGCCTATTTCTGCATGGCTGAGCAAATTCACCCGTAAATCCAAGTTTCTCTTCGTTTCCATCACTATACGTCTCCAAATTACAGAGAATTCATTCCTGAGCTGGAGAGGTGCCAGAAGTTTCTCATCTGGCTGTCTGTGGGCTGCCTTTTTCTTTCCCCTCTTTGAGGCTTTCTGATGCCTAGAGTGAGCTCAACTCAAAGGTTTCCAGCCTCACACTCGCCTCACATTCCCCCACAGTCACATTGAGCTCTGTAATTCTGAGGAATACAGTGTGCCAGCATCCGATCCAGTCTCCTTTCACCTGCGGGTGTTCCAGAAACTTCAAAATGCGTCTGGTAATGTATTTGCTTTTCTAAACGTGCCACTTTGATGTGCGTTATATGCAGCTGCTTATTATTTTTTAAAAATCTGTCATCTGAATTAAAATGCATGCAAAAAATGTCAAAAAGAGCTTATAGAACAGTGTGGGCTTAATTGTTGGTCTAGGTGTGTGTGCATGTGTCCTTGTTAATGTAGGCATGTGTGCATAAATATGTATTATTTATGTATTCATGTGTCTGTGCAGACAGATTTCACTAAAGGAATCTCATTGAAAGCAACACTTTATATGAACATCCAGATTTTCTAATCAGATCTGTAAACATCTTAACAACAGCAAGTAGAAGAAAAATAAAATTTTCAAACCCATGCAAATGGTATGTTTTAAACACTTATTTAAAAAGCCCTCCTTTCTTGTGTGTGTGTGTGTGTGCATGTGTATGGGGAGGAGGTGTTGATTTTTGAAAACTGGGAGAGAAGAGTTGTATTGCTGCTGCACGAGAATTTCTACCCCATGTTACCTGCCTTCTTAAAACTCAGTAAGCACTGAGGGGAAAAGATGTGGTTCTGCTTTGGAGTAACCCCAGGGGAACGTTGATCCGCAGTGTTCAGCAGGCATTTTAGGTATTCTAAATACTAGTGCTTGAATAATAAGTAGATGGGGTAGATTTGCTATAGCCAAATCCTGCTATGTTTTCTGTCTTGTAGGAATCACATTCACACTGTACATTTAGGATCTGTATGTGTTTATTGAACTCGAGTGAAGCAGCGTGAGAGTGCAGGCTCATAAATCATATTATTTATTTGCTAGTGTTGGGTGCTAGATTCTAAAATTAAGAGATTACTTAGCAATTAATAATATAGTCAGCATCCCTTGTCTCATTGGGTGAGATTTACATCCTTGGGACTTGCTCTTCTAGTTGTAAAGATGAATGATTTAAGGTTCGTACTTAATTGCTATTTCAAACTCTTTAGCTAGAAAGATACTTGCAACACTATATTTAAAAGACTTATTCTGAAAAATGTGTATGTATATTTCTAACTGGTGGTGAGCTAATTATGACTATAATGTGCTATTTGCTTAAAAGCAACTGATCTTGAGTATTGCTTACTTTTGTAATAGAAACTTGTTTTCTTGCCTTCAGATTATCATAATTCTTTCACTTTGCACTATGCTCTTGCTTTTTGAGATCAATATTAACTAATTGTTGTAAAGATGAGAAAATGAGGCAGCAAGTCAAATAGCATTCACTAAGTAGGTTTTCTTTGAACTAGTAGTTTTCTAAGAAATTAAATAGATTTTCACAAGTAGGTTTTCTAAATGTTCAGTGAGTAGTGATACTTGAAAATGGAAGCATCTTAAATATTAACTTAAGTGGAGCAGATTAGGATAGTATTAATGCCATCTTGTAGTTTCTTAATATATTTAAGATGAGGTAGTAAATAGGTTAATTATTTTATATTGGCTATTATTTTTGCTTCATGATAATGATTATAAAAGCAACAATTGCTTTTGATTTACTTCGCATTGTGGACAATTGTAAACTTTAGTAAAATAGTTTACTAAGTTGTAACAATAAAAATGAATATTATTAAAGTCAGTGTGAAAGCTGCTTTTACTTTTTAGCATCCGAGATCTAATATTTTATCACATATAGAGCTGTGTACTTATAGAGGATTATGTATATTTTTAAAAATTTACATAACTCTAAATGCTGATTTTATCAACCATGTTCAATTTATAATTAAAGTATAATAGTACAGTAAAAATGCATTTCAGTGTGTAGAAATGGCTCCTTGAAACAGCATATTATATTAGGAGCCATTAAAAATCTGTGTAGGCTATTAATGTTATACTCATAGATTGTTCTGTGTGTAACTGATTCCTATTTTAGGTCCTATTCATTTCCAGTGTTATAAATGAACCTACGATTGTGTCCTATTCAGTGTAGGAATCTTGTCTTGAATGTAAATATCTTAATGAAGATTTTAAATTGAATGAATAGGATGGCTGAAGATTTAGCAGTACCTTTTTTCATGTGTATTGCAATATGCATAAATACATATATAAAAATAGTAAGTTATGTAAAAATATTCCTTGCCTTCAATCACATTACAAAATACTCTCACTTTACTTTTGAAGTCAGTTATTTTGTTTGAAGTTTCATAGGTGTAAAAAGAGGTTTTGTTTTTCAAAGCTTATGTAGTACTGTGTGGTAACAGGAAAACACTCTGTGCCATTTTGTAGTGAATATCATATGTACTAAAAAGTGAAAGGAAAGAATGCTGCATTTGCCATCTGTCTCTAAGTATGACCTCCTACTGGCTTTAGACATATTGTAGACCAGGCCTTTATTTTATGAAACAAATTTATATTACCCCCAAATACCTAAAATGATTGTACAACACTTCCCCCATACAATAGTTTCCCCATTATGTGACTGAGAGTGTCCTAACAAACATTTTATTTTTAAGGCTCATATATAGAATGAAGACATACAAATATAATTTGTAGGCTGACCACGCATCCAAAGCTGAAAACATTCTTCCTTTAAGTAAGCATTTATTAAGCATCACATCGCCAGGCTGGCTTCTAGCTTTGGGACAAAAGCAGGTGTCAAGTAGGGAAGCTCCTGTTTAAAGATACCATTCCTACTATTTCATTATTGACTGTTATTTATGGAGGCATGACACCTTCAATACGGTTTGAGAATTGCATTGGCTTTTTTGTTTGTTTGTTTTTTGTACCACTTAGTTTCAAAAGGACAAAATTCTTGGGAGCATTTGCCAATAGAGAAGAACAATCACAGTTAGAGTGGGGAGGGCATGCTGATCAAAAAAAATTCTCTGGGGAAGATGAGTTCTCAACCAAGCAGGGGAGGAGGTTATTAGCAAAAATTGATATAAAGGAGAGGAATAGGAGAATTTGGGGTAGATGGAACAGAACGGAAAAGTAAATCATGGCAGGAGACGAGAAGGCAATGACATTGTGTGGAGAGAGGAGCTATATTAGAAGTAAGAGGAAATAAAATTAAAAAAATTATAGAGTTGGGCTTTACATTTTTCAAAATTAGTATTCACTAACCTTATTATAGTCTGTGGAAAATAATTTGATTAAGTAAACATTTATCCTATTTTGTTGTACCAAACAACCTCTGTAAACAAAATTTCAAAGTCTACATAATAATTTTAATTTCTATTTATTGAGCATTTACTATGGGCCAGCTATAGGCCAGGCACTACACTAAATACTTTAAATGCATTATCTTATATAGTCCTCATTTACTATTAATATCCACATTCTACTGGTGAAGAAACTGAGGTACTGAGAAGTTTATGTAACTTGTCTAAGTTTGTATAAGGTCAGAAATGGAGGAGTGGGATTTGAACCCAGATTCTAGAGCCCAACCTTCTAGCTACACACACAAAAAAAGTCACTTCAGCTTATTTCATCTCTAGTTCCAGGTCCAGACTGGTATAACTAGTTGTTCACTGGCTGTGTCATTTAGGTTCTCTGGAAAGAGATTCTGAGACAGAATTAGTAGTGCAAGTGGTTTATTTGAGAGTAAAGACAAATGGGGAAGGAAGCAAAATTGGGCAGGGAGAGCCTTCTGACCACACAATGCAGATCTCACAAAATCTCACCCAACCCAATGGCAACCTCTGGAGGGAAGAGTGCCCATTAAAGGAGTCTCACAGTGGGCAGAAATGACCAGGCCTAGTACCCCTGCTATGCTCAATCGCTGGCTAGGGGTTCTCTGAAAGAGCATGACTGTGGCTTAAAAGTCAAGGAAGATCCTGAAGGTCCTGTAGCTGGATGTTGTCAGCTAACTGTACTTCTTACAGCTGAATAGCAAGTTCTTTCTTGAAGGGAGAGCTGGGCAGTGTACCTCTGTGGCTGTCAAGGTGATATCTCTACAAAATGTATCATAGGAACTTAGCGGTAAGGCAAGCTAGGTGCCTAGGGTGAAGAATTTAAGGAAGTTCGTATGCTTTGGGTCATTCAGGTGCTGAGTGGGCACCTCAGAGTAAGTGTCTCCTTAAGTTTTGCACCCTCAGGCACCTTGCCTGTCTCACCCTAGTCCCCAGAACCTCACATTCAACACACTTAGAATTGATCTCATCATAGTCCCTCCAAATGTACTCTTACAGTCTTATCTCTCAGGAAAATCCAAGAACTGCTCAGTACATCCTCCTACTAGTCTCTGCTCCCATCCAATTCAGTCTCTCCACTGCCACAGCATCATCTATGTGAAATACAACTCTGATTTATAATTCCAATGCATAATACTCTTCATTGGTTCCCTGTAGCCTAAAGAATGAATTCCAAGGTTCTTTCTATGGCATGTAAAGACCCTGTATGATCTGACTGTATGGACAATCTGGATTCAGGGCTGAAGCAATTTCAGTGCTGTATCTAAGGAACATTAGAATTGTTTATTTTTAAATATTTTAAATATAGAATAGGTATTTTATAGAATAGAATTTTATAGAATAGAATAGAATAGAATTTTTAAATATAGAATATAGAATTCCATATATTTGGAGAATATATGGAAACTAATGGGAGATGTACCTGGAAAAGTAAATTGGAGCTGACCAAAGAACTGTGGTCATGGAGTTTAACTTTTCTTTTGAAGGGATCTGATCAGAGAAGTAACATGATCAAATTAGGCTTGCATGAAGGTGAATGAGGCTGCGATGTGGAGGCTCCACTGAATGGAGAGCAATCGGAGTCAGGGAGACCAGTAAGAAGGCTGTGTTGCTATTCCAGGTGAGAAGAAATGAGGTCTTGAGTTAGGAATGTAAAAAATAAAAAAAGACATGAAAAAATATGAAGGAAAAATAGAATTTTAAGGCTTATTAAAAGAAGATGTGAGGGGAAGATAGTACTCAAATGGGACTTGAACACTTGAATTGAGTGATGGGAGGCTTGTATATGGGAACCAGAAATGGACAGAAGGATCTTGTCGAGGAAAGATGACGAGAGTCTAAGAGGTGTCTGCAGATTAACCATCTCATTTATTTCCCCAAATGAATATTACACAAATTTTTCATTTTTCCTTCATCTCAGGCACTGCTTGTTCAGCTCCTCAAATTTTGCCTGATTTTTAATTTACTGTCATTTAGAGATTTTCACAATAATCCTTTAAACAAAAGATTAAGGCATCAAAGACAAAAGCTATGTTTACAGACACCAACCATTCTAACAACATTTAGGTTCTTTTTTCTAAATTCAGCTGTAAAAACACCTTTTTGGGATCCACACAATTTCTAACAGCCAGTTTGAGTAACTAATTATTATTATATTTTATTTTTTTAAGAAGTTGTATTGGCTTCATATAGACCTGATCCTGCCCAGCAGAGGCTGACAAGACTGGCCCATCTAATTAAAGGTCTTTGTTCCTGGGGTAGATAGAAGAGCCAACACTGTTATCATGAGTTGCAGACATCTTCTCATAGAGGAAATCTGAAACTGCTGCCTCCCACTGCCCAACTAACAAAGGGGCAAAGGTAACTGATTTAACATGAACAGAAAAAAGACTTTGCAAATAAAGATTCACATTATATATGATTGTGACACATAATTAAAAACTCAATTTTCAATAAAACGGAAATAATGGCAAAGACTTGATGCTAAATAAGCTTTAGGTGCAGAAATGAATAGTAAGTTTTATAGGAATTTGCAATGCAATATGAGAAGCTCAAAGCAAATATTTAATTGCCCTGAAAACTGAACAACATAACAGTCACATTTGCATATTCTTCCAGGCTGACTTGTTTTACTGTAGAGTGCAGGAAACCCCTTGTAGTAATATTATGTTAGCATCCATGGTGTACAAAAAAAATTTTTTAAGAGACAATCAAATTAACCTCCAAATCTGACTGAATAACCGCCTACACTGACTTGTGCCTAACAAGCTGCGACAATCAAAAGATAAGCTGGTAACATGTTGTTTGTTTTGTGACAGTGATAACAGAGATCTAATGCCTCATTCGTAACTAGGGCTGCCAGACATAGAAATACAAGATTTGCATACTCTGACCTCCAGAGCATGGAGCTATCGTAAGCCAATGAGTATAAATTCCCTTTTCTGTTTCAGACTTAGATATAGGACAGTATGTTTTCCTGATTTCATTAAAAAAATGAATAAGACACTGAAACATAAAAGGGAGGGGTCTGTGTATGTGGACATTTGTAATTCTGTGCTCTAACTCCAAACTTCAGGGAAGCGATCTATACGGATGATGTTTAATCTTCATGGCAAATCAATGAGGCAGACACTGTTGGTTACTGCCTATCTCACAGATGAGGAAAACTGCTGGAGAGGCTTGATAACCTGTTAAAGGTAACAGAGTGGTCAAGTAGCAGAGTGGATTTGGACCCAGGGCCTGAGCTCTTAGACATTGAGCTGGGCATGGAGGGTGTGAGCAGAAGCAGTGATTGGCTGGTGGGGTTTGCCCACCCAGAAGGCTCTCCTCTGAAGCTCTCCATCCTTGGACTGCTCTTCTTACCTTTCCTGGGCTCTCAAACTTTCCTATATACTGTAAGGAAATACAGTTGTAAATTCAGGAACCAGCACCAAACCTATTTTTTTGATGGACAGATAATGAGTTTCTCACTGAGCTTAAAAATATGTTGCTACCATATTCTAGTGATGTATGTCTCTGCAGTGTGGGAGTCCATCTGCTCATCCTCACCTAACTATATCACTTTTTAAAAATGGGCTTTGTTGATACTTGGAATTGGGAGACTTTAATTCTGCCTTCAATTTTAGTCCACATTGGACAATTTGAGCTCATACTTTATGGGAGACAGCAAATTGCCACTATATGCTACTCTATGACCATGTATATGTAATTAAATATACATGAATATTCCAACTGTATGGCAGTCTGATGAAGGAAGAACTAGATGTGATGGAGCTCCCTGGTAGGCTCTCTTTGTTAGCAAGGATGACCCCATTTATAGCCCCTTGTATGTCTCATTCTGAAGTATTGATTTTCTTATCTGTAAAATGAATATTATGACAACTAGTTCCTGTAAGGAAGCATGTTGTAGTGGAATAAATACAGGCTTTGGAATCAGACATGTCCCGGTACACATCCCTTGCTGTCACTTTGGAAAGCCACTTTAATATCTCTGGAACAGGAATAATACTACTTAGTATTGCTATGAGGATAAGACGGTGCCTGTGTCAGTCCTGGCACAGGGTAGGTATTCAATAAATGTGTTTAGCATATCGTTAGGAGCACAGAGACAGAGTGCATAAGTCATTAAAAGCACCTGACCCTGGACCCAAACTTCTAGGCTCAAATCTGAGCATTATCATTTATCAGCCGAGTTACCTTGGGGAATTGAGTTCCCTGTGCCTTGTTTTTTTTGTCTGTAAAATGGAAATGACTAAAGTACCTTTGTAATAGGGTTGTTGGGAATTACAGGAGACTTAAGGTATATGAAGTACTTAGAACAGTGCCTGGCACACAATAAACACTCCATGAGTGTTAAGCCCCTCTTTTGAGATTTATTTCACTTCAATGTGATTTCTTCTCAGAGCTCAAGGCCTGGAGATTCACAGTACCTCTAGCGGCAAGGATTTCCAGTTTCTTGTTATCTAAGACCTAAAAAAACACTTGTTTTAATCCAGTGTCCACTGAAAATTAATAGTATCCATTTTAGTTTAATAGATTGTTGTATCATCTATACCCGTTGTTGGCAAAGGCAGGGCTCTCAATAGCAAGGGTGGGTGAAAAGCAAATTAGGACAACCAGCTTTAGATAGTAATTTGCATTTAAAAAAATCTATCAACACTTGATTAGCACCTCCCTTCGGACCTATCAGTTTTACTTCTAAGAATTTTTCTACAGATGAACTCACATTACTGAGCAAAGACATGTGGTGAAGTTTTCGTTGCAGCATTGTTTGTGTTATTAAAAATCTATAAACAACTAAGTATTCACCCAGGGAAAAATATTGAAATAATTTGTTATATCCATGCAACGGAATACTGCAGAGGAGAGAGCTTAAAACTGTTTGAGCAATACAGGAGAATATTAAAAACTACACAAACATACTTTTAGGAAAAAAGCATTTTGGGGGCAGTCTATAGCATAAATGATACTGTGTTAAAAATAGTTATATATTTACATCCATTTGCTTGTATAATCATAGAAAAATTCTCAAAGCATGTATGAGAAACTAGTGTTTACCAATCAGAAGTGGAATGTATGTGGAGTGAGTACTTTTCCATTTTACTTTATGTACCCTCTTTGAATTTTAAAACATGGGCATATATTGCTTTTACAACTTAAAGTTGTTTTAAAAAATGGTCAATAAAAAATTCCTTTGTTCCCTCTACTGCCATATATTAGTTTTTTTAAAAAAATAGTCCTTGCAAATGTAATCCTAAACCTTGGTATAATATTTTTGAGTAATGGAGTCAACTATCATCTTTAGTTAAAAACAGAATGCGTATCAACTCACGGCCAAAGCTCTAATTTGCTCCCAGGGAGCACAGACCAAAATGACTAAGGAGATACCCTAACATCAAGTCACAGGAGACTCTTAAGTCCTGTGGCAAAATTTCCTGTATTTCAAAAATTCATGCACTTAGAGAGGAAACATTAAATCAAAAGCATTAGATGGGGGTAGGGAGCATTGAGTCAATGACTTTTCCTCAGGACTTATTAACGCTAAACATGGGGAAACATTACACAGGGGACTTCTTTACATTAAGGTTTCTCTGTATTTCTAAAACCCCTCACTCAGTCTTTTGCAAAATGCTGTATAAAAGTTACATTGCTTTTGAGTTTTGAGGGCGGAAGTGATTTGCATGAGGAGTAATCAAGATTCCTGCTCTTTGTACTTTCAAAAGTGCCTACACAAACATTGTCTTATTTGATACTCACAAACAAGGTATTTAGGACAAGAATAAAGCTCATTTTCTATATAAGGATCTGAGGTTTAGAAAAGTTAAGCGACAAGCAAGTCAGCGTGGAGCTGAACACAGAAGGACCCTTGGCTGTGTCTTGGCCTTTTTTTTTTTTTTTTTTTTTTTTTTTTTTGCCACCAGCACTCAAGGGTGTGGCTATACAGCAGAATCACTCCTCTGGTTGTGAAATGTGAAGTGGTTTAGTACTTTCTTGGAGTTACTTTTAACTCTGGTCTAGAAAGACCCAGGAATGGCAAATTGAACTTTCTCCCCAAAGTGAATTATAAACATCCAAATTTAATTGGTTAAGGAATCTCTAATAAAATCCAGGTAGATCTAGTTTCTCATTTTGCCTGTCATCCTTACTAGCCATATAATCTTGGGCAAACTGTTTCTTCATCTATAAAATGAGGTTAATGATAGCTTTAACCTTCCATGGCTGCTGTTAAGATTTTAAATGAAATAATGTGTGAAAAGTGCCTGGCAAAGTGCATGGTACACAGCAGAAGGTCAATAAACACCCAAGGCAATAATAATTATTAATAATATGATAACTAAATCAGGGTCCAGGTAAGCATGGCAGGCAGGGTTCTGATAGAAGCCAGAACTTTTGTCTCCTTGGAGGTGACAGCCAGGAGCTGCATCCCAGAGTGGGTGCCAATTGGCTTCTTTTCTTTGGAAGGATCTTTCCCTGGAAACACAAAGAACCAACTAAGCATGGGCAGGAAAGCTACTTTAAACTTCCCTGCATGTCATTGTAGGGGCTTGGACATTTCTGACTGAAGAGAATACCCCCAGTTTAAAACAGAGTTCACTACCTTTCTAGTTTATGGTCATCAGTAAGACGAGGAGGGAGCAGTCACCTCCCCTAAAAGGACAACCTGATGATCTTCTTACCCTGGGGAGTTGGTCTTCAGCCTCCTAAATTACAACTTAAAAAATCAGATTTTGGCTGAAATCTGAGAAGCCAGAGTTCAGAATCTAGATAATAAACAATGAAAGGTCTATTTACTAGCTATTTAGCTTAAAAGTATTTTACTAATTTCTCATTTGAGTTTTTAAAAATTATTTTGCTTTATTACACAGTTTATACTTACTGAAAAAAAATACAGAATCAAGATGGAATAAAAATCCTTAAGAAGAAGCATTTCATAATCATTTTGGTATATAGCCATTGAAACTAAAAAAATAAATATGTTTTAATGAAAACTCTAAAGCACTGAACGTACAGTTTATGACCTCTCAAAATCTGGGAATATATCATGTGCATCTTTCCATGTCAATACATTTTTTTTCCTATTATTTCATTTTCAATGGTTGTGTAGTATTTGATTGGGTAGACATTCCCTAATTTAATCTTTGGATCTTGAATGCTTAGGTTGTTTTCTTCCTGCAAGAAAAATTCTTGAAAAATTATTGCACAAGTCTTTACTTCTTTATAAAAAATAAATTCCTAAAAGTGGAATTTTTAGGTCAAAGAGTAAATGCATTTTAAAGGGTTTTGATGTCTAATTGTCTCCCAGTTATATTTGCCAATTTTACCCTCATTATTAGTACAAGCATGTAACTAATGACTATTTAGGTAAACATGACTTCTATTTATTTATTGCAAAAGTTGAATACCTTTGCAATAGCCTGTATTACCATACCAGAAATAAAGAGGACTTCTTGCTGACACCAACTGCTACTTTTGTTTTTATAATCCAAACACAATATATTATTAAGTCAGTGTGTTAATTAATTGTATTCAGGAGCTTGGTAATCATGATCAGTAGAGTACAATTTGCTTTTGGTGGAATGTAATGGAAAATGTAGAAATAACTCGGAGGAAAAGTTACTACAAGCACACTTCCCTGGAGCCCATTAATTCCACCCACATACCTTTTTTAAGGGGTGAGAATAAAACAATCAAGGGCATATAAACCCTTCCACTGTGGTTATCGTCACATCAATTTTCTCTATGGTTGGAAGTAACCCTGCCTGATCCCTTCTGCACCACGCTAGGCTTCACAGTAGAAACGTGAAGATTGGAAACTTTTCAGCAGAAATTACTCTTGATGACACCAGCCCCGCTGACAGAGTAATTCCTGCTGGAAAGAAGGCGTCTGAATTAATGGTCTAATAAGCCGAGTTAGTGTTTCATCTTGGCAAAGGATTAATTAGGGGAAGAGAAATTAACATTTATTTGGGTTCCTATTTGACAGGCCCTTTATTATTACATTATTGCATTTAGTACACCCTATCAACCTATGAGGTAGGTATTGCTGTAGGCATTTTACAATGAAGGAACTGAAATTCAGTCAAATAAAGTATCTTGCCTAAGGCCCCATAGCTGGTGAGCTGCAAAAGTGAGATTTGAACCTGGGCTCCCTGCTTCGGGAGTCTGTGTTCTTTATACTGTTACTTCTCACTGGTTGTACAACAAGTCTGACTGTCTCTCCTCTAGAATAGTCATTATAAGTATGAATGCACTTCTAGTCAACTAAACTGCAGGTTTCCTCTTAAAATCAGTATGTCAGTCTTACTTAGAGCACTCAGAATACTGAGTCTGTTTACAAACTTTTGTAGGCCAGAAATAGAAAATCTGCTAAGCTAGTCAGACAATGAAGAGTTTATTATCTTAGGTAACAAGATATCCTGAGACAGAGGGACTCCTGCTTTTTTTCAGAGGCTCAGTGATTTCGTCATGGACTCAAGTCCCCCACCTTGCTGCTCTGCCATTCTCAGTGCTATCTTGTAAGTGTCTTTTATTGTGTGGTGACTTCAGAAGCTCTGAGTGCAACATCTTCATGTGTACTACAATGTTCAGAGACAGGAAAATGAAATGGCTCTTCCTCACACATCCTCTTTCTTTTGTAAGAGCAAGACAAACTTCCCAGTAGACTCTCTTGTGCCTCATTGCCCAGGACTGTGCCATAGGCCCCTTCCTAAACCACACCTTGGCATTGGGAATAACTTAAGCCAAGATTCACCTGAGGGTGGGGAGGGTGAATGCTGACACCAGAGCCAGGCTTTGTGGCAGGAGGAACCACCAAAAATACTGCCAATACGGCATTCCAGAGATTTTGATATTTCTTTTTGTAGTTAATTGTGTATATATTCTGGGATTCTTCAGTGGTATAAAAGTATACTATTGCTTTTCTAGATAGTTTTATTTTTATATAACTACCAACTAGAAATGAGCATGTCATTTTTTCAGTGTGGTTGACCAAATCCTTCCCATTTCCATCACCTTCTCCAATGTATTTTATATTCTTCTTTACCCAAATGTTCACCTATTCTAACTCTTCTTCACAATCCTTCTGGATACAACTTCTTCCAAGAATGTGGGGAAAGTATGATTTTAATGCAAAATGAAGAACCCAATATTCCCTGTCTATTAGAGTTAGCATAATTTTTGCCCTTAAACAAAAAAGAGTATTGTCTTACTGGAGAGCATTAAGTAGAATAAACCTACTTTTCTGTCATTAATAAATAACATGATCATCTTTTCTTTCAGCAATTCATTTAACCCTCATGCTTGTACTCAAACAAAACAAAAATTGAAGTGGAGGGATGTCCATTAATTTCCAAAATAATTAGTTCAATAAAGCAACTTGTTGATTCAAGGGGAAAGGTCAGTTTTTTTTCATTGTATTGGCTTATTAAATTTGAAGAATTTAGTTCAACAAATGTTTATCACAATCTATTATGTACTAACATTGTGGGAAAGTAAGAGAAGCTATAGAAAACCTTACACAACCTGGTAGAGAAGAAGAATAAATAATCAACTTAGAAAAAGTATCTATAATAAACTATTACATGAGATACAACAAAGGTATATGAAAATTATGACATCAATAACAAATGTATTGAGCACTGATTATGGCCTAGATTGTGCTTCTATTTGCTTTACAGGTATTAACTCATTTAGTTTCCAAACAACTCTATAAGTTTTTTTTTTTTTTTTTAGGCCTATTTTACAGATGAAAAAACATAGGCAGTAAAGAAGCATGAGGAGAGTTTCACGGGAATTTGGATGAGGATGCAATTCTTCCTGGGAAGTTAGGGGAGCAAGTGTTTTAGGGGAAAGATATGTGGAAAAGGTGACCTTCCAGCTAGTGTTGAGGCGGGAGACACAGGGGGAAAAAATGGTTTTGTAGTGGGGAAAAATGGCATCTGTAAAACATCTCTGAAAGACCTTTGTGTGTCCTGTGTGGCTGAAGCACTGTGCAAATATGTGGAGGTTAAGGAAAGGGAAACTGTGGTTGGGTTGTCTAAGTGGTGTATGCCCAGCTAAAGGGCTAGAGGTCTGTCATCATGAGTCAACACCCATCTAAGGTGTTTACACAGGAGAGTGACATGATGAAATATGGTTTTAAGAAAATGATTCTAGGACAGACAGAGAAAAACAGACTGGATGGAGGAGGACATGAAAAGGAAAAGGGAGACCCACAGGCTCAATAACCTCTCTGTGAATAGCAATGTCATTGTTCAAAATGTGAGAGAAATCTGATATCCTTCAGCAAGAATATGAACCTCAACCATATGCCTTATACAAAAATTACCTCATAATGGATCACAGACTTGAATGTAAAATGGAAAACTATAAAAAGTTTAGAAAAAAATAGAAAAATTTTGAAACCTCAGATTAGGTAAAGCCTTCTTAAACTTATCACCAAAAGCACTATTCATAAAAGAAGAAAACTGTCAAATTGGACACTATCAACATTAAAAACTTTTGCTCTGTGAAAGACCTTGTCAAGAGAAAGAAAAGACAAGCTATAGACTGGGGGACAATATTTGCAAATGGCATATATAACAAAGGAATTGTATCTAGAATATATACAATGAACTCTTTCAACAATAAATAACCCAAACAATCCTTTTGGAAAATGGACAAAATACATATACATACATTTCACGTGAAGAGGATATATAGATGGCAAATAAGCACATGAAAGGATGTCCAACATCATTAGCCATTGGTGAAGTGCAAATTAAAATGACAATGGGATATCACTACGTATCAATCAGACTGGCTAAAATTAAAAGTAGTGATAACATCAAATGCTGATGAGGATGCAGAAAAACTGGACCACTCGGACGCTGGTGAGAATATAATGTGGTACAACCATTCTAGAGTAGAATATGACAATTTCTTACAGAACTAAAATGTGCTTACCATGCAACACTATAATTGCACTGTTGGACATTTATCTCACAAAAATGAAAACTGTATTCACGTAGATGACTGTACACAAATGTATACAGCAGCTTTAGTCATAATAACCCCAAACTGGAAACAACTCCAGTGTACTTTAATGTGTGACTGGTTGGTCAAACTGTGGCATGTCATAAACTGGAATACCATTCCATAGTAAAAGGAAGAGAACTATTGATATACACAACTTGGGTGATCTCTTGGAAATTATACTGAGTGAAGAAAAGCAGTATCAAAAAATTATATATTGTATGATGCCATTCATATAACATTCTTGTAGTGACAAAATTATATAGATGGGGAACAAATTCGTTGTTGCCACAGTTGGGAAAAGAAGAGGAAGGAGGTGGGGGGGCTATAAAAGGGTAGCAGGAGGGATCCTTGTGATGGAACTGTTCTGTATATGGACTGTGGTTAGTGGTTACATGAACCCATATATGTGATAGAATTATATAGAACTAAAAACACACACACACATATACAGTGCATGTAAAACTGGTGAAACTTGATTAAGCTTGGATTGTATCAGTATCAATTTCCTGGTTGTGATATTGTACTGTAGTTATGTAAGATGTCATCATTGGGGGAAACTAGAGAAAGAGTACACAATATTTTTCTCTATTATTTCCTACAATGAAAATTGTGTGAATCTACAATTATCTAAAAATAAGTAAAAAAAAAAGGCATAAAAATGAGTGTACTAAAAGAAGATAAATTCGGTTTGGAAATGTTGAGTTTGAGAAGCTAGAAAAGTCTAGTAGCATGTTGGTAGGACAGTTTTAGAGTGGAAGAATGGAAGACTAATTAGAGGGTATTGGTAAATCTGGAAGTTGTTTGCATAAAAATAGGAAAGTCTTTGATGAGATTGCCCAGCAGGTGAGAATGAAGCCATAATCATAATAAGAGCTCACATAATTGACCTATCACTTTCAGACATTGTGCATCCTATAGACATGTTCCTTATTCACTCTTCACAACAAACCTATGATGTAGCTACTATTATTATATCTACTTTACAGATAGGGAAACCAAAGCCTAGAAGGGTTAAGCAACTTGCCAGGGTCACACAGCTGGTAATCAGAGGAGCTAGTCTATGTGACTCCAGAGGTTACCTTGCCTCCAGCATGAAAGAAAAGCACTGAATAAAAGCATGGGAATATGATCATTTCAAGTTTTGGCAGAAACCAGAAAAAAAAGCTTATGAAAATGACAGAGGAGGTAACCCCATTAAGACCTAGGTTTTATATCCTGAGCCTTGAAGGGGATTTACTCTAGTCCTGTCCTTCAGGTCTTGGAGGCACATCCTAGTTACTTGTTATCAAGGGAAATGCATAAATTCTGTTTGTACAAGATTGTTGGATGCTGGGTCAGTTCTGAGAAGCATATGGTCCATGGAGTTGGTGGGTGGGACTGGTCTGGGTCTATTCATGGAGTCAGTGGACCATGGGAGGGAAGTTAGACTTGTCCAGGGCTAAAAACTCAGAGGCACATATGGGTGTGTCATATTGGAGGAATTAGGAGAGGGGAATGAAATGAAGGTCAGCTGTGAGGAAGCTGAGGCGAGAGTAGGAGAAATGAGTTGAGTCCGGGACTGTGGAGAGGGTACAGCGGCCGCCCTTCCCACAAGGTCTGGGACAGTCAGGCCTCTCCCTTGAAGGGCAGAGCTAGGACTCAGCCCATTTGCGTGACCTAGACTTGGGCTTCCCACCTTGTCTTTTCACAAAATTTATCAGTTGGAAGGAATCAACAAAATTGATCAGTTGTCTAGTTTCATATGGACATAACATAAAAGCCTTACTAGCTTTCATGAATAAGGGATAAAATGTAGTTTTGTTCTTTCTTAATGTCCCCAGTTGATTTGTATCATAATTCCTGCAGATGTAGCTAAAAACAAAATCCCTAAAATATAGTGGAAAGCATTAATTGAGGAAGTTTCAAAATGATATTAATATAATTAATGTTGACCTATGGAAACTGTAACTTGAATTTTTCTTAGGACATTTTTTTTTTAGAATAATAGTACTGTCATCTTCATAATTCATCAGCTTTTGCTATAATAACATTGATTAGAAAGAATACTCCTGGATTAAATGTGTGAATACAAGTGTAGGGCAGAGACAATATCTTAGTCTATTCAGGCAGTTAACAACAAATAACATAGACTGGGTGGCTTATTAACAAAAATTATTTCTCTTGGTTTTGTAGACTGGAAGTCCAAGATCAGGGTGCCAGCATGGTTGGGCTCTTGTGAGGACCCTCTTCTAGGTTGCCAATTACTGACTTCTCAACTTCTTGTTGTATTCTCACCTTGTGGAAAGAGTTGTAGAGAGTTCTTTGGGGTCCCTAATGGGATTAATGGTACTAATTCCATTCATAAGGGCTCCACCTTCATTCATAAGGGCTCCACTTTCATGACCCAATCACCTCCCAAAGACTGCACTTTCTAATATCACCTTGGGGATTAGGATTTCAACAGATGAATTTGAGAGGGACACAAACATTCAGACCATAGCAGTGAGTCTGCAGTGTCAGAAATTAAGACAGTTATCAAAACCAAAATGGGTATTTACACACACACACACACACACACACACACACACACACACACACACCCTGCAGCTTGAAGGACTCCCTTTGGCTTTTGGGACAATTTGAATATCAGAATGATAATGGCACTAAAATATTATAACTTTTAAATAAAAACTTTAAAAGCCCATGGGTTCATAGTGATACTAAAAAGAAAGAGAAAGGAGGAAAGAGTAGTGCAGAAAGCTATGCTTCACAGAATTTCAGCTAATAAATGTAGAAGGAATAATGGAATTAAATAATATCTATTTTGAAATTTCTAATAAATTGAGCAAAGAGTGTCAATGAATGCTAAAATTATTTTACGGATTCAGAATATTCTCATATTCTCAAAGTCTAACCCTTCAGATGACTTAAATTACTACAAGGGGGAAAATGTGCCTCTACAGTGGACAGATCTGGAGGACATCACCTTCCCCAACCCAGCATCATCAAGAGGGGGACCACTTGACATTATCTGCTTCCTGATGAGTTACAGTAAGATGAATACAATATCACCTACATAGTACTCTTGGCAAAAATGTTAAATCAGAATATAATCACAAGGATACAGTCAGACAAATCCAGAATGTGGGACATTTTGTAAGACAAGTGGCTGGTATCTTTGGGACTGTTCTAGCTATGGAAAGACCAAACAGAAACGTAGCATCCAA